>NC_082367.1:2071332-2371332 GCF_027477595.1 Haemorhous mexicanus
TTTCTTCTCAGAGTATTGCTCAGTGCTGCATGTAAAGAGGCTGTAGTTTGTAAAGCTCTTACAGAAAATTAAACTCTATTTCTCTTACATTTAGAAAAAGCCTGGTTTTCAAAACCTCAGATTCTTGCCAAGCTGGATCTGTAAATAACCCTTTAAGCAGCTACTCAGTGCTGTGTCCTGAGACAGCTTCCTCCTTCTCCTGACTGCCCCACTGTGAACAAAATGGAATTATATTGATACAATTAATCTTTCATTAGTTAGTGGAGTGTCAAAACATGCTATTCGTGGCTTTCCCAAGGGCTGGTTTGTGGCTCAGCCATTCATTTGGATGTTTTGTGGCAGGGCTTGGCAGGGCTTTATGGGTGTGGCAGGCCCTGCCCTGTGAGAGTGCTTGTGCTGGAGCACTGGGTCCCTGTACATGACCACCACACATCTCCCAGGAGCTCTGATTTTTCAGGAATATTTCTTATAACAAGAATGCAAATGCTTTTGCTTGTTGGGCACAGTCCAGTCAGTTTTCTTCCAAGCAGGAAAACAAAAAATGCAGCACAACTTGGACACTCGTGGCAGTACTAACAGCTAAAGTATTTCCTGGGTCATTGTCCAATTTCTCATCCTTATTCCCCAGAACTGCTGCGAGCAATTTGCATTGTAAGTGGCAAGCTGGGGATTGCTGTGCTGCTTTGCCAGAGTTAATGTTATGTTTCCATGTGTTTTCTTTCATAAATTCCAGCTCTGCCTCCCTTTGTTAGTGAGCCCCTCCTTCCACACACACGCTCTGGACCCGCTGTAGGGTTAGCACAGATACAGGCATGTGCTCCTTGTGCTTATTCATGCTGCTCCTGCTGCCATGAATTTGGTGCTGTCCACAAATTGGAGAAAGTCTTGTAGTTTCAGGGGGGGAAATGAGTTGTGTGTGTTCTGTGCTGCCCCAGGTGACAGAGCGTGTTTTTCCCCCCACTGTGTGATGAGTTAATGCTGCAGATGACTGTGTGCTCCAGAATGGAGAATTGTCTCATCTTTATTTCTTTCATCCTAGACATCCTCAGTTCTGTAGGAGCAGCCCAGTCCCAGGATAAGGACAGCAGCAGGTGGTAGAATGCGGAAACCAGGCCCTCAGAAAGGTGAGCAGTGATGCTTGGCACAGCCAAGGGCCCTGCAGTGAGCTGGCATGGCCTGGACTGCCTCAGGGGGCTGGCAGTGGGGTGGGAGCTGAGGGGATGTGGCTGGAAGCCCAAAACAGAGTTGTGTGTTTCTCAGTCAGTGTGCAGAGAGCAGTTCATCAATCCCCCTCTGTGACAGGAAGAGGAGAGTCCTTTTTTGGGGCATCCCTGCAGCTCGTGGGGCACAGTGTCAGCAGCGAGGGTGCCCTGCAGAGCCCAGGGCACCATCTGGCAGAGCTCCCAGCATGAGGCAAACTGCCTGAGCTGGCACAGGCCTCCCCCCTCTAATGAGGCATGAAACCAGAAACCAGCCTACCTTGTGGAGAGGAAATCTGTCAGGAGGTTACCCTGCCACCCCGTCCCTTGGCCCCTCACACAGCACGTGCTTCCTGGGTCCTGCATCCCCAACAAAAAGGGTGAAGCCAAGCAGGCTGCCTGCAGCTGAGCTGCTCTGGCTTCTTGTGCTTAACAGAAATATTGATTTCCTTTAGTGCTGTGCCATGCATGTGCATCTGACTGGAGTGATCTCATCAGGGAGGAGGGGGGAAGGGAGAAGGGAGAGGATGGAGCATCCTCCACAGCTCTTTGTTCACATCTGCTCCACACTCCCAAGGTTTATTGCAGGAGATTTCTATGCTCGATTTCTCTGCTCCCTTTATTTTTTTTAAATGTCTCCTTTGCTTCTGTCGTGGTTCATCTTACAGCAGCATTATCCTCTTCCTAGCACTGCTTGTCCTTTAATGAAGTGAAAATAAATGAAGGAAAGCAGGGAATGGGGAGACCCTGCTGTGAGGCAGCTGGAGGGCTTGGCAATAAAGGAGGCTGGTTGATTAGTCAGCAGCATGGCCCAGGCCCGGGCTGGCTGGATTCAGCCTCACTCACAGCTTGTTCTCTGTGCTCCTGGAGCCTCCAGCCAGCCTGCCTCTGTGACCTGGGCTCAGAATGCCAGGCTGTAGGTTGCAGAGGCAGCACCTGCACTGTGCACATGTGGGTTTCTGTCCTACTTACCTGCTTTTTTAATAATGCATTGAACTTGCACTGTTTCTTTATTTGTCTGCAGAAATTCTTGTTTCGCTCTCTTTCTGCTGCTTTTGTATCCTGCTTAATGAGGATTTTTGCATGTTAAAGGTTAAGAACAAAATGTACCTTCACCTGCAGAGTACGGTGAGAAGCTCCTTTGAGTGCTTGGATGCTGTTAGAGCTGTCCTGCAGCACTGAGGGGAGCCTTACCCACCCAGGGGGCTCTTTTGCTTCTGACTTAAATACTTTATGTCCTTTATTCTTGCTCTAGGGACATGGCACAATACTGTGCCTCGTGGTAATGCATTTATTAGGAAGGGTGTCCTTCAATCCTTTTCATTCATTTATGTCTCTCCAAGGAGGCTCTTTGTCTGGCCCATGTCTAGGGACATCGTGGCCACACTCCATATGTCCCTCGTGTTCATTTAAGGGATGCTGATCTGGCATCCCTCTGTTGGGCTGGAGCTATGGGAGGCAGGGTGGGCATCCCCCACTCTTGCTCTATCACTTTCCAGAGCAGTAAAACCTACGTGCTGTCCTGTCCATTGTGCTGAAAAGAACATGTCAGGAAGAGAAGCTTGTAAAAATAATTGTCCCAAAGCAATTCCAGATACATCAAGACACCCCAGGCCACTTTAGAAGCAGCTCTTAGCCTGCCTCTTCCAGCTACTGGTCAGATTTCAAACCTTTTCCTTTCACAAGGAACTGTTTTTCATGGGAGCAAGGCACATTTCACAGGGCACTACCAAGCTGCTGTCTACAATAGCCCTAAAAATGGTGTGTAAAATAAAGGAGCTGCACTCCCAGGGTGCCAGCCTGGCAGCAGCAGGTTGAGGAGCTGGCTCAGGGTGAATTCTGCCATGGCACAGGGCTGGAGGCCAGGATGAGCATTCCCCACTTTTTGCTCTATCACTTTCCAGAGCTGTCTTGAGAACTTCAGTTTTTTTGGAGCTCTGAGACCCAAAGCTGTCATGAGCAAAGACAGCTCAGGTGAGCTGCTCTGCAGAGCTGGTGCTGCTTTGCTGTGCTCTCTTCTGAGCTGCAAGGGACACAAGGAAACCTGGTGTTTTGTGTGGAGAGGGCACTTGTGCAGATTTTCAGAGAAGTCCTCTCCCTTGTCACCACAAAGGGCTGAGGTTGCTTGTGTGGAATAACCTGGAGTAACACAAAGAGCCATTCTGCACCAAAGATCCACATGAGCCATTTTTAGTGGCTGTTAGGTTTGTTCCTCTCAAGCCCTTCTTCTCATAGCTAAAATGGTGGAGTTTGCTGTTCTTTGTCACTGAAGGAGAGCAGTGGCTGCTGGGAGCTAAGCAGGGACTGAGGTGCAGATGTAGATACCCCCTGTCAGGTACCTGCAGGAGCTGTGGAGAGGAAGGGAGCACAGCCCAGAGACAGAGGCAAATCATCCATGTCTCTGGGGTCAGGATAGGGAGCTCACTGCTCTCCTCTGAAGTGCCTGGAACACAGATAGTGCAGAAGGGTGCATTGTCTGGCTCCCTTCCCTGACACAAATGCTCTGTTTCTTGTCTCAGCCATAGACTGGAAAGATGGTAAAAAGCACAAGTACAGCCGCCCGTCCGAGTCTCCCTCCCAGTACCAAGGTAAGAGAGCTCCCTTCTTCCTCCCTGCTTCTTTTTGCCCTCCCTTCTCCCTTTTGTGGTTTCTGAAGATTTTTTTGACAAGTGCATGGTGCAGCAGTGAATATTGGTGATCACCTGCAAGAAGCTCTGAGTAGCTCATCACTGCCCAAAGCTTGGGCACATCCTTGTGGGGTTTGGGTCTGGAGAAGAGAAAGGTCTGAGGAGACCATAGAGCCCCTTCCAGAGCCTTAGGGGGCTCCAGGAGAGCTGAAGAGGGACTTTGGACGGGGGTCTAAAGTGACAGGACAATGGGAATGGCATCATACTGTCAGAGAGCAGGGGTAGATGGGATATTGAGAGGAAATTCTTCCTTGTTAGGCTGGGGATTCCCTGGCACAGGGTGCCAGAGAAGCTGTGGCTGTCTCATCCCTAGAAGTGTCCAAGGCCAGGTTAGACAGGGTTTGGAGTGACCTGGGACAGTGGAAGGTGTCCATGGCAAGTGGAAAGGAATGGGCTTTAATGTCCCTTCCAACCCAAAGCATTCTGTGATTCTGCACAGCGAGGGGTAAAACTGCAGCATCTGGCACAGAGCACCCTGTAATCCAGGCTGGAAGGATTTCAGGTCAAAGCTGCATTGGGACACCTCTGAGGAGAGCAGGACAGAGCAGACAGCACCCTGGTGTTTCAGAGCTGTTAGTTTTGACTCGCACATTGTCACATTTTACTGAGCAGCACAGAGCAATGGGGCTCATGTTACCAGTGGAGCACTTGCAGCTGGATTGATGGCTGAGCAAAGTACCTGGGATGGGACAGGGTCATGTTATAGGAGCCTCCTCGAGCCAGGTCTCATAAGCTCTGAGACCTATAACACATTCAAGATAGCTGAGCTACTTTTGGGGGCATAAAAATCAGTGGGGTGGCTTCTGTTGCAGTGTTGGAAACAAAAAGGTTTAATAAAAGGCAAAATAACAGAGAAGAACTGAGCTAGGTGCAGGAGGTCCTTGCTCCTGGTAAAACACCTCACAAAAGCCATTAGTTTCTTTGTTCACTTCTTTTTCTAGTAAATTTTCCAGGTGGGACTTTTTGGCTTCTGTCCCGTTGGCCGTCCTTAAGTTTGAGGTAAAGTCCCCCAGGTCCTATGAGGTGGCTTTTTCACCTAATCAAGGAGAAGAGAAACTTCTGGGCTTCTTTCCTTTTTGGGGGGACAAAGGAGAGTTTTGTCACTCTGTCAACAAAAGGCACACTCCTGTAGGATGGGACAGGCAGGAGCTGTGCCTGTGGGAGAGCTGACCCTCAGGAGGCCATGCTCAGACACCAGGGACAGCCACTGTCACCCAGCCCAGACAATGCTCTGCTCATTTTCATACAGAGCTGCCTCAAACTGTGCTGCTTTCATGTGCTGCCTTGGTGCTCCTTGGCAGCCACACATATGGGCTGCAGACTTTAATGGGATGCCTTGATCTTGGTAGGGCACATTCTCCTTCACAGATGTGACCTGAAACACACATGTATTGTTTCACTTGGATTGATGACCCCTCGGGAGCCAAAATGCTAATGGAGCCCAAACCAGACTTCAGTTAAAGATATAAACAGAAACTCCATCTTCATTTAAATTCTGGGCAAAGGATCAATGTTAAATGCAACATGAAGAAAATCAAAACATGAGGGTGCAGAGCTGCATTGTTCACAACTACTGCAGTTTGACCCCTTGGGTTTGTGGAGTGTGTTGTTTGGAGTAAATATTTTTGGAGGTTAAGACATCAGAGCCCAAATCTGACTCTCTGCCTGGAAGTAATATCTGCCTTTGGCATGAGCACACGACCAGGAGCTTTCCCAAGGCAAGCACAAGTGACAGACAGTCACCCCAGTGGCATTTCCACAGCCAAGTCACAGGGAGTCACACGGGTTCCCAATCCTTGGCTTTTGTTTGGCTCACATATGGAGCTGCAAGACAGGGTGTTTCTCATTTCAGTGTCTTTCTCTCATTTCTTCCTGTGCAGAAGATCCAATGTGCTGGAAAGAGGCAGAGGGGGACTTGGGACAAGGGCCTGAAGTGCAGGGTTTCCTCTCATGCTAAGGGGGTAGTGGCTGCTTCCAACTGCACTCTGCAGTTTTTACCTTGGTTTGAGGGTAATCTTGGAAAAGAAGTGCAGGTTCTACCTGTGCTTGCCCTGCCCTCTGTGTGTAAGGGGCTGGCTGGTAGTGAACACTGCTGTATCAGTCTTTTCTTAGAAGTCTTTCTGCTGCTCCTGCTTTTCTTTGCAAAATAAATCACCAGAACCATTAGTGATAGGAATAAGAGAATCACAGAATATCCTGAGCTGGAAGGCACCCCAAGGATCATCCAGTCCAACCCTGGCCCTGCCCAGACCCCCCAACACCCCACCCTGGCCATCCCTGCAGCACTGCCCAAATTTCTCCCCCACCCTTCATCTCCCCCATCCCTCACTCTCACAGAATCATGGAATGGGCTGAGCTGGAAGGGACCCACAGGGATGATCAATCCCAAACCCAAACCCTGCCCAGAGCCCCACCAACCCCAGCCTGGGCATCCCTGGAGCTCTGGCAGCCTCGGGGCCGTGCCCATTCCCTGGGCAGCCTGGGCAGTGCCAGCACCCTCTGGGGGAAGAGCCTTGCCCTGATCTCCAGCCTGAGCTGCCCTGGCCCAGCTTCATGCTGTTCCCTCAGGTCCTAGAGAAGCTGCAGTTCTAGTGCTGTGTGTGTCTTCATACAGTGGTTGAATCCCAGCAGGCTTTAGAATTAATCTCAAATAAGTTCCATGTCCAAACACTATTTTTAGAGGCCTGCAGCTGTGTGAGAAATTCTCTGCTCCCAGTGGGGTTGTGCAGCATGGATCTGGGCTGTGGGGTGAGCTGCTGCAGGGAGCAGGACAGCCTGGCTTGGTATGGAGGGAGTGGAAAGTGGGAAGATTTAAACCATGACAACTTTGAGTAGTGATGGATTAAAACCAGCTGAGGGGAGTTTGTTTTTTTTTTTTTTAATAAAATTGTCAAGCATAGCTGATCCTGTTCAGGCTGCTGGCTCAGGGCCTGGGGCTGACACTGGCACTGCTCACCCAGTACTGCCCCCTGGGTGTCCTCTGTGCTCTGGGGACAATGACCTCTGAAGGGCTACCCCAGTCTGAGATGAGCCCAGATCAGCCACCAGAGGTAAGGGGTGGAATCCATAAGGCATCCCCAGGCCAGGAGTGCCCAGCTTTGCTTTGCCTGGGTCTTTACTCCACATTATTCCTACAAAGAGTTTCATTGACAGAACCAAGTATAAAATCATATCTTCAACTAAAGCAAAAGAATTTTGGTTTTGTGAGAGCATCATTGCAGTAACTCACTGAATTTCTTCATTCACACAGTGTGAGACTGTGGCTGAAAGGAAAATATGTGCCAGTGGATGGAGCTGAGTACTCTGTGGCATGGAGGGTGCTGTCAGTCTGGAAACAGCAATATTCAGCCAGTGTGGCAATTAAACTGTATTTTTTCTGTTCATTTTCCCCATTTTTAACAGTGTACTAGTCATCTGCATGGGAGGTGGTGAGAAAGCAGCATTCCTTGTATTTATTTGAAGCTTGTAGGTTATGAAGGCTCCTCTGTGCACAAGGCAGCACTGAAGCAATGTGTGCTGACCTTACTGCCTCAATTTTCAGAGGTGTGGTGTGTGCTGCAGTAGCTAAAATGGCTCTTAATGTAGCTTTTGTTTTGAAAATAGACTGATTAAGAACTTGCCTGACTCGGGGAAGCAGTGGCTGACTTTAATTGTGCTGCCACCACTGCTCTTGAAATGCCTTGAAAACAGTGGTCTCCTGGGAGCTGTTTGGATGAATACGAGCGAATGTCATGCTGGAAGGTTCCTCTCCCAGCTGCTCAGTTTAAATGGCAAAAGTCATGATTTGCTCAGATCACAGGAGCTTTTAATTCCTCATTTAATAACAGGTTTCCCTGTGTGGCATATTGCTTTTGCCCTTCCTGCTGTACATGAGGAAGGTGCAGGCAAGGATGAAATGCATTTTCCCTGGCAGCAGCACTCAGTGGAAGGGGGCTTGAGGTTGGGTGTGAGGTATTGAGCTCAGTAAATCCCTGTTTGGAGGATCCCTGCTCCCATCCTGCCCATCCTGTGGACTTCATGGCACTTCAGGAAGTTAATTGCTGACCTGTCCACTTATTGCTGGGCTGATCCCTGGCCCGTGGGGTGGGCTGTGTCTGTGCTGGACCAGGGGCACCATCCAGTCCCCACAAAGCAGATTCCTGTTCTAAATCTACGCTTTGGAATCATGGGATCACAGAATGGCTTGGGTTGGAAATGACCTTAAAGATAATCTCATTCCAGCCCCCAAGCTGTGCTGCTCATAGCCCACAGTGACTGTTTGCAATCCCCAGACTGAGTGATGTGTTTAATGAATGGTTTTTAAGGGACAGTTGTCTGGAGGACTCAGCAGATTCCCATCTGTGCTGGGTGTTTTCCATTAAGTTGTAGGTTGTTATCCTGCCTCTGTGCAGCCCCTTCTCAGCAGCACCGAGGCAGGAGGATGCCGAAGGCAGCGCTGTGCTTTGTTCTGCCTGTCAGTTGCAGTTGTAAATCTTCTGTGCTCACAAACATCAGAGGTTCTTGGTGAAAACACGTTGCCTGTGAGCACCTCCTCTGTGAGAAGTGCAGAACTGCCAGCTTAGGAGTCTGGCCAGTTCTTTTGCTGAGAATTTTGCTCATCTGTTCTGATTTAAATCCTTTTGTTTTTACTTCTCAGGTCACTTCACCTGGGAAAAGTACCTGAAAGAGACATGTGCCATCCCAGCTCCTGCCCATTGTTTCAAGCAGGTAAGAGGGTGAAAACAAGAAAGGTCAAGGGCTATGGTCCACTGGGGGCCCTGGAGTTCTGGGATAGGCCCCTGGCTTGGAAAGGAAGATACTTAAAGATATTGGAGACCAAACAGAAATCCAAGTGCTGAAGCAAAGAATAAAAAGATGCACTTAGAGTAGTACAGAAGATTTTCCTCTCAGATGTGCATTTTGGGAACACAAGTGTGCTATTAACTCTGTCTAGCATGAGCCCTTGGAGAAAGTGTCCTGAGTAAGCTGGGGTCCAGCTTTTGGTGGATCCTGCTCAATCAGGAGATTTTCAGCAGAGTTCATCCAATTGTTGTGACAGAACAGCAGCCCCTGGGCAGCAGGAACTGAGCCCTGAGGTGGTTGTGCTGAGTACAGGGGGGGCAGGAGTGAATCAGTGTGGGTCACCTGGGTCTGGGCAGAGGGGAGAGTGAGTGTCTGTGTGGGTCTGGGGTGGGCTGGGTGAGTTTTCCCAGGAGAAGGTTAATCCCCTTCATTGGGGCTGCACCTCAGATCCTGGGATCAGTTTTGGGCTCCTCACAAGAAGGGGGCTGGAGCATGTCCAGAGAAGGGAACAGAGCTGGGAAGGGGCTGGAGCCCCAAGAGTGGCTGAGGGAGCTGGGAAGGGGGCTCAGCCTGGAGAAAAGGAGGCTCAGGGGGGACCTTGTGGCTCTGCACAACTCCCTGACAAGAAGATGGAGTCTGGTGGGGTCAGGCTCTGCTCCCAGAGAACAAGAGACAGGATTAGAGGAAACAGCTTCAACGTGTGCCAGGGGAGGGTCAGGTTGTATATCATGAAAATTTCTTCACTGAAAGGCAGATCAGGCCAAGGAAGTGTCTGTCCAGGGCACTGGTGGAGTCCCCATCCCTGGAAGTGTTCAGAAGTGGTGCCTGGGGGTAGTGGGTTAGTGGTGGGCTTGGCAGTACTGTGGGAACAGCTGAGGTTGATTATCTTGGAGGTGTTTTGCAGCATTAATGATTCTGTGAATCCAAGAGAACAGGCTTTAGTTGCCTGGATAATGCAGGATGGAAGGATGGGGGTCTGTTAGAGACGTGCCAGGGCTCACTGAGTTCTCTGTGGTGCCTCTGTGCTGTGCCTGGAGGGGCTGTCAGCCTTCAGCAGACCCCGTTTGCATGCTCCTACTGCTGGAAGCTTTGTGCCTGAGCTGGTGCATGCATGTATTGGCAGTCAAGGCTCTGACTGGCCCCTTGTTGCTGTGGGTTTGGAGGGTCCCCGGGGAGTCCCTGGGGGCCCCCTAAGCTGTGTGTTTGCTGGTAGCAGCAGGCAGGCAAGGAGACTCCACCTGGCTTCTGAGGGTGCTCATTAGATGAGGGTTTATTGGGGGTCCCAGCCCTGGGACCAACATGGTTTCTGAGGGAGAAAGGGGAAAGGGGGAGGGAGGGGGAGAGAGGGAGAGCCTAGGGAGCCAAGGGCCAAGAGAGATTCTGTGGTCTCCTCCCACAGCTTAACAGGGAGATTCAAAGTGGGCACAGAATAAGACTTGGGCCAATGAGGTTACAGATCCGTGATTCTGCAGGGGAGGATCACAGGCTGGGAATAAACCCTACATTTTCCAGGGGTGAGACAGAGCAAACCATTGAACTAAAATGTAACACCACAGCCCCTGTTCCACTCTTTTCAGTCCTACACTCCACCTGCAAACGAGTTCAAGATCAGCATGAAGCTGGAGGCCCAGGACCCCCGGAACACCACGTCCACGTGCATCGCCACCGTGGTGGGGCTGACGGGCGCCCGCCTGCGCCTGCGCCTCGACGGCAGCGACAACAAGAACGACTTCTGGAGGCTGGTGGACTCTGCTGAGATCCAGCCCATTGGCAACTGTGAGAAGAATGGAGGGATGCTGCAGCCTCCTCTGGGTGAGCTGGAGTTCAGCTGTCCAGCGAGGGTCAAGTTGATGGTGGGGAAAGCTTGGGGTGTGGGGATGTGGCAGTGTTCCTCACTCGGGGCTCATCAAATGTGGTGGTGTTCACAGAGGCCCCAGGATGAGGAAAGAGATGAGGATCTTGACTCCATGTGTCAGAAGGCTGATTTATTATTTTATTATATAGATTATATTAAAAGAAAATGGTATACTAAAACTATACTAAAAGAATAGAAGGAAGTATTTCATCAGAAGGCTTGAAAGGAATAGAAAGGAATGATAATAAAATCTCGTGACTGCTCACAGCCTCGACACAGGTGGCTGTCATTGGTCATCAAGTAAAAACAATTTCACATGCTGGGTAAACAGTTCTCCAAATCACATTCCAAAGCAGCAAAACATGGAGAAGCTGAAGCTTCTCAGCTTCTCAGGAGAAAAGATCCTGGCAAAAGGATTTTTCATGAGAGATGTCTGTGACATGGGGGCACCAGTTGGGTTTCTCTGGGTCTGGATTGAAGGCACTTGAGGCAGCACTTCATGTTCACACTCAGGTGTTTATTATTTCTTATCACTAAAACAGTCTCACTGCTGTGAGCTGGGCAGCTTTACATTAGAAGGCACAAAATGGCCAACAATCTCTGGTTACAAGGTCTTTGAAGACTAAACTCTCCAATTAAGAGCTGACACCTGGATTATTTTCCCTTCTAACCCAATAACTGATCCCAAAGAGCCCCAATGCAGACTTGTCTGCCCAATTACAAAATGCCACCCAAACCCATGAAGAAGACACCCAGGACCACACCCTGTGCCCTCCATCTTGCTTCCATCCACAGCACACTAAAAATCCCAAACCCTCATTTTCTCACGCAGTGACACACCTACACTGCTCTCTATAATCTATTGCACACTTTTATGGGTTCCAGTCTATCTTGAAGTCTGGGAAACTTTCTCCATGAGTGAGAGTCAAAGTCAGAGCTCCCATGGGGGTCAGGGCACCCCAGAGCAGACAGAAATATTCCCAGTGCTCTGGGTTTCCACACTGGGGGGTTTATAGATCTGTGCTTGGGACAGAGGCCCACGGCCTGCCCCTGCCTGCTCTGGGATACACTCGAGGTGTATAAACCACAGCAGGTCTGTATTTCCACACAGACACATGGACAGGGAGATCCTTTAGAGTGTAGATGAGAGAGGTCTCTGCACCAAGGTGAGTTGCTTGCCCTGGTTGCAGTTCAAGCTTTCTTTTGTCCAGAGAAGCTGTGGCTGCCCCATCCCTGGAAGTATTCAAGGCCAGGTTGGATGGGGCTTGGAATAACCTGGGATAGTGGAAGGTGCCCCTGCCCATGGCAGAGGGGTGAAACTGGTTGATCTTTAGGGTCCCTTCCAGCCCAACCTACCCTGTGATTCTAGGACTCAATACCAAGTTACTTGGACAGGAAACATAATTTCTGAAAAGGTTTACAGTGACTTGAGTCCTGTCTCATGTGAAGGGACACTTTCAATAGTTCATTATTATATTTATTTAATTTTACTTGGCTACAACATTATAAATAGCCTGGACAGTCTAACACTTCTTCCAGTCTTCTGTTCAACACACAACACTTTCCTTTTCCTTTGATGCTAGCCCAGTGACAAGCTGATTCACTGATTCTTTCCTGCAAAGTTAACCTGCTTTTGCATTCTGCTGCCCAGCAGTTTTAGTGTCCTCATGAATCTCTCTCTCAATTAGCATATCCCCAAATAATATCTTCAACGTCAGACTGGACAGGACTTGAACAGCCTGGTCTGGTGGAAGATGTCCCTGCCCATGGCAGGGGGTGGGCTGAGATGAGCTTTAAGGTCCCTTCCAACCCAAACCACTCAGTGGTTCTGCTGCCCGTCTCTTCCAAAGCCCTGCGGGCCGGGGGGTCCCTCCTGTGCCTGGCGGGTGTGGCCAGCAGAGGGCACGAAGCGCAGGTGGAACGGGAACACGTCCGGGAGTGCTGCCCCGTGTGCCCGGCTCTGCTCCGTGTCACCTGCTTAACCTTGTGCCAGGGGAGAGGGCACGGTTAGGTGAGATGTTAGGGAAAAAATCTTCCCTGTGAGGCCCTGGCATAGTGGGATCAGGGAAGGTGTCCCTGCCCATAGCTGGGGAGTGGAACTGGATGATTTTGCACCCAGCATGAAGACAGGTAACTGAGGACAACTGCTGCAGTTGTCCTTCCTGCCTGCAGAGTTCAAGAAAACCCAGTAAGGGTTTTCTCTTTCCTGTAGTATTTTCCATGTGCACACATCTGCTGCTGCTCTTTCTTTACACAGATAATTCCAGGGACAGCAGCCAGGGCATGGCTGGAGCTGGGCCAGGGCAGCTCAGGCTGGAGATCAGGGCAAGGCTCTTCCCCCAGAGGCTGCTGGCACTGCCCAGGCTGCCCAGGGAATGGGCACGGCCCCGAGGCTGCCAGAGCTCCAGGGATGCCCAGGCTGGGGTTTTTGGGGGGTCTGGGCAGGGCAGGGGTTGGACTGGATGATCCTTGTGGGTCCCCTCCAGCCCAGGATATTCTGTGGTTGACATAAAATGTTTTCTTTGCCACTGTGGGAGCTGAGCTCTTCCATCCCCTGTGGTTGTGGCTGCTTGGGTTGGTTTCCAAGCTGATCTGACAGAGCTCAGGGCTGGCAGGGTGACCTGTGCTGAGCACTACAACCTTGGCAAAGTTTTGCCATGTTCTTGGTCCAGGTCCAGTGCCAGGATTGCCTTCAAAATCCCCCAAACACAGACCTAACACAGCTGAGCAGCAGAAATTGCCTGTGCAGGAAGATGCACGTTTAGCAAAGCTATTCTGTGATATCCAGAGCCTTCTGTTGGTTGTATAGTCATAGTCAGTGCCACATACTTCAGAGCATGTGAAATTGCTTTTTTCTTCCCATAAGCCCCCTCTTGTTATTTCTCCACTTTTTTCACAGCAGGTGTCGAGCCAAAACCTGACATCCTTCCCTATCATGTGTTCCAGCCAAATCACAGCCTCTATTTCTTCAGATTAGCTTGCCTGCAGCTCACACTAGAGGTAGAGGAGGCCACCCAGAAGCTGTGATTCCCTATTGAGGAAGAAATTCCATAGCCTGAGTGTGCACTTGCTGATTCATGTCTCCCCTGCAGCAGGATCACTGGAGCTGGCAGCACTGATGCTGCACAAAGTGCTCTGTCTGGATGGTCAATGGGATTGTTATGATCAGTGAATATTGCAGTCAGACAGCTGTTTCCAGATGTTTCTTTTCAATAACACAAAAGCTTTGCATTCAGAGTATCTGGCTAAAGTCCCACCTGGTATGTGAGGAGGGTGGTATGGGATCACAGTTGTGTGAATTCCCATCAGAGCAGGCATGTGCTGCCAGGTCCATCAACCCCCACAGTCTAAAAGTGTCCATCTCCTCTTCCCTCCCCTCAGGCTTCCGGCTCAATGCCTCCTCCTGGCCCATGTTCCTTCTGAAGACTCTGAATGGAGCAGAGATGGCTCCTGTCCGGATTTTTCACAAGGTATTTCCCTGTTTGTGCAGATCCTTCTGGCAATGGCCCCTTGGCTGCATGAGCTGGTGTCTCATGGGAGATGTGCTGGTCCTGTAGGAGGTGACACTGCACAGCTCTGCCTCAGGGCTGCTCTAGGGCAGAGCTGTGTCCTCTCCAGCTGTGTCATAGCAGTGTCAGGATGTAGCCAGAGGTCTGCCTAGGAAGTGTTTGGGCTTCAGGGCTCGGGCTTGAGGCAGGAGCTGGTTTTTCACTGGGGCTGCAGGTGCTGCTCAAAGTGGGGAATGCAAGGTGGGAAAATGAGCACCTCTGTGGAATGTCCCACTCCCTGGGTTCAGTCCAGCAGCGAGCAGTGGACTTTGCTGCCTCTTAATTAAAGGGCAGTGTCTGTGTAGCCTAGCCAGTGTGTGCACACCTACTGGGGTTCAAATCCAGCCCACTAACTCCCTTCAGCTCCTTGTGGAGGTGAGTTTGCTGGTGAGGGCACAGCCCTGGTGTGGGGAGGCACTGCCATATCCCCTTTGAGCATATATTCCACTTCTTCTTGTAGGAACCACCATCTCCTTCCCAAAACTTCTTCAAGACAGGTATGAAGCTGGAGGCAGTGGACAGGAAGAACCCTCACTTCATCTGCCCGGCCACCATTGGGGAGGTGAGAGGTTCTGAGGTCCTGATAACATTTGATGGCTGGAGAGGTGCCTTCGATTACTGGTGCCGATATGATTCCCGGGACATCTTTCCCGTAGGCTGGTGTTCGCTGACTGGAGATAATCTGCAGCCCCCTGGTACAAAAGGTAAGGCCCACATTGTTTTTCAACTGTCTTGCTCCTCCACTCAGCTCTCAAAGAGCAGCAAAGCAGGCAGAGACTGGCAGCAAGGACACCTGGGTGCCCTGTCTGGTTTTTGTGTTGCTTCATGCGTGGTAAAGGCACAGGTGATCAGCCTGGCACCAAGGTGCTGAGGAGTGGCTGTCCATAGAGATGGGCAGGATGATGGCTCTGGGGAAGGATGGTGCTGTACAGCATTGCTGAGGTCTGCTCCTCTCCAGGAATTTCCTTGAAGTTTTTCCTGCGCCTTTGAACCACATCTTCCCGTGCTGTTTTTCTCAGGGGGCCTGGAATAATGAGAAGTGTGAAGCTGCAGGACTGCGCCTCTTTGTACTTTGGGCACTTTTCTTGGTGTGCCTTTGCTGTCAACGTGGACAAAGCAGGTGTGAGCAGGTTGTACCTGCCTTATTCCTAGGGCTGTGATTGTTGGGTAGGAGCAGTGCTGGGGAACTTGCTGCCTTGCAAAGTCCTGAGCAATGGCTGGTTTGATTCTCAAGACATGTCTCAAGCTTTCTCACATCACAGTTGTGTTTGGGCTCAGGGGGGCTGTCACTGTCCCCAAGCACATCCCTCTGGCATTTGCTGGCTGGCAAGCCCTGCACATGGCTTGTCAGTGAAATGAAGGGCAGGAGAACAACCTCTCTGCCAGAGCTGAAGGGCTGCTTAGGAAAGGCATTTCTCTGACAAGACTGTTCCTTTTGGAAGTCCTGGGTCAGCTCATGGTGCCCTGTCAGGCTGGTGCTGCCCTGTGTCCCTGGCATGGGCCAGGTCTGTGCTCAGGGCTGCAGGGCTGGTCTCAGTGGATTGCCTGAGGTGATCTGTGTACAAGCCAAGCTGTGAGCCCCCCTTGGCTGAAGGGATTCCTCTTTATCTTGGATTTCTGCATTTTGCCTTGATATTCACAGCCTCTCCCTCTCTTCTTGCTGGTTGTTGTGTCCCAGCTGCTGCTGCCCTGCAGGCTCTGCAGAGCACTGGGACCCTCTCAGGCAGTGCCTGACTCCTCCAGTGGTGTCCTGGTGCTCTCAGCAGGCATCTCCAGGGTGCCTCTCAGGTACTGCACGAGTGGCTCGAGACATGTTTGTGTTTGGTAGGAGCTTTCCTGGCAGTAACCTGGGGGTGGAAGGTTTCAGGAGCACAGTGGAAGCTGCCTTCTCAGGAGAAGTGGGAACCTGTCTGACCCTCAGCCCCAGCACAGGCAGCTCTGTTCCTCCCCAGACTCCTCGTGCCAGGGGCTGAAGCTGTGAGTGAGCAGAGCCCAGTCAATTATCCAGAAACAAGACCCCATTGTGCCATCCTGGGAAGCTTGTGCTTCTCCCTTGGCAGGTGGCTGGGATGGCTTCTCCCTTTCCCATTGGCTCCATGTGCAGACTCTGCACTTCCTGCTCATGTACAAAAACAGTGACCCCCAAAAAGTCACATCTCCCCCCTCACAGGCAGAGGCAGCCCTCACCCTCAGGCAGATTTCTGCTCTCTTTGTCCTTTTTTCTAACTCCTGGGACAAGAGCAGGGGTTGGCAGGGGTTGCATGAGCCGTGCAAAAATGCCAGGGAGTTGAGATCAGCCTTGTCTTTGTGCTTTTACTTCTCCCTTGGTGACTGTCTGCTTCCTCTCCTGACCAAGAACTTCTGACTTGCACTTTGTGGGATTAACCCAAAAGAACAGAGTACTGGGAGCTTTCTCTAATGAAATTCCTCCCGTGTTTCCTCAGCCCTGCTATGCTGAGAGTTGAGCACACTCCTCCCAGACCTGAGAGTGCTGCTCTTGGCAGGGTGGGAGGATGCATCACCACCGAGGAATTGCCTTTTCCTTGAGCTGCAGTCAACCTTCCCCGTGTGCCAGCCTGCAGGACCATGTGGTGGAGTCAGGCAGTTTCCCTTCCCTGGTGGGAATTCCTCTTAAAGAGAACTGGAGAGACATGCAGGCAGCCAAGTGCTGCTGGGTAAACTGGTCTGTGCTCATTTACTGGACTGACTGTGTGAGGCTCTGGTGGAAGGTGGGGAATCCTGTGAAGAGTTAACTCCATGGAGAATGAGTAACCCCGTGGCTTCCTGGGGCTGAGCAAAAAGAGGCCTCGTGGAATGAGCTCATGTTCAAGGGAAGCAGAACTTCAAAGAGGGCAGGCATGTTTATTTAATGCTGGTAACTCCAGTCAGCTCTAATCTGTCTCTGCTGCTGGCTGCCAGCAGAGGTGGAGGAGTGCAGGGCTTCTCCCAGCCATGGTCCTTCTCCATCTCCAGGGCCTCCCACTCCCAGCAGTGTTTGCTGGGCAGGGAGCTGGGGCCCAGCAGCCACTCCATGGAACTTTCATTAGGCCGTGTGTGTGTGTTAAAGAAGGGAAGGGAGGTCAAACAGCGAGGAGGAGCAGCCTGCATGCCTGCTTGGTAATTCCACTGCTGCCTGCTGGCTGTGCAGCAGCCTGCTGGGAGACCTCTGTGGCCAGTGGCCAGATGGCTCTGGGCATCTCCTGGGCATCTCCTGGTGCTCCTGTCTGGATGCTGCACACCTTGGAGCTGGGGGATCCAAACCAACACACCACATGGGGGAAATGTAGCTCTGGGAGTGCCTGTGCCTGTGGTGGGTCCTGGTCCTCTCTCCACGTTGGCCACGGGCCAGGGATGGATGTTGGCTCTGCTGGGCTACAGAGCAAGGCAGAACATGGGAGAGTTCATCCTGTGCTCCACAGCTTCTCCACCTCAGCCTGGCAGCTGCTGGGGGAGGCAGGGCCCAGTGGCTGTCCCAAAGGAGGGGCAGTTCTGTGTGTGCAGCAAACTTCCCTCAGCATCCCACCCACAGCAGTGCTCCCAGGGATGTCCACTGGCCAGGAGTCCCTACTCCACTCCTCATACGTGGTGTACAGCACCTTACATGTCTTTTCACACCTCTTATACATGTACTTTTTTACCCTTAAATACAGATCTTAGGAAGATAAAGTGAAGTGGGCTTTCTGTTCAGCTGAGTGCTGGCTGGGAGCTCTGCTCAGAGGGGTCTAGAGTCAGAGAACACCCTGGGCTGGAAGGGCTCCACAAGGATCATCAAGCCCAGCTCCTGGCCCAGCACAGGACAGCCACAGTCAAAGCAGCCTGAAGGGACTTGCCCACACACACACAGACAGACAGCAGTGTCCCTTAAGTCTACCCCATGTTTCTCGTGGCACTGCTGGAGGGCAGGGCAGTACTGTCACCTTGAGCCCAGGGAAGCAGGGACACAGGTAAAGCCCTCACTGTCTATCTCAGAAGGTGCCTGTGCTATTCCTCCACCCTGGCTGATGCCAAGTTGCTCTGGAGTTCCTGATGGGTTTGCTACCCCCTGCTCCAGCCTTCTGGATGCTCTGGGACAGAGAGAGGGGTGACTCCCTGCTGTGGGAGAGGGGCAGTGGTGAAAGTGTTAAGGTTGGGCGGGCAGAGCTGGAAGCTGCTCCAGCTCTGGAATTTGGAGGACTGGAATTGCTGCCTTGGCAGCAGCCCAGCTGGCAGAGAGCCCCAAGCCCAGCCAGGCAGGGCAGAGCTAACACAGAGCTCATCCTCTGCCACCGTGCCAGGGCCGGTGGGAGCTGGGTGAGGGCACTGGGGGCACTGGCCAGTGCCTGCACAGGTCTGTGTGTGCCCTCAGACCTGCTCCCTCTGCCTGGGCTCAGCTGCTGCCTCCTCTGCTTGCAGAGCAAGCAAATGTGAGTAGTTTTAGCTAGTTACCATGGGGATAGGCTGAAGGGGAGCTCCATCCACCCTGGGCTCACAGCTCTGTGTTACCCTGGGACCAGAGCTGCCTGCTGTGGCTGCTGCAGTGACTCCAGGGGGTTACAAGATGCTGATCCTGGACAGAAGGTTCATGAAGTTCTTTGTTTCTCACCACCACTGCTGCCATGTGACTTGTTGTTTAACTGCTTTGTCTCCTCAAAGGAAGATGGTGATCAGCTGCTAGGTTTCCTGCCCAGGGGCAAAGGTAATGTGCATTTTATTCTTTTATTTTGGACATTGCCTGGTTTCTCCCCCTTCTTCAGGGTAAGAACATAGTGGTGGGAAGAGGAGCCTCATCAGGAGTAGTTGGCAGGGTTAGAGCTCAGGTGAGCTCCTGTGCATTCCTGTTTGGAGGAGATGGGAAAAATACTAATTAGTGTCTCTTCAGGACTGAGCTGGGATTTGGAGCTCACACATAAGCTGGGTGACTTTGCTTTGCACTGGCATGGATGGTTTGGGGACCACACAGGTAGAGCTTATGCAGCAACAGCAGGAGGAAGGAGGGTACACAGAGGGGTTCAGGTGTTTGTCCATGACTGTAACACACCAGCAGCCCTGGAGCCTGGGTGGTGCTGCCTCTGAGGCTGCTGTTGGAGGATCCCAAGAAAAATCTCTTGAGCTATTTGGAGCCCAGAGCCAAGGCTCTTAGCAGTGACCCTGGCTCAGCTTGGATGTGTGTCCTGGAACACATGTGGGGTTTGGAGGTCTGGGGGCTTGGTAAGGGACCCAGCCCTGCAAAAGGCTCTGGGGTGCTGGCAGTGCCTGTGGCTCAGCAAACACCTGATGTGTGGCTCAGTGGGAACCATGACATGTGAGAGAGCTGAGGGTACTGAGTCATGTCTTGAGGCTGGCAGGAGCCTCTGAGAAGAAGAACTGACCTGGGAGAAGCAGTTTCTTCTGGTCTTCAGCCTGTCCTTACTCTGTGTCTAGACCTTCCTCTCAACTTGGCTTTTCCTCATGTTTTATTTTGAAATATTTCATATCCCAGAGAATCTGGGTTTGGTTTAGGATATTTCCTTCCCTTTTCCACCATGCTTCCTGGCCCAAAAGAGAGTTTCAATATCTCAGGGTGTTCCTTAGTCTTGACAGGAGGTTTCCTGGGGTTGGAACCTCCCTCTCTTTGGTTGAACAGCGCTGGGGTCATCACTTTGTTTCTGCAGGATCTCTGACCTGTAACAGAGCTCCTGTTCACTGGGACATGGTGCAAGTCTGAGAGCTTTCAGGATGGAGTTGGACAACCTCAAGGAAGAAGAGTGCTGCAGGGCTGTTATTTACAGGGGTCTAAAAGTGCCTGACTGGGCTGCTGATTGCAGGCAGGGCTGGTGGCTCTGCCCAACCATCCTCTGCTGAGAGGTTTGGAAGCAGAGTGAAGTCAGCCTAAATGTGCCCAGGGTGAGAGTTTGTGTAGCACAGCCACAAGGAGAGCAGGATTTCCCATCAAGATGGAAGGGTTTAAATGCTCAGTTTTGCAAAACACTTCAAGGATTTCATACTCCACACCTTGTTTCTTCTTGGCACCATATTCCAGCCTTGGTGACAAGACCTTGGTCACCCTTTAAATTCCAGGATTTGGAGTCTTGTTCTTAATCCCTGTCTTTGCAAGGAGCCCATGTCTCCCACCCTTGGTCCTGTGTTGTGTCTGCCATATCTGCTGAGAGCTCAGGACAATCCAAGTCTGGAGCCTTCCCAGGACCTCTATTTCTCTCCCACTTGTGCTCATGGTGACCAGTGATGATGGTCTCTGCTTTGGGAAGAATCACAGGGCTTGGAAGCTTTCACATTTTACTCTGGGACAGGCATTGAGCTCTGGTTCCTGTCCAGCTCCAACCTTCAGGATGTCTGGGATTGGAATGCCTCACGCAGGGAAGGATTCAGCCAGATCTCAACGAGATTTCTGCTCTCTGGCAAATTTGCTTCTCTTAAAAGGGCCTGTTTAACCCACCTCTCTGAGTGCTGCTTCTGCCCAGGAAGTGCTGAAGATGGACAAGGGGCAGTGAGCACCAAAGGACACTGGAGGGGTGTCCTGCACGACATCTGTCAGAGGAGCTTTGGAGTGGGCATGAGTGGTGTGCTCAGAAATCTCCCCCTGCACTTCAGGACACTGCAGGGGCCCTTGTGGAGATCTCCAGGCAGAAGCATGTGAACTACAGCTGCATCTGAGAGTACAGAGCCCTTGGCACAGAAAATGGGAATTTGGGATTTGTGCTCCTGCTGCTCTTGGTAAATGAACCTTGTAAATAGGAGAGAAAGGCAGGAAACCTTTCTGCAGCTTCAAACTTTTCTGTTCCATATTTTTCTCTGGGTTTTGACTTTGTAATTATTGTCCCAGGGGCGTAATTTTGTCTTCTTCAAGCTGTGACAAGTCTCAGATAAGCTGATGGGTGACAAATGTTGCTTCCAAGCATTGACTAACCCTCAGAGTGTGGATGGCAGCTGTGCAGAGTCTCCTGTAAGCAAGGATTTCAGTGCCAGTGTGGTGAGCAGCTGCAGGTGCCTTGTATCAGCTGATGGAATGTTTTGGCATTAGGAAGTAGAGCCTGAAATCAGGAATTCTCTGTCAAGTCTGATAGTTTCTGCAGAAAGCTCAAAACTTCTGTTTAAACTAATCCTTCAATGGTGAATAGCATCATCAGTGGTGCCCACCTTCTCTTTTGCTCTGAGCTCAGCCGTGTTTGAGCTGCATTTTCAGGGTGATTTTCTCACTCTGCCAAATGGATCCAGTGCCAGCCAGCCTCCTCCTCCTCCTCCATGTCTGCCATTGTCCTGGATGCCTGTGTGACCCAAAACAAGACAGTTCAGCCAGCAGAACAATTCTAATTATTAGTTTTCTATCCCCTTAATGAGCTGAAATAACCATGAGTTCAGATTCAGGTCAGAAGGGATCTCAGGGTTGCATGGCTCAACTCCTGCAAAGCAAGGCCAGCTTTGGATGGTTAGATTGCTCAGAGCTCAGGTGAGCAACAAAGCTGTGGCACAGAGATGCTGCTTTACTCAGGAAAATTTGATTTTTTAAGTAAGAGAGGCCCTACATGATTTTCTGAAAATGTGGCTCCTCTTAGTGGCTTGTACAAGGAAGAAGAAAGTGAGGATGTCTCTGGCAGCTGCTCATTGTTGGGCTGGCTCTGTCACCAGCTGAATCATAGAATGACAGAATATCCTGAGCTGGAAGGACCCCAAGGATCATCCAGTCCAGTCCCAGACCCTGCTCAGAGTCCCCACCAGCCCCACCCTGGGCATCCCTGGAGCTCTGGCAGCCTCGGGGCCGTGCCCATTCCCTGGGCAGCCTGGGCAGTGCCAGCACCCTCTGGGGGAAGAGCCTTGCCCTGATCTCCAGCCTGAGCTGCCCTGGCCCAGCCCCAGCCGTGCCCTGGCTGCTGTCCCTGTCCCAGAGCAGAGATGGGAGCTGCCCCTCGGGAGGAGCTGCAGATCCCTGAGCTCTGCCCTCAGTGTGCCCTGCTCCAGCTCACACACCAAGAGCCCTCAGCTGCTCCTCCTGCAGCCCCTCCTGACCCTTCAGCATCTTTGTGGCCTCTCTTTGGACACTCTTTGATAGCTTTAGATCTTTAGTAATTAAGATGTAATAATAGTAAGAATAAGATGCAGTAAATATCAAGCTTTTGGCAGTTAAAGGACACTTTAGGCAGTGCTTGGAGCTGTGAAGTAATCCTGCTTGCTGGGCACAGCTGTTTCCACCTCTGGAGCTCTGTGGGTGCTGGGATGGGTGCAGGCAGGGCTGAGTGGTGGACACTGATCCCTACATAGCAATCCCTTGTTTCTGGACCACATCTGCATGACAGCAGGGGCTGAAATCCTACAGAATAACAGGCACCTGAAAAGAAACTACAGGCTCCTTTAGGGAGCATCCAGTCCCTGGAAGTGGTGCCATGGGGCTGAGGCAGAGTGTGGCCAGCTGTAACCCTGTGCTCTGGGGGCTGCACCATTGATGTGCAGGTACAGCTGTGGGAGGACTCTGCTCAGTGCATCTGGTAGGGCAGGAGAAATGTATTAGCACAGGCTGGTGTTTGCTCAGATTCTGGTTCAAATCCAACAAAAAGCCAGGCAAGTCTGCTGGATCCTGGGAGGATAAGACCTCATTTCATTAAATCACTGCAGGTCAGAAAAATGTCTGTGCATTGCATCAGTCTGATGGAATCAGCCCCAGGGAAAACATCAGTGCCTGTCCAGGGCTGTGCTCAGGGCTGTGCTCAGGGCTGTGCTCAGCTGCACTGCTGGGCACACAGCCCCAATCTAGGTCACAGTCTGTGTCTCTCTGGCCTGAGCTGGCTGCACATTTAGATGTAATTTAGCCTGTTTCAGTGAACAGCCTCCCTTGCTGCAGCAGCTCCTCCGTCCCTGCAGGAGCCGTGGCTGTAGAGGGACCAGGGATGTGCTGCCAGGGGCACAGGCACAATGGGAACTCCTCTGTGTGGCTGAAGGACATGAGGTGTCCCGTCATGGGATCTGCATGCACCCAGTTATGGGCTTTTATTGTCCAAATCCAAAAACCAGTTCTTCAAGCCTGGCAAATTACTGTTATGTGTACTGTCTTTACAGCTGAAGTGGGCAACAGATTTTTCTTGCATTTATTTCACCAAAAGATGAAATCACTTATTAACATAAGATTATACAGTGAAAGCTTTCACCAGGACTTCATCTGACAGCAGTCTCCTTTTTCCTGGCATGAGTTCCCAGTGATGTGGTCCCAGCCTGGGAGCTAAGGGTGCAGTCCAGCTGCTCTGCCTACTGCATGCCAACTTCCCAAATGCACCATTTCTCTGGGTTTGTTACCAATAAAACTGAGAAAACATGTTTGCCTCACAGCTTGTCTGTAGAATTCTCAATTTTTCCTCCACATTAGAAAAACCTCATTATGGCACAGCTTGGTTTAGACACTGAGTGTTGTGCAGATCTCACAGGAAATGCTCCCTGCCCTGACTTTCACATCCCTTTGAGATTTAACAGTTTCTTTGGAGTATGGAGAGTTTTAGAATCATGGATTGGTGTAGGCTGGAAGGGACCTTAAAGCCCATCCCATTCCACCCCTGCCATGGCAGGGACACCTCCCACTGTCCCAGGTGCTCCAAGCTCTGTCCAGCCTGGCCTTGGGCACTGCCAGGGATCCAGGGGCAGCCACAGCTGCTCTGGGCAACTTGTTCCATTCAACCTTTAACCTTGTTCTGTCAACTTGTGGGAGTCTAATAAATGGTATGGTACAAACATTTCTCTGCTGAGATCAGTCATTGCACACCTGAAGCAGAGGCCCCACGATTCCATGATCAGCACTTGCCTTACCTGTGCCATTCCTCCCTGCAGCTCAGTGCCAGGTGTCACCTGGAGCAGGTGACACTTCTGGAGTACCATCAGCGCTAAGAAGCACCTGAGCTATCACACTCATTTTCCTAACAGCAAAATAGTCTTGCTTTTAACACTAACAGCTCAGACAAAAAGTAGTAAAACCCTGTTTCTGCCACATTCCCTGTGTCTGCCTGACACAAAAAGTCTTTATTCAGGAAGTCAGATAGATCCTGATGGCTGTGTGCTTCTTCCCAGCTTCTGATACAGATTGCTAATGCACAAAAGCAAGGCAATAAAATTGAAACTAAACATGCCCACATGACAAACAGAATGGGGCTGGATCCTGGATGCACTCTGTGATTTGGGTTGGAAGGGACCTTAAAGCTCATCTCATTCCAACCCCCTGCCGTGGCAGGGACACCTTCCACTATCCCAGGGTGCTCCAAGCCCTGTCCAACCTGGCCTTGGGCACTTCCAGGGATCCAGGGGCAGCCACAACTTCATTGTGCCAGGGGAATAAATCCTTGCTCACAGTAACTGCTCCTGAAACCTCATTACAGAAACCTTAAAAATCTCTGTATATGCCCACAGTTGTGCCATCCTGGTATCAATCTTGTATTGTCTCTGTTGCCCTGGCTAAGGCTTTTTTCCTTAACTACAAAGCCTCTGATTTCAAAAGTGTTTGCCTGTGCTTTTTCCTAATTCCTTGCCCCTATGTTGAGGTTTCCAGATGTGAGAAACAAGACCTCCTAAAGATCACTCTGCAGTTTTCAAATGCAACAAGATTTTGGTTTGTTTCTTTTTAGCAGAAATTTAAAACAGGAGAAAATACTGCTCTGCTAGGCTGGGCCAGCATAGCTCTGGCCTTTAGCAGGCTTGGGAAAGATGACCGACCAAATTTAAGGGATGTGTGGGCAAGTATAGCAGAAACCTGATTTTGTGATGGAAAGAGTGAGAAGATAAGAAGGAACAGACGTGCCTCTGGTAGTATGTGGAGGGGCAGGGCAGCTGGTCCAGCAGAGATGAGCTGTTGCTCAGGACCAGGAGCAGTAATTCCTGCAGGCAGGGTAGATGGAGCTGGTTCCTTCCACTGCAGTTTGCTGGGAATTTAGGGACAGATTTGACATCAGCCTTGAGAGAGGGGATTTCCAGTGTTTGCAGCACTGGCTCTGTGACTGTCAGACAGGTCTTGGCTGATCCCTCCCTAGGAATGCTCTCAGCCTTTTCCATAGCCATTGGCAGGTCACTGCTTGCAGAAGGAAGAGATGTAGGTGCCAGTTATTTTCAGGAAGGAAGGTATGGCTGCAAGCATGATCCTTCTGGAGTTCAGCCTGTCCAGGTTAAGCCCCAGTGTCCCCTAGCTCAAGTTCTGAGCTGGAGATTCGTGTGTTTGGTTTTTACTCTGGCATGGAGAGCAGTCCCCCGCTCAGGGGTCTGGGAGTTCTCCAGATTTTTCCATGTGACACTGTATAAAGATGGAGGCTGCTCTTGTTTTGATTCTCACATGATTTAATTACATTTGCTTTTTCTCTTTTTATTTCAGTTGTGATTCCAAAGAGCCCTTTACCTGCCTCCGAAGTAAACTCGGAGAAACCTAGCATGCACAGTAGCACAAAGACTGGTTTGGGGCAGCAACAAGGGCAAAGGCGTCGCAAAACAGGGAAGAAGCGTGGTCGAACGACCAAAACACTAATCCACCACCCCATGCCTACACCCTCCAAGTCAGTGGAGCCTTTGAAATTCCCCAGAAAGAGAGGCCCCAAGCCTGGCAGTAAGGTAAAAGCTGATGCTGATGCAGGCGGGTGAACAGCAGGTGCTGCAGGTCCTGCCATGGGTTGGTGCATGCGTGTGTTTGTGCACGTTTGTCTCAGCCTCTGGCTGGGTGACTGCAGCAAGTAGGAGACCAGAGGGGTGTGTGGGCTGGGAGTGTCCTCAGAGCCCAGCCCTGGAGCTGTAGAGAATGTCTGTGTCCTAAAGATCATTTCCATCAAGAATCCATGTCTTTGGAAGTGCATTGGCTGTGGAGTAGCATGGCAGGTGCTGGGAGCGTGACAGGATGGCCAAAGGGTAGAGTAAGCTCTCCTGTCCTTTGTGTGAGGCTAGTCTGAGTCATACAGAGGTGGCAGATCCAGGCTTGTTACTCTTCAGGGTTGTGGTTTGTAAAATACACACATATTGATTACTAGGTTCTTGAGACACCCCATCATCACCATCAGAAATGTGTCATGTTCCACAGTGCCTTGTCTGTTGGATGCAGAGGAGAGAGTGTAGTGATCATGGGTGGTAAAGGAGAGCAGGGGTAAAAGGAGAACTATCTCCTCTTTTTCTGCAGAGGAAACCTAGGACATTGCTGAACCCAGCACCCACCTCTCCAACAACCAGTACCCCAGAGCCAGACACAAGCACTGTGCCCCAGGACGCTGCTACAATCCCCAGCTCTGCCATGCAGGCTCCCACAGGTAAGGAGGGTCTTGGACCACGTTCTTGACAGGATTGCACAGTTAGGAGCTGCAGCAGGCAGGCAGCAACACCCTGAGAGAGTCCCATTTCTTCCTAAGCCTGTAAACCAGCAATCCTTACCACTCCAGAAAGGCTGGCCTGAGAGAGGCCCGTGAGTCCAGAGCAGCTGTTCATTTATCTTTCTGTTGGAAGTAGTGAAGTAGGAGGATTTCAAGCCCACCTGTTGGGTGCAAGGGCCCCTTTCCCCTGCATGCTGGTGACTCCACAGATCTCCAGATACATTTGTGATCCATTGTGCCCCGGGGCAGTCGGGTGTGCAGCACCCCTTGCGAGTCCCAAGTGTGAGCTCTCCCACATCATGCAAGGCACAGCTGCTGGAACTGCACAAGGGGCAGAGGAGGTGCTGAAGGACTGTGATCTGCTCAGCTCCAGCCAGGATATCAAGGCACACAGGGACAGGAGGGAATAGGGGAGGAGGAGGAGCAGCAGTGAAGAGTGTATGCACTGCTACAGGATGAATCTGATCAGGAAAGTCTAATGCAAAGCTGCTTTTGACATGTTGAGTCAAGCACTGGATATGGGCTGAGCCCTCTGTTTCCCCAGAATGTAATTGGTCAATTTGCAGAGGAACCTATAGAAGCCAGTTTCCCTAAAAAGGAAAAGCTGTGGGAACCCCTAGAAAGTGGAGGCTGCATTCCTTCTTCCCCTCTGAGCATCACAGCCACCTTACCTGGCTGGCATGGAAACCACTTTACAGCCTGACTGCAGGGGAGAGCATGGGAGAAACAGCAGCAGTTTGGAAGGTGAGCATGAGGCAGGAAGATTTTGGAGGGGATTCCCCTCCAGGAGCGGCTCCACTGTGAGGATGCAGTCAGGCAGTCGTGGTGCATTCCACTTTGTGAGTGATTGGACAGTCTTAAAATCTCAGCATCTCTCAGGTTGGATTTTAGGCATCTGTTTCTTGCTTTCTTGAGTGGGTTAACAGCAAACACATTTCTCATGTTGGCAGTTTGCATTTACTTGAACAAGAACGGCAGCACTGGGCCCCACCTAGACAAGAAGAAAGTTCAGCAGCTGCCAGACCATTTTGGACCAGCTCGAGCTTCTGTTGTCCTGCAGCAAGCAGTACAGGCCTGCATTGATTGTGCTTATCATCAGAAAACAGTCTTCTCCTTCTTAAAACAAGGCCACGGGGGAGAGGTCATCTCAGGTGAGAACGGGCCCGCAGCACTTGGCCTCCAGAGAGGTTGTTGCAAGAATTCTCTCGGAAGATGTCTGTCCTGAAGCTCGCTGCAGCCACAGGTCAGGGGCAGACAGAAGAGTTCTGTCTTCTCTTTCTTGCCACACATGTGTGTCAGTGAAGCAACAGCTGGCAGCTGACTCAGAGCGGAGCAGTTCCCATGGCCCGCGGGCACAGCTGCTGGAGCGGGCAGTGCTCAGTGCTGGCACCAGCCTGGGCAGCAATCCTGCCCCAGCCCTGGGAAGAGCCACAACAGGGGGGATTCCACAGCTCCTCACGGAAAGACAAGAAATACCCCGGGTTTTATTTCTCCTTTAAGGCCGTGCGTAGCTGGATCTGCGAGCGCAGGCCCCTCCTGGAATCTTTTCCGTTCCCTCGGACGCGGCGCCGCCGGCCCCGCGCTGGGTGCAGCAGGCTGGTCCTGGCCTGCCCCGGCAGAGGAAGGCAGTGGCTTTGTTGGCTCTGAGAGCCCAGGATGCTGAGATCCAGGAGCTGCCTGTGCGGCCCTGGGCGTAGCCTCCCGCCCTGGCGGGGGGTTCACGTGTTGGGCTCTGTTTGTTTCTGTCTCCAGCTGTGTTTGATCGGGAACAGCACACTCTGAACCTGCCAGCAGTAAACAGTATCACCTACGTCCTCCGCTTCCTGGAGAAGCTGTGCCACAATCTGCGCAGTGACAACCTCTTTGGGAACCAGCCTTTCACTCAGAACAGCCACATGCAGCGCTCACACGAGTACGACCACGACAGGTATCTACCAGGTAGGAGCTGGGGGGGGCGGCACTGTAGGGACCCAGGTGCTCCGTGCCTTAACTCAGGTTTTATCTCGATTCTGAAGGCAGGCTCCTGTTCCAGAGCCCTCTCCCAGGGTTCATTACATCACACCCAGTGTCGTGCACGTGCCCACAGGGCTCTTGTTGTGTAGGGTTCCAGTTGCATTTTCTGCCTGTCAGTTTGGTTTCCATCTCCGCTGTAGGTTTCCGCTCATCCGTGCTGTCTCCTTGTCTTCCCTCCTCCCCTCGTCCCCCAGTCCTTCCCACTTCCTGTGATCTAGTTATGGTGACTTCATACAGCTAGGAATTCAGGTGAAAGTCTGCAGGAGAAGGGAGAGTGATAACATGCAGCAAGTAGACTGTAATTAGAAATTAATTAAAGCAGAGTGGTTTCCACGCTGGCTGTGGATCTACTGGCAGCAGTCAGGGCACCCAGCCCTGGTAACAGTGTGGGGTTCCTGTTCAGGGGTGATGCTCATGCAGCAATCTGAGGCAGAGGTGGTTTTGTTTTCCTTGTCACGGCATTGAAGCAGTTCCAGCTCACCCCAGCAAGGTAGCTCATGCAGCAGATTGTCTGCTGCAGAGCAAAACTGCTCTGAAGGAAAAGCAGTGGAAAACAAGCCCAGTAGTTCCCCCACAGTGCTGGGCAGTGGCAGCAGGCCTGGGGTGATGGCTGCCCCTCAGGCTGTCTGGGGGTTCTGGGCGAACTCCTGCTCCAGGAATGGCAGTTGTGGAGAGGATCAAAGCTGTCTGCACCCTCTTAGGTGGTTGACAAGTGCTGATCTCCTCTCCTGTCTTGCTTTCTTTCCCCACTAGTCAGCAAGTAGCTGTTGTGTTGTTTGAGGTCTTTCCAAAGTTAATCCTTTGCATAATTATGGTTCTGGCAAGAAAAGCAAAAGTTGTATGAATGTAAAAGGACGGACATTTAGGAAGAACTGCTTAAAGAGAAATTGCTGAGCATGAGGTGCAGGAGCAGCAGCCAAATTGCTTCCATTCAGCCACAGTGCTTCCATTCATTGCACCTCACAGAGCACCTTAGTCAGAGTCTAGAGAGCAAGAGGATCTTCCCATCCTCTGCTTCCTCCTGCCTGGAGCCAGCAGGGCCAGGATCAGAGGAGCTGTAGGATATGCAAGGACCATCACTAGTTACTGGGACTGGAGGCTTTCCCCTGAGGAAACCTCAGATAGAAGAAATCCCCATGTTTCAGTACCCTGTCATCATGAGAGAGAGCAAAACCTGAGTGGGAGGGAAAGCACCCAGCTCTGGGCATGGATCAGCTCACACACAGGGTTTCCAGCCTCCAGGAGAGGTTAGTGCCAAGGGTTGGGCTCTGCTGGGCAGAGTGGCAAAGTAGAAATCAGAATTGTGGGAAACTCAGGCAGAGCACCAGATCTGACACCATGCTGAGACCTGCCCATCCTGATCTCTGATTCAGAGTGTTTGCAGCACTTAAAGAATGAACCACACTCAGAGGTGTGACAGCACCTAGTCCTGCAGTTCATCCTGTATCTGAGCTTCTTGGGCATCTGCTCATGGAACACCTTTCTCAGGCACCTGAAAGAAGGTGGTAATCTAACCTGTAGTGCTTCTGGTGAGGGCAGGGAAACTGTGCTGGTGATTTTGGGAAGTTTGAGCTGGTCATGGAGGAATGAGGGTGGAGTTGTACATCCCTCAGTCACACCAGATGTCAAGGCTGCTGTGGTCTCACCTTGAGCTCTGCATGTTCTGCCTTGTTTCCTCTCCAGGACAGGAATGTGTTCTGTGGGGCTGGTTCTTCCAGTAAAAGGCCACTGGTTTGGACTGGGAGCTGGTCTGAGTTCCCAGGACAAAGTGGCTTTGCAGGAGCACCCTGTGGGTGCCATGGAGAACTGGGGTATGTGCTTGGGGCAGAGGGAAGGTCTGCAGTGTCCCTTAGGTCAGCAGTGTCCTGCCATTCTGCCTGCCTGAGTAAATGGAATTAAGGAGGAGCAGACTGAGTTGTGCATCAGGAGCAGCCCCTTTGCAGGGAACTGGGCAGCTGATTGCTGCTCACAGCACCATGAACATGATGTGACCTGGAGCTGTCTGACAGCACAGGACTGGAGGGGCCTTCTGGGCCACAGAGCCCTGCCTCCTGCTGCTGCAGCACCACAGCACATGGAGTTTCTTGGGCTTACTCTGGAGCTGTGGATTTTGCTTTTCCGCCAGAGACTGCTCCAGGGTTTTATGCTGAGATTTTAGAAACTGTGTTGTAATTTCCAGCCCTAATTTATTCTTGGGCAACTTAGTGTCTGTGTCTCTTGGTCTTAATATTGTCTTTTAGCTTAACTTGGTTCTCTTTCTTCTTGAAGTAGTTGCAGAGCAGTTGTAGCCCTCAGAGGAGTTCATCTTTTCACTGCTGTTTGCTCTCCTCAGACAGTGTTGGTTTGACCTAAACTCCATGGGGTGACCAGAGTGCCACCCAGCACTCTGGGTAGGAGCTCATGGGGTCCTGGTGCCACAGCACTGGCACCACCATGGTCACAGGAAATGTCTCTGCAGTCACTTTGAGTCACTGTGTCCTTGTACCAGGTGGTGATCAGCCTGTCCTGGTCACATACACTGTTCTTCTCATCCACTCTTGTCACCTGCAGGTCACATGGGACAGTGCTTCAAGTGCACATCTGGATTTAGCTGCTGGATTTTCCTCCTTGCTGGTTCTTGGTTATATATATATATATCTCCTTTCTGCCTGATTTTCAATGCTGCTTTGTCTGACCTGGCATGGGAAGTCAGCAGCAGATTTCATTGGTAAATCTCTAAAATTTCTGCCAAAGTTATTGCAGTTATTAAATGACCTTGGGCTCAAGGGTGATCCTCAGGCAGGTTCACTGGCAGTTGCTCCCAGCCTCATGTTCCTTCTCAGTGTGCTGCCAACAGCTTTACCTCTCAAATCAGATTTCTGGGCATAGGACAAGGCTCCTGGTAATTCATGTTCTGGCTCAGCTGGCTCTCTGTGTGTAACATCTTGCTGAATTCCAGGTGTATGAGGTTGATCTCTCATGTAATAGATCAGGATTTCCCAGCACAGGGAGGCTGTTGGGTTGGCCTCCTCTGATGAACACCAGCCATGTGTATTTTCTGCCCTTGCTGCTGAGGCCACACATAGGCATTTTATTGTAAAAATCTTTTTTTCCACCTTTTTTTTCAAATATTGGCACCACATCTCAAGTGACTCCAGTAATGCAGTGCTGAGTTCTGTTAGAATTTACTGCAGCTGACCCAGAATTTCAGGTGCACTGACATTCTTGGCTTCCTCTGCACTCTTAAGTCTGCAGTTTGAGGACATTCAGTTGTCTGACTGTGGTTCCTGTCCTCTTTCTTTTCTCCTCAGAGCCTTGCCCCCGGTGCTCAGCATGGCTGCAGCTGGAAGGGAATCCCAGAATGGTCTGGGTTGGAAGAGACCTTAAAGTTCATCTCATTTCACCCCTGCCATGGCAGGGACACCTTCCACTCTCCCAGGTGGCTCCCTGTCCCGTCCAGCCTGGCCTTGGGCACTGCCAGGGCTCCAGGGCAGCCACAGCTGCTCTGGGCACCCTGTGCCAGGGCCTGCCCACCCTCAGGGAAGACTTTTTTCCATAAATCCAGTCTAAATCTACCATCTCTCAGCACACAAGTGCACTGAGTGCTGGTGGATGTCACAGATGCATCAACACCTGAGCCAGGTGTGGGTGTGCTCTGCAGCCAGGGAGGAGGGGCCAGTGCAGTCAGTGCAAGGTGCATTGTCCCAAATTAGAAGCCCTAATTAGGAGTGGGCTGACAAGATGAGGTGAGTGAGTGTCACTGCTCATAAAGGTGTCCATGCTGATGGCCTTGGGGTGGCCCACAGCACCATCCAGGCACAGCAGGTGAGCTGCCCTTCCCCCAGCAGCCTCCCAAGGCAGGGGAGGTGAAATATCCCTCCCAGCTGTCCTGTCATTTCCTTTTCTCTCAGTCCTCACCTTTCTGCACAGTGTCCCCTCGCTCTGTTCCTTCTGTAGCTGAAACACAAGCCCATCTTTGCCTTTGCACTGGCTCAGAACACAGAATGAGTTAAAAACCTCCCTTCATCCTGCACTGCCCATCCTGAGGTGCACAGCTCCATGCTGAGCAGGGCCTTTTTATCCAAGGAAATGATCTGCTTGTTCTCAGCATCCCTTCCAAAGTGAGCATTTATCCCCTGAGATTTGAATCCTCACTCTCAGATTATTTCCTCTTTGAGGATACACATTCATGAGGTTTATGTCATTTTTGGACTGAAGACATTTTCTTTTTATTCCTGCTAATCTGAATACAGCTCTGTCTGTTACCCCATTTCTTTATTTTTTTAAAACCTGTCCTTTAAAAACAAAATTCTGGTTTTGGTTTATCCTCTCATTAACTTACACCAACCTCACTTCTGAGTCCTAGAATTAACTTCTATAACCCGACCTGTTGTGTTTGCATTACTTTTAACATCAACCACTTAAAAAAAAAAAATAAAGGCCAAACCAAAACCTGATGAAAAAACCTTTGTAAAGCTTCACCTTGTGTTGTGGTTCTGTGGCTGTTGGGTGAAGAGGGTTGTGCAGTTTGACACAGGGCTATGCAGAGACATTACCAAGAGCACGTGTTCCCCTCTGGGCTGTGAGTGTTCCTTACAGGGATTTCTCCTGAGGATGGAATTTGTTTTCCTGGCAATGTCACAGTGATTTTTGGTGAGATGGAGTCCCAGGGCATCAGTGCAAGCAGCTCTTTCATTTCCCTGAAGGATATTGATTGGGCAAATACCTTCTCTACCTTTGTGTTTCTCCTTAATCAGCTCAGTCGTGCCCTCTGGTGCTTCCCCCACCTGTACCTCCCTTTGTTGGGCATTCTGCATCTCCCTTGGTGTCACTCCCCGCCGTACCTGTTGTCCCTCCTGCCCCTGCTCCTGCCCTGTGCCAGCTCTCAGGGCTGCTCTGGGCTGGTGGTGGCTCCTGGCATTTGTGCAGGAGCATTTCACCCCTCTGTGCCCACCCCAGAGCCCTCAGTGTCACCCGTGCTCAGGGTGGCTGGAGGGCCCAGCTGGCATCTGCTGGCCTGCGTGGGCAGGGGGCAGCAGGAGGGTCACCTCGGCTGGGACAGGGTCTGCCACCCCTGTGTCACTTACCTGGCTGCTGTCCCCGTCAGTGTCAGTGCTTCCATTCCTTGTCCATCCAGCCACTGACCCCGTGTGTGCAGAGATGTCCCAGCCCATGGCAGGGTCCTGTCTGCTGTGCAGGATGTGCAGAGTCCCACCCTTGGACGAGTTTGGAGAGGAGCAGCAGTGACAGTGCCTGGGGGCTCCGTGCAGGGGGGAGATTGAAAATGGGAGTAGGGTTTAATCCAGCACTGGGTATGGCACAGAGGGGTTGCAAATCATCCAAGGTTTGCTTGCCAGTTGTCCAAGGGTTACGTGCATCTGAAAGGTGGCAGTGGGATCAGCAGGGATTGTGTGGGATGAGCCATGAGGAGAAATGGAATTAAGTCAATAAGAGGTGCTATTTGGGTGAAATATGGCAAAGCATGGCTGAGATTCTTTGTTAGTTTTCTCACCACCCTTTTTCTCTGATAAAACCTGCACACCCTGTCTGCTGAGCCCTGCCAGATGTGCTGGATTGCAGCTTGAGCAGGTGGTGGGTGCCCAGGCTGGCAATGCACACAGGGCTCAGGGGACTGTCAAGACTGCATTTCCCAGGACATCTCCACTCCTAAAGAAATCCCCATGTTTCAGTACCCTGTCATCATGAGAGAGCAAAACCTGAGTGGGAGGGAAAGCACCCAGCTCTGGGCATGGATCAGCTCACACACAGGGTTTCCAGCCTCCAGGAGAGGTCAGTGCCAAGGGTTGGGCTCTGCTGGGCAGAGTAACAAAGTAGAAATCAGAATTGTGGGAAACTCAGGCAGAGCACCAGATCTGACACAATGCTGAGACCTGTCCATCCTGAACTCTGATTCAGAGTGTTTGCAGCACTTAAAGAAGAATGAACCACACTCAGAGGTGTGACTAAAGAGGGCTTGTTCTCTTTTCCTAGACAGAAGCAGTTCCTTAGACGGCTCTCTGCAGGGACCAGGCCGGGGTACAAAGCGCTTTTCCCAAGATCCCCCTCCATACAGTGCTCCTCTCTCCCCCAAGTTACCAAAGAATGACCGTCACCCTTTGGAAGGTGAGCACAGCGTGTCTCTTCCCCAGGCTGCCTGTTCCCAGAGCCCTGTCCTGGCTGCTGCAGGCTCAGATCTGCCCTGCCAAACCCAGCCGTGGCTTCAGGGAGCTGCTTTGCTTGTCCCTGGCGTGGGCTGTGCTTGGTATTCCAGAGGGGAGTGGATGAGCTGCTCTGTGGTGAGCCAGGTTCCCCACACAGATGTGTCAGGCATGTGGAATGCAGCAGGAATCCCTTCTAAGCCTGACAGGCATCATCTCACACTGTATAATCTGGTTTAGTTTCCCTCGCTGTGCATGGGATTAACTGCCCAGCTGCCTCAGTCAATCTGCCCCTGGATTTGTGGTTTTTCCCTGAGGGTTTGCTGCAGCCTGTTGTACAGATGCTGATGTGCAGCTGTGCAGCCAGGAACTTGCTGCCCTTTCCCAGGATCTCATCTTGTTCCTCACAGCCTCCCTAAAACAGCTGGGGGGTATCACTGGCTCCACCAGCTCAGCCACACCATTCCCATCCCACACTGCTGCTCCTTCCCAGAGTCCCTCGGGGTGCCACTGGTGCAGAAGCAGGAATTAGCACTTTTATTCCTTACTAAGCACAGGGACACTTAAACCCTTCACAGTTGGTATGCAAGTCAGCAGCAGAATTCATCTTCCCAGGAAGAGGCAAAGTTTGCCCAGTTCACTTTGTAATGAACTCAGTTACTTTAGCTGTGGGATCCATAGGTGACCCTGGCATGCACAGGTGGGAGATTTCCAGATCTCCCTGGAGGACTCCCTGAACTGAGTAATCTTCAATAAATACACTCCTACTTTTGTTCTGAGCTGCAAACCCTTCCTAATACAGACTGAAGATTTAATCTTACTGGGGCTTTTAATTAATGGATGGTGAAATCTGCCAGCATGTTAGTCACAATTCTTTGTGGCTGAAATCCCTGAAAAATTGCTGGAGACTCCTGGGCAGGCTCCCAGTTTAGTGGCTTTGTGCTCTGCTCTGTCCCTTTAGAATGCCCATTTGCCTGGTTTTGCTGGGGTTGCTGACCCAGGTGTGAGTGCCAGCCTGGCACCACTGTGGGTGGTTTTGGTCTGTGTCCATCACTGTGTCCTGTGCTCTGCAGGATCACTGACCCTGCCTCTAACACAGCTGCTCTCAACTTGCCCAGAGCAGCTGTGGCTGCCCCATCTCTGGAAGTTTCCAAGGCCAGGTGGACAAGGCTTGGAGCAGCCTGGGACAGTGGGAGGTGTCCCTGCCGTGGCAGGGCTGGCACTGGATGGACTTTGGGGTCCTTCCCAACCCAAACCATTCATGGTTCTCTGGTGGACAGTTTCTAGTGCCCTCGTTATCTGCAGTGATTAAAACTGCACATTTGTTACAGAGCTGGTGTGTGCCACTGCCTCATCTATTCCAGCATCTTGACAGGTCAGAAACTGTTCCCAGAGACCCCTTCTGTTCCTCACCTCACATGGGTGCTGTTCTCCTTGATTCCCCTCTGATGCATCAGCCACTGCATTTGGGTGACTGCTGGCCCAGCTCAGCCCCTCCTGCTCCCCCAGCAGGTGGGACATGCAGTGTTCAGCCTGTTCTTGAAGAACTGGATTGCTCCAAAGGTTCAGATGCCTTGGCTGGGTGGTGATCACTGCCCACTCTGCATTGCCAGGGAAAAGAGAAGGCTTCCATAGTGGGTAATTCCAAGGAGGAGCCTTCATTAGGTTCCTACAAGGCTGATTCTTAGTCTGCTTCAAAGTCTGCTCAGTTATCCCCTGGCCTTTGAATGGTTTGTGCCTTCTGGATGCCAGAATTGTCCAGCCTCTTCCAGAAGAACACAGACAAGTGGGCAGGAAGTGTGTCTGCATGTGAGGGGTGATCCTCCTGCAGCAGCTTGGTCTGGCTCTGGTCTTCATCCAAGCAGGGAACAATGAGGTGCAGTGTCAAATTCCATCTAGAAACTCATTCTTATCCCACAGCTAAAAGCTGTAATGAATACACCCTGCTCTGCCATGAAATTGAGGTTCAGGCAGAAACATTTGCATTTCAGAGGGTATATTTTAAGAATATGCACCTGAAATACTCAGATATTGAGTATTCCTTGAGCAAGGTACATCTTCTCATGGGAATGAGCTCTGTCTCAGGCAGCAGCTCCTGAGCACATCCCACTTTGCCATGTGGAAGGCTGTGAGCAGCAGTGGGACATGTCCATTCACTCTGCATTTGGCAGAGACATGAGGAAGGGATCTCACATATGACATTGTTTTTCCCCTTGCATCCAGTGGTGTTTGTGTGGCTTTTTGCTGAAACACTGCAGTCCCAGCACAGTGGGGACCTGCCTTCACAGCCCATCACTTGCTGGAAGCAGTGGGTGTTCAGGAGTAGTGCAAATCACATTTGTGCTTGTGGCCAAACTCCCATGTTTTAGCAGTAAAATGACACTGTTGAGTCTATAGCACTATTTGTTTAATTAAACTTTAATTATCTGCTCCCTGCCTCTCTGCCACTAATTGTGCCATGTTTCCCTACAATGTGCCAACTGCCAGCCTTTAGTTAAATCTAACAGTGTGTGTAAGGAACTCTGCCTAAGGATCAGCCACCTCCTCCTCCCACTCTGCTTATCAAGGGTGAAGAATCCTGGGTCTTGCCAGTGCAGTTGTGCCCTGCCACTTGCAGGAGTGTCTCATCTACAGATGATTCCCAGGGGCAGCAATCATTCCCCTCTCACCCCATGTCCTTCTCCCTTCCCTGGAGCTATCACTCATTGAGCAGTTCCCTGTGTACTTATGTTTTTAGGAAAACCCTCAATCCCTCATGCACTGAGCCTGCCACAAAGCCCCCAGCTCTGCTGCAGGGTTACAGCCCAAGCAGGCACTCCCCTGTGCAGGGGTAGGGAACCTGGGGATCACTGTGTGCCTTCAGTTTCAGCTCCTGGGCAAAAGCACATCGTGTCCCCAGGGCTTCAGCCGTGCCCTCGGTGTGGGATCACCAGCTGTGAGAACAGGATCACATCTTTGTATTTGCAGAATGCATCACAGCACATTCCTGTCATGGCACTGTTCATTGTTGAGTGAAGTCACTTCTGAGGGTGAGTTCTAGATCCTCAGCCTTGCACTGACAGGAACCTGTGCATGTGCTCTCCCAGACTGGGCCCTGAAATTCCTTCTGCTGACACCAATCCCTGCTGAGAGCTCTGAGGTTTCTGGAGCACTCAGACACGTGTTTGTGTGACCCAGCACATCTGGGTGAGTGTCCCAGGACTTCCTGGCAAGCTGAAGCTCTCTGCCACCTCAGAAGGTGCTGGGATTCCTTGCAGGGTGTGATGCACAGCTTGGACCTGTTGCCATGCCCACAGCCACTGTCCTGTGGCAGCTCAGAGGGCTGTGCCCACTGACCCTCTCCTGCCCTGTCCTTCCCTGGCAGTCAGCACCCTTCCCCAGATGTGTCATGGGAAGTGTTTTGGGGTTTCAACAGAACTCTCCTCTTGAACAGGAGAGCAAATGTAGTTGCTTGGAAGCAGCTGCAGTGGAAAGCCACTGGTGTGACACCCACAAGTGTCTCCCTGGACAGGGCATCTCCACCAGGCCAGGCCAGGGCAGCCAGCTCTGCTTTGCATCCAGTCTGGGGCTGAAATGCAATGGTGGGAGTGCAGGAGGGGTTTGAAGTTATTCAGGAGTAGCCATGAGTCAGCACACCATTTTTTATGCATGCAGAGCAGGTGAGAACACACCTGTCCATGCAGGAAAGAGTGACAAGAGGGCCAGCACAGGACAGGTCACGGGGTAACAGTCCACACCAGCAGTTTGTACAGGAGGTTTTAAGGCTGTGCTGCTGTTTCTGGGCACATCCCAGAGACCTAAAAGCCAACAAAGGCAGCAGTGCCTCAAGTGCAGAGTGGCAGAGCCCTGGGGTGGGAGCAGCAATTTCCCAGTGATGGCCCCACACCAGGCTGGCCAACAGCCACACAAGGGTGTTCCCATTTCATGTCCTTACAGTGTGAAGCCCTGGCAGGTCAGGGCTGGACCTGCTGAGCTGGATCTCTGCTCAAACACAGGCAGCAGGACACGAGGCCAGAAGATGCCAGCTGTCAGAATAGTGCCACAGTTCACAGAAACCAGAGCAAATGAGGGGTAGCCAGCCAGGAGAGGCTGCCCCAGTCAGTGGTACCCAGCCCCTGCAGCACTTGGGAACCACCTCAGGCTCTGGCAAGCTGCACTTCCCTTCACTGGAGCATCAGCATCAGCTCAGCAGAGAATTGGGGAAAATCTCAGCAGCCTCTGGGTCTCACAGGCTGCAGATCCTGCACCCTCACCATGATCCCAGGGCTGTGCTGGCTTTCACCTGCTGCTCCTGGAGTCTGGGAAGTGCCTGGAAGAATCCCAGGGCCTGGCCAGTGCTCAGGCTTCCTCAGCCTTGTCAGCTGCCATGGTGTTGGAGTGGCAGCAGCTCAGGGCTGTGAGCTGCCCTCAGGACCCCTGAGGTTCTGGTGGAGGAGCTGCAGCTCCCTGCCATGTGTGCTGGCAGTGCTCAGGCAATGCCCCTCGCTGTGGAGCTGCTTCCCTCCCTGGCAGGTGTTTGACCATAAAGAGCACAGGTATTTGAGGGTGGCTCATGAGGCACAAGGACCACCTGGGCTGAGACTCAGCTGTGCCATAGTAAAACCTGCAGAGGTGGCCCTGCACTGGAGCTGTCAGAGTGTAACAGCAGAGGCAGATCTTGCTGCCTCAGCCAATGCAGCCTGTCACCCTGGACAGTCTCCTCAGCCCCTCCATCCCAGTCATGCCACAGACAGCTGCAAATTCACTGCATTTCTGGAGAAGATGAGGAAGCCACCATTGCTCTGATACCCTGCCTGGGGAGGGTGTTAGAGGCCCGGGCCCTCCTGTGCATGTTCCAGTACAGGGAGTTGGCCTCTGATGTGGAAAAGGGCCCAGCAGGAGCCCAGGAGGGATGGGCAGCTCATCACCAGCATGTTGCTTTCGGGGCCAGAGGAGCAGCAGGGTGTGGGAGCATTGCCTGGCCCCGATGGCACAGCTCCCTCCTGCTCTGCATGTCTCTGCAATGCCAAGCCCCATGGCTGTGCCCTTGGTGAGGTGCAGTGTGTGACCCCTCGGGGAGCATCTCCTCCCCGTCCTGTTCAGGCCTGCCTGTGAGTTCTGTGTCCATTGGCATCCAGAGGGGACAGCCCTGCCCTGCCCTGCCCCACGGTGCCCCTTGGCCAGAGGGGCCAGGGCAGGCAGGCCTCAGGGCTGGTGCTGACATGAGCAGAGTAGCTGACAAAAGGAGCTGCTGCTCCAGTCTGGGAGCACTGTCACTGCACTGGTTGGACTGGCAGTGGCAGATGGTGAGCCCATTTGCAGCTGGTGAATGCCAGGGCTCTGGCAGGGCCTGGTTTGGTCCCTGTGCTGGGGTGAGCCCAGCCAGGGGTCGGACCCAGCGAGCGCCGCTGCGGCTCTGCCCCGCACGGGACTGTGGGCCGTGGCGTTCGGGTGCACTAACTGCAGCTTGGTGCATTCCAGGTGAAACCTTTGTCCTGGGAGATGGCCTCCCAGGGCCCTTAGAGCCTCGCCTGGACCCCATGGACTCTGCCTTGAACTCTGTCAATTCATCCAGCCACAGCAGGAGCTCCAGAGACTTTCGCCTGCCAGGATACAGGCACCTGCAGCAGCCCTCTAGCCTCAGCCAGGGCAGCAGCTCTGCCCTGCGCAGGCTTAGCTCTGGGGGTAAGAGCTCAGAACAGCCCTGCAGCTGTACCTTGGGCAGTGAAGGGCTAGTCCAACTCCAGTCACACCTTTCTGACTTCAGCAAGTACCAGAGGCTGGGCTCTGCACAGCCAACCAGCTCTCTTAGGTGTGATGGCACCTGGCAGGTGGCACTGTGGACAGGTGACGTTTCTCCTTTGGCTGGTGACTGGGTGGACCTGGAGGTCAGTGGGGAGAAAGGAACAGGCAGGAGCTGAACTGTGTCCAAGTGATCAATGGGTGTCTGAGTCCACAAGGATGGATTGGGAATGGCTGGGGAGTCAAAAGTTGCCCGGTGGGGCTGGGAGGATGGGCAGATGCATGAGTGGCACTTGTCTGTATGGGGAAAGAGGGGCAGGAGAGCTGAACTGCTCATTGCAGCATGTGGGGTTGCAAATAATGTCATTTTAGGTGCATGGTGTCAGTAAAAGTCTCTGAAAAGCTCAGGCTGCTGCTGCCTCCCCCGAATGTTTGCAGAGCTGAGACAAGGGGCTGTGCACGCTGGGAGCAGGACTTGTGCCAGCTCAGACTGTGCTTGTGGACAACAGGAGGTCACCTGTGGGCTCAGAACAGTGAAAACATAAACCAGCTTTGCCGTGTTAAACGTGCTAAAGGTGTTGGGAGGGGAGGAGGAACCGTGCATGGGGAGAGATGTGGGAATGGCAGGGGATGTTCTGCTGAGGTGGGAAGTGTCTGCCCATGGGGCCAAACAAGGGGAGTGGGGCTGGAGAGAGGGGACAAGGGCTCAGTATAGAAGACTGCCCTGAAAAGTCAGACCTAAGGAGAGGGAATAAGGCTTGGGTGCCAGACCTGCGCCACAGGAATCTGGGGTATGCCTGGGAGGTGCCCCTTGCTGTGTCTCTGCCCTGCTGTGGGAGAGGAGCTGAGTGGTGGACTGAGGGGGAGTGGCTGGGGCGGTGCCAGGGAGCCCCAGTAACGGAGCTGTGGCTTCCCCAGGCTCTGACAGGTACCTGGGCACCCGGGACAGCTCCCGGCTCAGCAGCCGCGACCCCTCGGCCTGGACGGTGGAGGAGGTGATGCAGTTCATCCGCGAGTCAGACCCGCAGCTGGGCCCCCACGCTGACCTCTTCCGGAAACACGTGAGTGTGCAGAGCTCTGTGTGTTTGGGGTTCATGTGCAGAGCTCTGTGTGTTTGGGGTTCATGTGCAGAGCTCTGTGTGTTTGGGGTTCATGTGCAGAGCTGTGTGTGTGTTTGGGGTTCATGCACAGAGCTGTGTGTGTGTGTTTGGGGTTCATGTGCAGAGCTCTGTGTGTGTGTTTGGGGTTCATGTACAGAGCTGTGTGTGTGTGTTTGGGGTTCATGTGCAGAGCTCTCTGTGTGTGTTTGGGGTTCATGTACAGAGCTCTCTCTGTGTGTGTTTGGGGTTCATGTGCAGAGCTGTGTGTGTGTTTGGGGTTCATGTGCAGAGCTCTGTGTGTTTGGGGTTCATGTGCAGAGCTGTGTGTGTGTTTGGGGTTCATGTGCAGAGCTGTGTGTGTGTTTGGGGTTCATGTGCAGAGCTCTGTGTGTTTGGGGTTCATGCACAGAGCTCTGTGTGTGAGTTTGGGGTTCATGTACGGAGTTCTCTGTGTGTGTGTTTGGGGTTCATGCACAGAGCTGTGTGTGTGTGTTTGGGGTTCATGTGCAGAGCTCTGTGTGTGTTTGGGGTTCATGCACAGAGCTGTGTGTGTTTGGGGTTCATGTACAGAGCTGTGTGTGTGTGTGTTTGGGGTTCATGCACAGAGCTGTGTGTGTGTTTGGGGTTCATGTACAGAGCTGTGTGTGTTTGGGGTTCATGTACAGAGCTCTCTGTGTGTTTGGGGTTCATGTGCAGAGCTCTGTGTGTGTTTGGGGTTCATGCACAGAGCTGTGTGTGTTTGGGGTTCATGTACAGAGCTGTGTGTGTGTGTGTTTGGGGTTCATGCACAGAGCTCTGTGTGTTTGGGGTTCATGTACAGAGCTGTGTGTGTGTGTTTGGGGTTCATGCACAGAGCTCTGTGTGTGAGTTTGGGGTTCATGTGCAGAGCTCTGTGTGTGTGTTTGGGGTTCATGCACAGAGCTCTGTGTGTGTGTTTGGGGTTCATGTACAGAGCTGTGTGTGTTTGGGGTTCATGCACAGAGCTGTGTGTGTTTGGGGTTCATGTACAGAGCTGTGTGTGTGTGTGTTTGGGGTTCATGCACAGAGCTCTGTGTGTGTGTTTGGGGTTCATGTACAGAGCTGTGTGTGTTTGGGGTTCATGCACAGAGCTGTGTGTGTTTGGGGTTCATGTACAGAGCTGTGTGTGTGTGTGTTTGGGGTTCATGTACAGAGCTGTGTGTGTGTTTGGGGTTCATGTACAGAGCTCTCTGTGTGTGTGTTTGGGGTTCATGTACAGAGCTCTCTGTGTGTGTGTTTGGGGTTCATGTACAGAGCTGTGTGTGTGTTTGGGGTTCATGTGCAGAGCTGTGTGTGTGTTTGGGGTTCATGTACAGAGCTGTGTGTGTGTTTGGGGTTCATGTGCAGAGCTGTGTGTGTGTTTGGGGTTCATGCACAGAGCTCTCTGTGTGTTTGGGGTTCATGCACAGAGCTCTGTGTGTGTGTTTGGGGTTCATGCACAGAGCTGTTTGTGTGTTTGGGGCTGTGTTACATCTGGGAGGGGGCAAATCACACAAATAAAATCCACGAGAGTCAGAACACGGCAGCATTTCAGACCAGATGTGTGATGGTACCAGTTGGGTTTCTCTGGGTCTGGATTGAAGGCCCTTGAGGCAGCAGTTCATGTTCACACTCAGGTGTTTATTATTTCTTACCACTAAAACAGTCTCACTGCTGGGAGTTCAGCAGCTTTACATTAGAAGGCACAAAATGGCCAACAATCTCTTGGTACAAGGGCTTTTAAGACTAAACCATCCAATTAAGAACTGACACCTGGATTATTTTCCCTTTTAACCCAATAACTGATCCCAAAGAGCCCCAATGCAGACTTTTCTGCCCAATTACAAAATGCCACCCAAACCCATGGAGAAGGAGGAAGAAGAAGCATGAAGAAGAAACCCAGGATGACACCCTGTGCCCTCCATCTTGCTTCCCAAAAGAATCCCAAAACCTAAATTTGTCACCGATACACCTGCACTGCTCTCTATAATCCATTTCACACTTTTGTGGATTCCAGTCTATCTTGAAGTCTGGGAAACTTTCTCCATGAATGAGGGTCAAAGTCAGGGCTCCCCTGGGGGTCAGGACACCCCAGAGCAGACACAGAAATATTCCCAGCACTCTGGATTTCCACACAGATGGAGTTTTGTGCTTAATAAAAAGATCCTCATAAATCCTGCTCATGCCCTGTCCAGGCTTGGATCCTCCTCAGAGCCCCTCGGGGGCAGCCTGGGTGCACACAGAGCCTCTGCAGTGAGTCCCAGGGCTGAAAACACAAACTCTGCTCCTCCTGGAGTCTAATACTCACCTCGTGGCAAATGTCTCCTGGCTAGAAGCACATTCCAAGTGGGATTCACAGAGAGCATTGCTGCTCAGCTCCTGTAACAGGGACTCTCCTAAGGCTCTGGTGCCTGTGCACATCTGTAAGTGTGAAACAGCTGCAGACACAGCGTGGAGTTTGTAGCATTGCAGCTACAAGAGAGGTTTGGCAGCTGCATGTCCTGAGCCCTGCAGGAGCTGTGTTCCCTCTGCCTTGTGATAAAGTCCCTGTTCTGGGGGTGCTCATGAGGAGCAAACACCCAGCACTGTGTCCTGCTCTGGGCTGGGCTGACCCAACACTTCTTTTTTTAATTTGTTCTATTTTAGAAATACCAGTAATTGAGAAATGTTTGTTTTAATTATGAAAAGCTGCCAAGGGACAGAAGTGCCCTGGATTGTCAGTCCTGAGGAGAACCTTGCTTTTGTCTGTGGAAGGGAAAAACAGATCAAACCTGGTACTGGAGATCCCTGGAGATCTCAGCAGCCTGAAAGCAACTGAGCATTGACAGAGGACAGGATTTTCTGTTGTTTGAGGCTGTGACTTTAATTTTTCAGTTACAAGCCAATTAACATTTTCTTTGTGGCAAACTGTCCAGTGCAAAGCTCTGGACCCAGCCTGGACTGGGTCATGGACAGGAGTGCTGCAAGGGACTGGGAGACTTCCCCTTGCAAATGCCAAGTTTTCTGGTTATTCCAAGCTCCATGATCCATCCCCTCCTTAGTCTGAGGAGGGACACATCTGGCTCTGCTGTAAAGCATCAGATGCTTTGAAAGCTGCTGTGTTGGAATCAGCTCCAGAGGGGATGAGGAGCTCCACCACTCTGCCAGTGGCTGGGAATGTGCTGTGAAGCTCCAGAAATAGAACCACAAAATCATTCAGGTTGGAGAAGCCCTCTGAGGTCATACAGTCCAACAGTCCCCCAGCCCTGCCAAGGCCACCACTGAAACATTTTCCCAAGTGCCACATGCACATGTTTTTTTGAACACTTCAGGGATGGTGATTTCAGCCTGTGCCAGTGCCTAACCACCCTTTCAGGGAAGAAATTTTCCCTAATGTCCAGTCACAGAGCACAGGCTCTTTGGGTTTCAGGATCTGTTCCCTCACCTCCATCTTCAGCCATGACTTCAGGGCTGTGTGTGTCACAGCAGGGCTGTCCCCATCAACATCACATCCTCTCCCAGATTTCTCCTGTGCTGGGATAACAATGCCCTGGAGTGAGCCATTGCTCCCTGCATTGCCACTGCCTGTGTCATTCCCCTGTCAGGAAACCTCCCTTTTCCTTCCTCCCCCTCCCTTCAGGATGTCCTGGTCCTCTGGAAACAGCTCCTGGATGTTCATCAGCCAGCAGAATTCCCATCACACACCTGGGTCCGGGGCTGCAGCAGGGTGGGTGTGGGGCTACCTGTGCTGTCCATACTGGGGTGTCCATGCTGGGATGTCCATACTGGGGTCTCCATACTGAGGAGTCTCTGCTGGGATGTCCCTACCGGGATGTCCCTGCTGGGATGTCCATACTGGCGTGTCCATACTGGGATGTCCCTTCTGGGATGCTGCTGAGCAGGGCTCTCTCAGCCAGCCCTGCTGTTGCATTTTGGCCTGGCTCAGGCAGGGCTGGGGCTCCCAGGTGCCATCACAAGCTCTGTGGTTGCTCCTTGCAGGAGATCGACGGGAAAGCCCTGCTCCTGCTGCGCAGCGACATGATGATGAAGTACATGGGGCTGAAGCTGGGGCCCGCCCTGAAGCTCACTTACCACATCGACAAGCTAAAGCAAGGCAAGTTCTGAGAGGACTCCTGGCAGGACGGATCCTGGAAGCTCTGCCCCGGCCGCCCCACCCGCGCTCACCTGCCGCAGGTTCGCATGCACACACCCCTTCCGCCGCAGCAGACAGACAGACCGACGGACACTCCCGACGCCGGCCGGGCCCTCGGGGCCCCGCCCGCCCCCGACAGCGCTCAGGAGGAGCCCGGCACAGCTGGGCTCTGCACCAGACTCGAGCTGTGGGCGTTGGAGCAGAGGATCTCTTCCCTGCTGCCCAGCCAGCACTTCTCCATGAGCACAGTCCTGCTTCCCTGGGATGGAGCAGCTCCAGCAGTGCCCCTGGGCACCTCGTGTTTGCCTCAGCTCCTCCCTGGGCCTGCTGGGGCAGCCCCTGGGCACTGAGCCTGCCCAGCCTCAAGGGGCTCGGTGCCCCCAGCCTGCCCTCAGCGAGCACAGAGCCTTGACCAGCCAGCCCTGCCTCCAAACTGCAGCACACTCACCCAGCCCTGCCTGCCCCCAGCCCCTGACCTGGCTCCAGCTGGGCACACTGGGCTGGGGGTGCAGGCCTTCATATTTATTCCAGACTGGGGAGGCCGTGTGGGAGCATGGAGAGAGCTGGGAGAGCTGAGGAGCAGGGCTGGGCCTGGCGTGCCCCTGGCACAGATGGGCCTGGGCTGGTGTTGGAGGCTGCCTGGATGCTGCAGGACTCAGCTGATCCTTCTCGCCTTTTTTTTATGTTTTTTTTTAATTTGGAATTTTTTTTTTTTTTTTACTAAGGCGTTGTCTGTTTCAAACGATGAGATGATTTTTCTACCTGTGTTGAACTCGCAGCTCTTGGTGGTTTTTAGCCAGAGCTGCTAAGGTTTGTCTTCCCAGGGGCACTGCTGCTCCTCTAGAGTTTTGGTCTGTCCCAGCTCAGCGTGTGTGAGGGTTTTGGGTCTGGCCAGAGCATCCCAGGGTGGTGACCTGTCCTGGCATCGCTCAGAAGAGGGCTTTGTGAGGGCATTGCCCTTCCAGAGGCACCTGTAGGTCTCAGGCAGTTTAATGTATTTATTTTTGATGGCACTTGAGTGCTTCCCATGGTCCCAGACAGGTTTCTGCAGCTGCACGAGGAGTATCAGAGTGGAGCCACCAGCTGTGCCACCGCAGTGTGCCCTGGGCAGCAGCTGCCAGCTCGGGGCTGCCCAGAGCCTGGAGCATCACCGGCACCAGGCTGGCCTGAGCTGGGGCAGGGCTGACAGAGCACAGCCGGCAGGACAGGGCTGTGGGGCCAACACAGGCTGTGCCCTGTGTGTGCCCACACACACCTCAGCACGCTTCCTCTGCAGTGACCAAAGGGCTGGGGCAGAATCTCCACTCCGAGCACTTCCCTGTCCCGTCCCCAGCTCAGCCTCTGCACCCGGAGCCGCAGCTCCCACCCTCCCTGCAGCCTCGAGGGCCTGGCCAGCAGCAGCGTGGGCCCCTGTGGTGACCGACCCTCCAGGCTCTTGCACTGAGTCAGGTTTACCCCTAAGGGGCAAAGTTGCAAAAAAAAGAAAATAAAAAAATACCCCAACCCCCAAAGGAATAGAAAGGCAAAAAGGCTTTTGTCCTGCAGCCCCCGCCCGGGGCCGGGGCTGCTGACGGGGCCCTCGCTGTGACCCGGCCCCGGCCCCGCCGCAGCCAGGCCCGGCGGGGCAGCCCGTGCTTTCCTCTGCACTTATTTTACGTTGATTTGTTTCTAAATAAAAGATACCAAGTTGCTCCCCGCGGTTTGTGCACTGATGGCAGCGCCGGGCTGAGCCCCGGGACTGAGTGACTGCCAGGACTGACCCCCGGGCAGGGAGGGAGAGCAGGGCCGGGGGGGGCTGGGGGCGATTCGTGAGGCCAGGGAAGCACACCGTGTCCTGCCTGAACCACAGCGGGCCCTTGGGTGAGGGTGCTCAGCACTTGTTCCAGGGGAGCTGTTCCTGAACCCAGAGCCAGGGCTGAGGCTGCTCTGGGGACAGCAGAGTGGCGGCAGTGACAGCCCCACGTCACCCCACGGACACAGCTCTGGGCTGTGCCAGGCGAGAAACACTCCCAGCTGTGGAGGGGGGTGGGACAAACCCTCCTGGGCCAGCTCAAAGCTACTGGAAACCTTTTCCTGCCCTGCAAAGCCTGCAGGCTCAGCCCAGGTTTCTCCAGGGCTGGAAGGAAGCTCAGTAACTTCAGACTTTGGAGCTCCATGTCTAAACCCAGTGTGAATACAGCTCACAAGTTTCTGCTGGCTTAGAGGAGATGATTCAAGATTGGGTAGTTTTGTGCTTCAGTCCTTCCCCCCCTCCGAGCAGGCAGAACAGAGCAGGCTCAGGGCTCCTTACTCAGTTTGTTACAAATGAGCATTTAATGACCAAGTCAGTTGCACGGTTTTGGCCAAAACAGACATTTCAGGAGGAAAAAACCCAGAGTTGTGCTGCAGCTGAGGGAGGATCTCACCCTGCCCCAGGACAGCCAGGCCAGGGCAGGACTGGGCAGCAGCAGAGCACTGCAACTCGAGAATTCCTGCCCAACAGCTGGAACTGGCACACGAGGAATGCTCAAAGCTCTCCAGGCTCACAGCAGCTTTACAGGGAGTATTTAAAACAAATGAGGACTAAAGCAGGGGGGGCTGGGGATGAGATCCCTGGGGAGGGACAGGACAGGGCTTGGTTTCGTGGCTCAGCCAGCTCTGACTGTGCAGGTCTCCCAAACTCCACGGGGCTGCTGAGGTCTGAGTGTGCGACATCAGCCAAGGGAGACACTTTGTTTGTTTCCTTCCTTCCTTCCTCCTCAGTCAAGGGCCACACAGAGCAGGGAAGCGAGGCAGTTCAGCCCCCTCAGCCCCACACAGCTGGACAGCAACACCCACCCCCCAAGGCAGGGGTGGTGAGCCCCTCCCTCAGGAGCAGCCCCTGGGAATTGCAGGAGCCCAGCACAGGACTCCAGCGTGGACAAAAAGGCAACAAAAAGGCTCCACTTCAAATCCATGAAAAAGCACCAAGAGCTGCTGTGTCCCAGGCCAGGGACACAGTTCAAGGAAGCAGTGGAAGTGGTTCAGTGGTTCACTCTGCTCACCTCCCCCTTGATGCAAGGGGTCGGAGTTTCCCAGCCCCAGGAGCAGCTCCAGGAGCACAGGGAGGGCTCACAGGAACCCCTCAGGTCAGGGTTTCCCTGGCAGCTTTGTTCTCCTGGCCCCCTCAACCTGATCCCAGTTAATCTCATCCCTGCAGTGACACCTCAGCCAGAGCTGAGCATGTTCCAGAGTAACACCATTCCAGGAAGATCATCCTGGTTATAAATTCATAGTGACAATGAATGCACCAAGAGCAGCAGTGCCAAAGGTTTGCAAATGCTACTGAAAAAAAAATAAAAACAAACAAAAAATCCCCTTCCCCCTTTCCCTGAAAAAAAAGAAACACCAACCCAAAAAGGCTGCGTGAAGCTGCCCAGAGCCCTCTCTGCAGCACAGCCCAGCTCAGAGACTAAGCCAGCCCCCAAAATCTTGTGCCATCCATAATTTCACCAGTAAGCAAAGACTGAGGAGGGAGCAGAAAGACTGGAGAAAGCAGCTCCACTGTCAGTGTCCAAGGCACCCTGGTGCCAAGCACTGCCTGCACTGGGAAGGACGTGTGCCATGGGATTCCCCTCAACACAGCAAATCCCACACCCAGCCTGCTTTGACCTCCAAGCTGCTGCAACTGAAGGAACTGCAGGAAGTCTGGAGGAGCCTCTGTGAACTCTCCCCCACAAATAACCAAGATCTATAGAGAAAATAAAGGAAGGACAGAAGAGCTGAGGAAAAAAGGGACAGGATCGCAGAACAAAAATTATAAACCCATAAGTTAGGAAAGCCCAAAGCTGAGGGTGTTGAAGCTACTGCTGTAAGAACACCTGGAAAACCTAATGGAGACTCCTCTGTGCAGCAAGGACACACCTGGAGAGAGAAAAGGAGCAGGAATTACTGACAGGGAAGAGCCACAGGCTGGAACTGCAGAGTCTCACACGTGGGCCCTGGTGAGAGCCCTGTGCCCAGCTCAGGGGTGTCTCAGCTCCACAGGGGCACTGGGGCACCTCCAAAGGCACTGAACTGCTCCCCTGGACACGGCTGCTTCCACACAGAGCACAGGGAGTGAGCACAGCTCAGCCAGGACTGAGCCCCTGTCCTGCCCACAGCCAGCACCAAAGCAGCATTTTCACTGTGCTGCAGCCCCAAGAGAGCTGGGCTGACACAAATCCAGGGACACTGCCACCCTCCCCATGTGAGGACAGCCCCCAAGCCACCAGAGCTGCCACATTAGGGAACACAGGGAATACTGCCAGTGAGACCAAGGTTCAGAGTATCTTTAGGATCAAAATTTACAGGGAGAATTCTTCAGCTGTTGGCGCTGTGGAACAGTCCAACACCCAGCAATCACATCTGGTCCCAGTGCTGTGCCCAGGGATGGGGAGCACTCCTGTGACAGACTGGGGCTGGCCCTGCTTCCCCCCTGCAGGTCACTCTGGAAGGGGGAGGAGGGAGGGGCTGGACCTCTTCAGTGCCCTGGCACTCAGCAGAGGAGCCCACATACCCACAGGGGTGTGCAGATACTGCTCAGCTCCTGCAAAACCCCCACACAAACCAGCCAGAGCAGGGGCAGCTCTCACATCCATCATCACCCACTGCACAGAGGGAGAATGCAAATGTAAACTCTGCCTGTTTTGCTGGTGCAGTCTGAGGGCCAGGTTTTAGTGTCTTCTCCTTCCCAGGACTGTGTACACCGAGTTTACACAACCCTGTAACACCTGCAGCCCTTACAGAGCAGAGCTTGAGCCCCAGGTCTGACAGGACCTGCTGTCCCAGGAGATGGACACAATGGACACTTCCAAGATGCTCTTTTACTATGGTGAGGGACTGCAAAACACTGAATTTCCTAAACCCAGGAACTCCTTGTGCAGCTCTGCCCCCATTTCCAGGAGAATGTGCACCACTGGTGCTTTTACCCAAATCTAACCCCAAACTCCTCTGTGTGCATTTGTATTTTATTGTGTGTCACTTTGCTAGGGGACACCCACCCCCAGCTGTTACACAGACAGAGGCAGCACCCAGCCCTCAGCACAGCTGGAACAGATCTAAACTGTGCTAACACATCTAAACTGGGAGCACCAGCACATCTCATGGTGCCCCAGCTTCCTACCAAATAATGTGGGACTCAGTTGCCAGGAGCAAAGATTGGCCAAGAATTTTTTTCTAGAAGGAAGAGGCTGAGATCATGAAACATTACCAGGAATCAGTCATGGTTTGCTGAAGGGAACTTCAGCTCTGTTATCTCCAGGTCAGGAGAGCTGCTGCCACTCCGGTCACTGTAGGTGTCCCTGCAGGAGTAAAAGATTTGGGGTTAGGGAGCACAAGTGCTTTAAGGACAGATAATTAATGTGGGATGCTGCAGCTCTGCTGCAAGGAGCCATTTCAAACTCAAAAGTGCAAAAGCAGAGAGTTAAAATATCCCTCCACCTTTGGAGGCACTGAAATGAGAGTGCCTCACACATGAAACTCCTCTGGAGCACACCTGACCACTGTGATGTTGACACCAACAGGAATGCCGTGGTGCAGCTGCACTGCAGCTCAGCCCACAAAGCCAACACTTTCCTTTTGGCATTGCATTTGCCTGGGTTTGATACAGGCACTGCTAATTCTCTGCATTTGGTCTGGCTTTTCTTTAGTGCCTGGCAGCACCCAGCAATCCCTCAATGTGAGGAGGAGAACAGGTCAGTACCAAATGGTTATTTGTTGCACAGTCCCACGTGCCATGGGGAATTGCAGGCACTGGGGAACAGCAGCACCAAGTAACTGCACCATTAAATCCACCCAAACCACCACTTGCTTTGCAAACTGAAACAAGGAAAGCTGAAGTCAGAAAAAAAAAAAAAAAAAAAAAAAAAAAAAAAAAAAAAAAAAAAAAAAAAAGAGAGGCTGCAACCACCAGGGTCTGTTCTTTAAACCAGCAAGAGGAACAAGTTTCTCATGGACCAGCCTGTACAGGGGACTTGTCTGAGGAATGCAGGGGAAAGCTCAGGAGGTCTCCAGTCATGTAAAAGAGGAGGCCCAACCTCAGTTCCCAAAAAGAGCCTGACTGACAGCACAGGGCTACAGATCTCCAGATCTCCTCTCCCTGAAGCCAGGGCCTCTCTGCAGGACAGCTCTGTGGCCCCACAATCAGCCTCCACACACGAGCTTTCAAAAGAAGAGTGGAAAGGGCTGCAATACCAAGTTATCCCCAGGAGCTCTGTGCCAAGAGGATGCTCTGGGTTATCCTGCAGGAAGCAGCACTGTCCTGTGACAGCTCTGACTGGGGTCTGTCTGAAACCCACCTGGGGGAGAGCCTGCAGCCCTTCTGCAGGTAGTGGGTGAGTCTCCCTGCAGATGCCAGGAGGAGCCCAAAGTATGGGGGTGATGGCTTGATGGGCCTGGAGAGGAACTCGGGGTGATACTGAACACCAACGAAGAAAGGATGCTCTGAGGGGAACAAACAAAACATTCATGTCAAGTCTCTCAAGCTCGTGGCTGAGCTGCAAGTCAAATCCTGATTATGCTGAAGCCCTGAAGATGGGGAAGCATCATTTCCATTTCTGTCTATAAATGGAGAGGGACATGAGATTTTATTTTTACCATCATTTTATGGATGGAATCAAGACAGTCTGAATGGGTCCCACATGAAAAGCTGCTCCATTACCCTCCAAACACTTTCCCTTGTCCATCCCACACCCACAAACCAACTGCTTAAGGACTCACCTTCCAGTTCAACCACTTCCATCCTCTCTCCCTCCTCATCCTGCCCCACAAACTTCAGACCTTGCTCTTCAAAACACTTCTTCAGTTCTGGATTGACCTAGAAAATCAGGAGCAAGACAAGCCATGATCTCTTGTGTCTGGATTACACAGGAAAGCTCAATACCTCTGAGCATTTTTACCTCAAATCTGTGTCTGTGTCTCTCTTCCAAGAAATCATGATCTCCATAGAGCTTCCCTGCAGCAGAAGCAAGATGTTCCTTAGAGCAGTGATCACAGCTCTTAACACATTCACTTGATCAGCATCCTTCAGAATCTGCACTTCTGGAGGGAATTAAATCCCCTGATCCCCATTCCCCCCCAGAACAGTCTGTGAACAACTGCCATTCAAGGATGCTTCAACATCCCCAGGCCTCACTTCCCCAAGCCATTGCCAGGAAACATTTCCAGAAGAGGCAAGAAGGGCCTTACTCATGATTGAATTCTTGGTTTGGAAGAGTGTCCTCCTCTTGCCAAGCCTCATTGTCCCACCCATTTGCCCAGGATTATGTTCTGGCATGTCTATGACCTGTGGAAAGAATTCAGAGGGAGGTGAGAATCAGGGAGCAGTAACAGTAACAGGCAGACTCTGACACATAAAAGGAAAAAATTCCCACCAACATTCATGCAAAAAACCGAGGAAACCAGCCCAGAACACTGCCTTGACAAGGCAGACCAACAGAACTAGGTTAGCTGGCTGAGTTGTTCAGTACAGGCTGCCCAGTCCCTATGGGAGGTTTGTGGATATTCAGGGCACTCTCACAGAGGAGTGGCCTCAGTCAGAGTTGACACAGATTGCACACACCAATACTGTGCTGTTCACTGAACTGCAGGTTAAACAAACATGCAAATTTATGGGAGGAAAAAAAATCAAATCAGACTTGCTCACTCTCTGATAAATAACATCATAAGCTGTTTTTTGGTAACTTCCTCACTTTGAGCAGCATTTTAAATTACAGCAGAAGCCAAGCAGGGCAGACCCTGGACCAGAAACACAGAGCCTTCCACAATTGTTCCCAGGAATTCAGGTCTGTCTGGAGCTATAATACAACAGTTCAAGTTGGAAGGGATCTTAAATCCCATCCAGTGCCACCTCTGCCATGACAGGGACACCTCCCACTGTCCCAGACTGCTCCAAGCCCTGTCCAACCTGGCCTTAGACACTCTGAGTGTCCTGGCAATCATGCCCAGGGATGTGCAGGAAAGTCAGGTAAGGATATCACAAGTTAATCACCATCAACTCACCACTGGATGAGAAGTTTTGGGGTCAAACTCTGTTGAGTTGGCATCTGCAATGTAACATTCAGCAGTCAGGAACACAGAGTGGCTCACACCATGGCATCACCTCCAGGACCTGCCCCAGGGACAGCTGCTCCTCATCCCAGCTGTGCTGAGCCCCCCCTCAGGCACAGAACACCCCAGGCAGCAGGAACAGAGCTGCCAGCAGTGTTCAGTATCAATTTGCAGTCAGAGGATAACCACCCTCAGTCAGGAAAAACACAGCTTCAAATACAGAAATAAAGGCAGGGAGGGGGAAAGGAGCACAAGGAACTCCTTCTTCCTCACCCTCATTACTGGAGAAAATCAAAGAGTCAGGCTGAGAACTCAGTTTAGCATGCTCTGAAGGGAGTTGTGTTAACAGGGACCTGCTCAATCCAAGCAGAGGGGCTCAGAAGGTGAAAGAGCTGCAACTGCTGGCTGCCTGAATTGCTTTTTGGGCAATTCCCACTGGCTGCAGTGGGAATTTGGCACATGTAGACCACCAAGGTGTTACATTCAGGAGCTAAGAACCTCATGTTGAGCAATAGGAAGCTATCTGTCATTATCAGCATGACTCACTCCCTTCATTTTTATTTAAATAGGGTAAGGAAATTGCTCTTTTTACTTGGAATTAGCAAAAGAGATAGGGATCTTTACAGGTCTAGGTAAAAAATTAAACCTACCTATGAAAAACTTAAAATCACAGGTATCTAAAAAAACCCCACAGCTATTACTCAAGGAACCCAAGAAATGACCAAAGGCAGGAGGGGTTTTGTGCCATTACCTTGCCAGCCAAGGACACTGCGAGCAAACTCCACCACTGCCAACTGCATTCCCAGACAGACTCCTGTGGAAGGACAGGCAGGACATGGATCAGGTCAGGACAAGGACCTCTGAGCCATGCTGCAAAGCACACACACCCTCACGGAGTATCCTGAGCCAGAGGCAGATCTTTGACTGGGATGTAGGGCTCTGTAGTCCTGGCAAGCTCTACTTCCCTCCCTTTCCCATCCCCTCTGCTCATACTCCAGCTGAGTCTCTCACCACAGACACTTCACTGAAATGCAGACTTGTATTTCTTGGTGCCAAGATCACCACAGCCTGATCTGAAACATCCCCAGACTGCAACTCCCTCATCACAGACTCCTTGTCAGCACAGCCCAGCCACTTCTGACCACCTCAGAGCTAACCAGGGGCGAGGCTGCACTCCCTGCTCAGCTGAGCACAGATCACTGCCTTCCTCAGACACTGCCTGCAAAACTGCTCATCCCAGACACCAGTGAGGATCAGGGCAGCTCCTGCTGCAGACCAGTAAGACTGTCCTTCACCTTTCTTTATTTCTTCTTATGGATGAAACATGATTCTCACCTAAAAAGGGTTTTTTCTGTTTTCTTGCCCAGGAAATAGCTTGAATTTTGCCTTCTGTCCCTCGAACACCAAATCCACCAGGAACCAGAACTCCGCTGCATGAGGATGAAGAGATTCCATTCAGCATGGCTGCCCCAAACCACACACCCACAAATCACCCCCCTCCCATAAAATCCTGGCCTTGCAAGACCCCTCTCCCCTGAAAAGGGCTCTGAAGTAGCCACGTGGCAAGGCCTGGCTGCAGCAGTTTCCACATGACTTCACATGAGCTGTCACATAAAGAGGGGGAAAATGTTTCATAAATGCCAATTTTACCTTCCCAAAGAGAGATCCCAAATACCTCCCAGGTTACCATGCTGAAATGGCTCATGCTGTGGGACTCACACACCCTGCCCCAAACATGTTTGCAAACACATCACCCAGCCAGGCCCATGCTGAGGAAACCCCTGGCTACAGTGGCAGGTTTTGCCAACACCAAACTCTGCACGAGGTTCTTTCTTCTGCTCTCACTCAAATCCTGCTGCCCTGAGGGGTAACAGGCCCCACTTGTTCTTGGTTTTGTGCTAACTCTTTCTGAAGAACTTGGTAGCCCATTTACACCTTCCATTTTCACTCTGGCTTCACCAGTTCCCTTCCTTCCTCCTGATTTCCTCTCAGAGTTTCCACCTGATCATGCAGGTGTGCATATCCTCACCAGCAGGATCATTTCCCTCACCTCCCTCACTTATCTAACAATTCTCCATTTTGCCCCTGAGAGGGGTCTGGGGCCTTGTCAGTGTGCTGAAAACAGGTTTATCAGACATTCTCCAAGGAAAGGACCACAGCAGAACTTACTCAGCCCCACAGAGCTTCTGCCACGCCTCGTGGTACCTGACAGGCTCCTCCTGCAGGGTGTCTGGCTCCAAGTCAGCAGAGTCAATGTACTGGGAAGAAATCCAGAAAAAGGATGATGAGATATTGCCACCAGAGTGTACAGGACTTCCTGAATTCTCATTAAATTAAGACAGCATCATTCCTCCTGTTCAGCTCTGGATTTGTTTCCTAATGGATCCTTTAGTTTTTTCTGGGCTGATTTCCCATCTGTCAGCCAACAAATCTCCTTTCTCACCCCCCTGCTCTTGGTGCACAAACAGAACCCATGATTTCTGTGTCCTCCCCTCTCTGCAGCCCTGCTGGGACTTACACCAAGTTCCTGAGCCCCAGCCTGTGACGTTCAGTGTGAGGAAGGTGGGAACATGGGGCTGTGCAGACACAAACCACCACAGAGAGAGGAAAAAACCTATCCCTCTCTCATCAAACAAACATCTCCTTCACAAAGCACTGCAGAAGAAATAGGCTATGGTGAAACACAGGCTGCTGTAATTAAAGGGTGTTATGACAATGGAAAAAAACCCTGCAGTTTTTCCATTTTCTCATCTCCAGCATTCCATTACCTCTGAACTTCTGGATGTTCTGGCAGGCTGCTAACCTTTTAAAAGAACCATTTTGTCCTTCTTTTTTTGTTTGTTTTTGGAAGTTGCAAAACTACCAATCAGTTCTTTAACTAACTACAGCAACTCAGTTCCTCAGCACAAGATCTCCCTGCACAGAGCCCACGTCCCTTCTGAGCCACTCAGACACAGCTGTGCCAGGGAACACCCACAGATGCTCATGCAGAGTTTGCACTTTAAGCAAAACAAGAATGGTATTTTCACCTCTGCTGATTTTGGGAAATGAAAGGAAACCCTGACCTAGATCAGTACCTATTTCCATGACTCACTGACATCATGGAACTGCTGGGCATTTAGAAATATATTGAAATGAAAATTAAATTTCTAGCAACAGGTACATATTTCACCTCCTCAGAGCATCCAGCTGTGACCAAGACCCCTGAAAGCATCTGTGCATCCAAACCAGCATGAAAACCTTAGTAAAGCCTGAGGCAGAAGCATCATAAAAGCTGAGTACCACAAGGTTAACAGCAACAACAACAACAAAAAGAAATAAACAACAAAAAGAATAATTTGCAACAAGTGTCAGAGAAATGAGAGCAGAGAGTTCCCCCTCCAATCCATCCACCACTGTCACAGCTCAGCACACAGCACTGAGGAGTTTCCACCCCCTCCAGCTCACAGGAGAGGCTGGTTTGCTCTGAAGCTGGTTTAGGCCTGATAACAGCTGTTTTAATGCTGCTATAATCAAAACAGCTGTTTTGATGCAAGGATAATTTGGATGTTCATTGGCTGAATCACTTCTCCCTTTCTGTCTGCGGGTTCATGAAAATCTGAATTAGGATGGGCAGCACTGTAGGTGGAAGCAGGATGGGTGGAGTTTTTTTCCCCACACACAGACCCATCCCTACCTTAATGTCAAGTTTGTGGTTGATGGCCAGGGCAGAGTGCTCCAGGGCTTTGATGACAGATGCATAGGAGTCAGAAAATTTGGTGTATTTGCCCACCAGTGCAATGGAACACGTTTCAAGCAGACGGTCGTACCTACAGAACACCAGAGCACACAGGTTATTCCAGCAGGAACAGGAGAGGGATGGAATCTTCCATTCTCTTCAGCTTTCCAAGGAACAAACAAACTTTTCCTGTTCTCCTAAGTGTGTCCAACAGAGCTGGCATCCTTGCAAGAGTGACCTTTTACAATAATTACAATTTAGAAACATCAAAGCGAGATCCAAACCAGAACAATGACTGAGGAAAACAGTTGCAGAAAGCCACAAATAAATTAACTCATCTCTCCTGGTGATGAAAAGCCATTCTGAGCAGATCCAAACTGCCTTTTCAGGAAGCTGCATGAGATTCAAAGGCTGCACTGAACTCCTAGGAGAGGATCAAAGCAGAGCCTGGTGTATGTTTGTACTGCACAGCATCTTCCCACGCTGCTGCTGAGCTCGTATCAGCAGCTACAAACACAGAAAGCATTTCTGCAGTCCTAAGGCTGTGCTGCCTCCACTTTCAACCCCCAGCACCTGGCAGCACAGGATTCACACAGCATTCCTGGCCACAGCCAAGAGTTTGTTTAAAGTTTCTCTCAGAATTGCTAAATACCTTCAGCCCAGCTGGTGACAAGGGCATTCCCCATCAAAAGGAAATGTTATTGACAGGGCTGGCTTATGTCAGGCACAGGAATCAAGGAAAGCATCTAGATCTTGAAAATTAATATCTTATAAGAACAAACATATTTAAGGCTTCAGCTGACATTCAAGCCCTTTCTGAAGAGACTCTATTCACTATTTCCCCATAAATATTGAGTATATTCCTCACAAGAAAAAACCCCAGTGTCCAAGGAGTCTCAGAACATGCACCAAACACTTGTCTCACGTGCCTGAAAGCACTCTCAAAGATACTCTTTGACACTCCTGACGTCTCCATATAGCTACAAAAGGATTTCATCACTTTGTAATGTTACTGAGAGGGGTTTTTTTATAAAAAGGGAGGGCAGAGCTGTCCACCTTTTAATAACTTCAAGAGCTTTTAATAACTTCAAGCTGGGTTTGACGCAGACAGTGCACTTCCAACATAAGATAAGGATCTCACTAAGTTCATCTCACAGGATTTTATGGAGAAAGGCTGAGGGAACTGGGGTGGTTCAGCCTGAAGAAGAAAAAGCCCCAGGGAGACTTGATGGCAGCCTTCCAGTAAGAGGATTTATGAGAAACATGGGGACAGACTTTTTAGTAGTGTCTGGTGTGCCTGGACATGTGGTGGTGGTTTTGATCTAAAAGAGGGGGGAGATTTAGGCTAGATATAAAGATGAAACTTTGTACAATCAGTGGTGAGGCACTGGCACAGGTTGTCTGAAACCCATTCAGGTGTTTTAGCAGCACGTGAATGAACGAAGTTCAGAGCAGCTCTTGCAAGCAAAAGAAACCCAGCTGGAATAAACAGTTCCACATGCTAATCCAGTCAGGGTTTCTGTCTTCATCTCCAAGGGGACTGCAGGATCATCACTGCATTAAGGCTCAGCTCAACAAAGCAGGAGGAACAGAAGTTGTAGCCATAGGATTTTTGGTTTCATCAAGCCTGACACTTCTGAGATAACACATAATTTTCATCTCCATTTGAAAGCATTAATAAAAATTTGTTAGTTCAACATGAATGCTTTGGGAAGAACCTCCCACAGCAGCTATGGACTCCCCACCCTAGAAACATTCAAAGTTTGGATAGGGCTCTGAGCAAAAGCAAAAAAACAATGTGAGCATGTAAGAACACACTTGAGGAACAGGAAATGACATTCATCATCTCAAACAATCAACAACCAAGAAGAGAAAGCAATGCTGAGGTGTGCTGCAGTGTGCCCAGCAGTGCAGCTCACCTGTCAGCCATCTCCTTCCACTTCATGAGCATCCTCCTGGGCTGCCTCTCGATGGGAAGGTCCAGCCTGTGCCTGAAGTAGTCCACAACTCCCTGCTCCTCCAGCAGCAGAGGAACTCGGTAGATGGAGGAGACATCATGGACACAAATGACCTGTTGATAAAATAAGGATATCATTGAAACAGCCATCCAGTGCCTGTACAACCATTTTACCTCAGATATTCAGTGTTCTTGTCTCTAGCAGAACACCATATGACCACCTAAACTTCCAGGCAGTAACATTTTGAATAACCTAACATATCAAAAGCTTAGTACTGGTTTCCTTATGCTTGAAAAAGCCATTCTTCAGCACTTCCAAGGCATTCCTGCTCCCTGGAGCCCCTCGGGAAGGGCTAGAACACAGTAACCCAGCAGGAGAGTCAGCTGCCCAGCACTTTATGTGAGCAGCACTCAGCAAAGTTCAAAGAACATTCCAGAGAGACTCCTGTGATACAGAATCCCAAGTGAAGCTACAAACTGCCACAGGCACAGCTTCCCCCTTCCCACCTCTGTCCTTCCTAACCAGGGCTCCCAGTCTGAGTGAAACCCAGGGCAATCTGTGACCCCAGTACAGCAATACCTTTACAGGGTGCCCCTCATCAAATTTGGGATTACACAATTATGAGCAAAGAATTCTCAGGTTAATGAGGAAAATCTACATCAACAGTTCTAGTTCACTGAAATGGGAAAAGATGGCTCAGGACAACTGTCACCTGTCCATTAGTAATGAACCTGTGCTTTAGGGATCCAAGACACTTCTTTAAATCCTCATTTCTACTGACTCAAATGAAAGCAGAGTTCAGTTCTGCACCAGTCAAACCTCCCTGGCTGCACATTTTCCTCTTTTACCCTCAATGCTGCTCACTTCTCAATCCAAGTGCAACAGCAGTCAGAGCAACAACTACATAGAACAGCATTAAACTTCCTGGAAAGGGATAGGAGCCAACTTATTTTGAATTCCTGGCCAACAAGAGGTAGATATTTTACTGATGACACATCAACATTACTGCCAGCAGTGCAGTGCTTGAAATTGCAGTACTCAAGTTTGGTCTTGCTATAGAACAGATTAATAAAAATTACTTGACAGAACCTGGGATTGTGAAGTTATACTCAGTCTTTCACAAAAAGACAACATTTTTCGAGCTGCAGCTGGATTGCAAAGTGCTAAAACTCAGCCTACACACTTCTGACTATTTTCCAAGGTCCAACTTAGAATGTGGTACAAGTCTCAGTATAGAAAGAATCATGCAAACATGGAATTTGTGCACATCACAACCTTCAAGTGAAGCACTGCTTCTCCCAAACACCATTTCAACCTCTCTGTGAAATCTCTCCTCAAGAATTCTTGTGCAGAACAATAATATAGTGAAAAGAGCAGAAGTACAGTAATATAGCCTTTAAAACTAATTTTGGGTAATCTTTTCACCTCTAAATACTAAAAATCTCATTCTATGTTCACAGGAGGAATGCAGAACTGCAATTAAGGTCAAAGCAGTGATTCAGAAATCACCTTGGATTCCATAGAATTCTCTAAGCTTACACCAATCACCTCACAAGTAAACCTGGGTGCTGGCACAAAAAGAATTGGTTTAGCAACAGGTCCATGTGTCAGGAAGGGAGGTAAGACAAAGCAGCAAATGAATTATGCAGCTACCAAAACAGAGAGCTAGAACTGCTGCACTAGACAAAACTCCCTTCAGCATCTGACAAACAGCTCCAGTATTTATTGCAAGGAAGCACAGACAGCAATCCTCACCTGTTCTGGTTCAACATGACAGAACATGGAAATCTTTTCTTTTACTGAGGTATCCAGTGGAGTGGAGCACCTGCAAACAATCTAACAGAGCAGCAACATCAGGGTTGTGACGCAAACAGAAACACTCAGGCATTCATAAAACAATCCTCTAAAAAGAGCTGTCTTTGTGCAGTCTCTGGTTTGAGAAAAAAACCCACAACTCTGCTTCTTTTCCTTATTTATCACCACTATACAAGAGCTCTCAAACTCAGCATTGCTTAGACAAGACTGCTGCTGCAACATGCCAGATTCTTACATTCAAAGCCAGGCTACACAAACCTTACCAGATCTGGAGAGAGCCCGAGACCTCTGAGCTCACGAACACTGTTCTGGGTGGGTTTGGTCTTCTGCTCCCCTGTCGAGCTTGGCTGGCCAGAGAAGAGCAGTGGGTGCATCAGATTGTGATAAGGAGCAATGATTCAGCAGGTTAATCAGGACCCTCAGACATCTCACAGAAACTTGACTCAGTTCTTGGACACTTCACATGAACCTCCTGTAGCCCATTTTAATCCCCATGACTGAGAGCAGCAGCAGGAACTCAAGTTCCAATCTGCCCACTGGAGTGCAGGAAGGAGAGGGACAGAGAGCCTAAGGTTTATCCACTGCTCCCTCCAAATACCTAATATTTCATATTTCTGATTTTTCTCTGTAAATCACCTGGCCTGGACAGAATGGGAAAAAGGGAGAAGAGAACCAACATTGATCTGCACTCCATAATTATCAATTTGCTCTGTCAAATCCAGTTCAGTCTGACACAAGCAATGTTCATGCTGCATTTCTGCAACTCCCAAGCCTTTATTACACATTTACACCCTTTGAAAAGTTCTTTTTGAATTCCTGTGAGACTTTTCAAATACATAAGCATATAATCTCTGCATTTCTGCCAGAAGTTTATATATACACAGAAATACAAAAGTAACAGCACTTAAGCATTTCAGAAATACCTATTTAGGAAATTTTGGACTGAGGAAGCCTCTGCCCACCAGTTTGTTTCAGGTCCTTACCTGGGGAACCAGGCTGACATGAATGTTACAGAAATTCTCTCTTTTGGCCTTGAACTGGAACTGGCGGAAGGCCTCGATGAAAGGCATGCTCTCAATGTCACCCACGGTGCCCCCGAGCTGGCAACACACACACACCAGGAGTTACAGTTACTGCCAAAACCTGCTGAGGGTGCACACTAAAGACATGAAAATACACATAACAATCTACTCCAGGTGCTATTCTACCTTCATCATTTCCCCACAAATCAAAAAGCCACAAGAATAACAGCTTCCCCTATGGGCAGCACCTCAGAGACATCAGCTTGACCCCCATTTTTTAGTCAGAGAAAAGACTTCAATGTGAAAATTATGATTTATGAACATTAGGTGGCACTGAGAAGCAAAATTTCTGGTTTTAGGAACTATATAGAGGGAACAGATATAAGACTATACTTGGAGCCTCCCAGGTTGTCAGACAGTGCCTCCTTGGCACTTGAGATCTGGACTTGTGATCCTGGCACAGAAATTGGCACCCAAGCTGCAGAGTCCAAGTCACCCTGACCTGGGCTCTGTGACAAGCTCCCCCTCCTGTGTTAGCACATCCCAGCAGCCAGCTCAGCACTGTCAGAGCCTTCACCCAGCTCTGTCTCCTTCTGGCAGCAGAACGTTCCATAAACACCCCGAGAACTGCCACCACTAACCTGTGCCATTTCCTGCTGCCTGTCTGTGCTTGAACTGGTCACTTGGAGGAGGAAAGACAACTGTATCCAGAGGGGGATTTACCTCCCCTGCCTCCATCCACCAAGGGAGAAGAGGCACAGTACAATTAACTCAGACTGGAATACTGAGTTACAAGAGCTAAAAAATTAATTGTGTAGGTTAATTCATAGAATATCCTGAGCTGGAAGGGACCCACTGAGTTCAGCCCCAAACCCTGCACAGACACCCCAAAAACCCCACCCTGGGCATCACTCCAGGAGCTCTGGCAGTGCCCATTCCCTGGGGAACCTGAGCAGTGCCCAGCAGCCTTTGGGGGAAGAACCTTGCCCTGATCTCCAGCCTAAATCTCCCCTGACACAGCTCCAGCTGTTCCCTGGGGTCCTGTAGGGCTGTCCCTCATGAGGCAGCTGCAGTTCAAAAGATTGTGGAGTAAGTGAAATTAACGAGGGGAATTTTTAACCCATTCAATAACACGCAAAGTTGAACATTTTTGTAAAGAAAAATGCAAAATATGCATATAGATCAGTTTACTGCAAGAAAAAAAACTACCTACTTTTTAAAAGTTACAAACCTCAATCACACAAACTTGGGGTTCAATGCCATCTTCATCCACAGGAATCCGTGCCTGCCTCATTACCCATTCCTGTATGGCATCTGTGATGTGGGGAACAACTGGGAAAAAAACCCAGGCAAGGGTTAAAGCCCCCATACTCCCTCTTAATTAATTAAAGAGCAAATTACTGACAATCACTATCCAGTGCTTCCCACAGGGCTTGAGCAGGAATTTCTGTCTTTAAAGAACTATGCATTTTTTAAGTGATTATTGTTGGCTGTGATTTTCAAGAGCCTTGGCAGGAAATTGAACCCTGCCTTAATTTAAACACATGTAAGCAGCATTTCCTCTAAGCTGAAAGATTCAAGCACAAACTGTTCTCTGCTCTAAACAGAGAAAGTTACTCTGTTTTTAACTGTCTGTAAAATGTCAACCAGCTGTGAAGAGTGGTTAAAAAGGGAAGGGACTGATCTGATACTCACAAGTCCTTTGGGTTTTCTAATAACATGAGTTAACAAAAGCATTTACTATTTCAACCAGCTAACAAACAACCCCAAAGTGTATTGGTCTGAAGTCTGTTCACATTTATCACTGGGTACATTAGACAGCTGGACCCAAGTCCAGCACAGTCCAAACCAAGCAGGATGGTGCAGAGCCTCAAGCAAAGATGAAAGGCAGAAGCATCCAACCAGGACTGAAATACAGAATGCACTTCAAGCAGCCAAGGATAGGACAACCTTTCAGTGAAGAAATTCCCAATATCCAGGAAAGAAGTTTTGCATCACCTTGGACCGTTTTGCCAAGATAATCTCCCTTCCTCTCCTTGTTAATGACATACTGGTAGATCTTCCCCGTGGTCAGGTTGTTGTCTTTGGTGAGTCGGATATCGAGGAAGCGCTCATAGTTCCCGAGGTCCAGGTCCACTTCCCCTCCATCATCCAGCACAAACACCTCCCCTGCAGACACAGAAACAGGCACAGGCACACGTGTCAGGCATGTGGAAGAATTCAACATAAGGAAACTCCTTCCCCGATTGCCACAGCAAGTTTAGGAGTGGCAAACAGAACTAAAACCCTTTATAACCGAGAGGAGCAGCGCACTGGGGACCGAACCCCTTCAGGCAGCAGCAAGAACAGGCAGAGCACATCTGTGCTGCAGGCACAGCAGCCGCAGCAGCCGGCCCGCAGTGCTGGCAGGCTCAGGAGCAGGCACAAAGGCTCGTACAAAGGAGACGATTCGCGGCAAGCCAAGACAGCCCCGGCGCCACCCGGCAGACCCCGACACCGAGCCCGCGGGGCACTCACCGTGCTCGTACGGAGAGAAGGTGCCGGCGTCGATGTTGATGTAGGGGTCGATCTTGATGGAGGTGACATGCAGCCCGCAGGACTTGAGGATGGTGCCGATGCTGCTGGCGATGATGCCCTTGCCGATGCCCGAGATCACGCCGCCCGTGACCAGGATGTACTTCATCTGCCCCGCGCCTGGACGCGACCGACACCGGCACGGCCTCAGCGCGGGCTCTGCCAGGGGGACGCGCTCCGAGCGCTGCCATTCCTGACAGCGACCCCCGGGCCGTGTCCCGCCCGCCGCTGAGGGCCGGTGCCCTGCCCGCTGACATTCCTGACAGCGACCCCCGGGCCGTGTCCCGCCCGCCGCTGAGGGCCGGTGCCCTGCCCGCTGCCATTCCTGACAGCGACCACCGGGCTGTGTCCCGCCCGCCGCTGAGGGCCGGTGCACTGCCCGCTGCCATTCCTGACAGCGACCACCGGGCTGTGTCCCGCCCGCCGCTGAGGGCCGGTGCCCTGCCCGCTCCTCCCGCCACAAATTCCCGCCTCCGGCGCGCGCCGCCCGCGTGGCCCCGCCAGGCCCGCGGGGTCCGCGTGGTCCCACTCTGCCGCCCGCTCGCCCGCTCCCCCCCCAGCGCTGCCCGGATGGTCCCGTCCGCCGCTCTCACCTGAGGCCGCCGGGCGCGCGGACAGCGCGCGCGCGGGGAGAGCGGGCGGGAGGTGCGGAGCGCGCGCGGCGCCGCTCCCGGCCGGCTCGGCTGGGAACCGCATGAGGCCCAGCTGGGCCTCTGCGCCTGCGCGGGCAGCGCAGGGGGCGGGCCCAGAGCCTGATGGAGGGGGCGTGGCCGGAGCCGGGATAGCCCCGCCCTCTGTCCCGCCCCAGTCCCCTCAGCGCCTCACCGGGGGCGGGAGTGGTCGTGGGATCGCGGAATGAACTGGGGTGGAAAAAACTTTTACTTTCATCCAGTCCAGCCTATGAGATAACACCTCCTCATCATGTCCCCAAGTGCCACATCGACGCCTTTCTTGAACGCTTCCAGGGATGGGGGGCGCCACTGCTGCCCTCAGCAGTCTAGGCCAGGACAATGTTTCAATTAAGAAATTCCCAAAATCCACCCTGAGCCTGCCCTGGCCCAGCCTGAGGCCGTTCCCTCTGCTCCTGTCCCTGTTCCCTGGAGCAGAGCTCGACCCCCCTGGCCGTCCCCTCCTAGCAGGAGCTGTGCAGAGCCACAAGGTCCCCCCTGAGCCTCCTTTGCTCCAGGCTGAGCCCCTTCCCAGCTCCCTCAGCTGTGCCTGAGGTGGATTCTGTCACTGTTGGTCTCATTTTCTGCTGTCCGTGTGTCCTGCCAGCACATTTCCCCACAGACGTGTCCCCTGGCTGTTGATAGCTCTGTGGGCAGAGATGTCCCTTTACTTTCCGGGGCTGTCCCCTCGCTGCTGGCACTTGGTGGCCCTGCACAGGAGTGCACAGGAGTGCAGTGCCTGCTGCCCCCTTGGAGGAAGCATTTGCTCTCAGAATTACCTGGCCATGCTGATTTGTTCCTCCACAAAGGACTCTTCCTGTTTTCTGCTGTCCTACGAGTAGCTCTTAAGTGGGAAATTAAAAAAACAATATTTCCAGCACCTTTTCTGCAGAATGGTGGCCATGGGTCTGGTGGCAGTGAGATGGGTGAGAGCAGGCAAGGGCTGTCACTGTCACTGCCTGGTGGCACATCCTGATAAGGCACAGGGAGGCTGAGCTCTCCCTTTAGACATACCAGCTTTTCCCATTTCATGAGTGGGTCACAAGACACGTGTCTTGTAGCTGAAGGGAAGTCCGTTCTTGTAGAGATGTGTGTAACCTCGATGTGAGCATTAACTTCGGCACACACAAATCCTTTTCTCAGTGCCTCATTAAAGGCCTCAGGGGTTGGACATCCCGTGGTGCTCAGGAGAGAACTGCACTCAGTGGGAGCTATTGTGAACATTAAATGGTGTGGAATAACAGTGACCCAGAAAAGTCAGATCACAAATATCTCAAGTTATGCAAAATTACATCTGCTTTTTGCAGAAGTGGGTGAAAGTGGATGTGGGTATGTGTGTTTCACCCTTAATTTTGCCCTCAGTAAGTTTTGCCCTCGCAGTGCCTTGTTCTCAGCTCTCAGCAAAATACAGACTATTTCCCTTTCAGAAATGTGAAATGAGATGAAATTGATCTGCTCTGTTTATTTAACAGGATTTGATTCACAACAAAACAATTTAACTGGAAAACATTGCTGGGAGGACTGGCATAGCTCTGGGGAATGTTAATGTGTTACTGGGATTATGCAAGGAATGAATAGACTGGAATCCTCAAACACTTCCTTGAACTTCCTTGCAGTTTAGGGGCCTATTTGTACAGGGAAAGGCTTATTGTGATGTTACATTCATATAATGTTAATGATAGTGATAATAAATTATATATTATGTATGATATATACATGCAGTTATTCAAGTCAGGACATTCACAGCCTCCTCTTACATGAAGGTGACAGGATGACCTGTGGCAACCAGATTTTTGAGACTGAAATACCATTTTCAGAAAGTGACTCTTTTCTCTGTGACCTGTGAAAGAAGTGGCACTCCTGCACTGGAGTGTTCCTGACAGAATATCCAGGAGCTTGCAGACCCCTGTGAGATCTGCAGTGTGGGCTGACTGCCACCCCATCCTGGGCAGCAATGCAGAGAAAACTCTTTGTCTTTATTGTTACCAGTGCTGCTTATCACCACAGGTGTCTGGTAGGTACATTTAGCACCTGTCTCACTCTGGGTGGGTGTCAGCTCATGCTCTTCTGACTGATGCCTACTCCAAATGCCCTGCACATGCCTCTGGTGGCAGCAGTGTGGGTGAGGACATCCCTGTCACCATCCCCATCCCTTGTTAGCAGCAGATGGCTTTGCAGGAGAACTCTGGTATCACCAAGGACAGACAGGACACTTGGAATCACAGAATCTCAGGATGGTTTGGGTGGGAAGGGACCTTAAAGATCCTCTTGTACCAACCCCTGCCATGGACAGGGACATCTTCCACTATCCCATGTTGATCCAAGCTCTGTCCCACCTGGTCTTGAACACCTCCAGGCAGAGCATCTCATGTGCTGCTGAAGTGCCCTGTGCATTTTTGTCTCTGAGTACCTGTGAAAAGCTGCAAAATCTCGGCTGATTTTTAAGTACTGAATATTGCAGACAGCTAAAAATCAAGGCATGAGGGTGATTGTCATATCACCATATTCACCCTCTGTGACTGCTGAAGTGGTGATGAAATAGTTCCTGCTGTGACCCAAATGTCTTCTGAAAGGCTTCTTCAGTGGTTTAGGGTGGAAGTTCTTTCTTAGCAATGCAGGTGTGTACTCTCTGAGGTAGGACACTGGACTTCCTTCTATCGAGGTGACTGTAACAATCCCCATTTTTAGGTTCTCCTAACCAACTCCCATCAGAACATGGTTCAAAGCCAGGATCCAGTGCTTGAACACACTGGAGAAGTTGTTCTGTGTTTGGTTTCCACTGTGCTGATCACTGGGTTTCACCTCGTGATTAATATAAACTTCACAGAGGTGATGTGGAGTCACTGACAAGTGTCAAGCACTGTCCAGTCCCACTTCCACACAGCAGGATGCTCCCTATGAGCCTTCTGTATGGCTCCTTGAGGTCTCCATTTGCAGGATTAATCAGGGTTTGTGTAAAATGTTCAAATCCTTTTACTAGTCTACACTTGTGCTCTGAACTTGATCAAGTTTTCATCTAAGTGCAAAGTAAACACATCTGTTACCCTGAGCAACAAAAGGATCTCGGCAGATCTTGAATAAGATAAAATGATGTAGGAACAAGAGCTGTTACTACATGTACAGTGCTCTAGAGCACAAATCTGATGAGGAGCAGCTGAAAAGATGAGTGACAAAACAAGGGGAAATGGCCTCAAGTTGTGCCAGAGGAAGTTCAGGTTGAATATTAGGGAAAATTTCTTACTGAAAGAGTGGTCAGGCATTGGTGCAGGGTGCCCATGGCAGTAGTGGAGACACCGTTCCCTGGAAGTGCTCAAAAAATGAGTAACTGTGCCACTTCGTTATATGGTTTGTGAACAGGGTGGGATTCAGGCAGAGGTTCCACTTGATGGTCTTGGAGATCGTTTCCATTTTCAGTTGTCCTATGGTTTTGTGTCTTGTGGCAGCTCTTGCCCTGCTGCACTCTGTCCTCTCCGAGATCTCCACTAGATGGTGGAATGCACCAGTAAAAGAATTTGTGCAGTAACAAAGGGACACGATCAGGCTGTGGTGCCCCCCGTGGGGATCTCAGAGCTGCTCTCAGGACCAGATCCTGGAGCACCACACGTGCCCCGCGTGTTGGGGGGCGTGTGGCAGCCCCCCTCTCCATCAGTCTCTGCGGTGCCATCCCAAACCCGCTGGGACTGAAGAACTGTGATCCTTCCACAGGTCTGGGTTCTTTCAGGCAGGAGGGTTTCACTTTCAGGCCTCTTCCTCTCCACTTCCTTTTCTCCATGGAGAAGAGCTGCCTTTTTCCTGGGGGGCAAGGAGTGAACCCTCTGATGTGCTGCAGAGCTCATCCATGCTAGGAAGGGAATGTTTTGGCTGTAGGACTGTGAATGAGAATGGAACAGCATGACACCAAAGATGGGGGTTGGGGAGGAAAAGTTCTGCAGGTGCAGAGGGGGTGTGTGATGGGGATTAAAGCTCTCAAGTCCATGTGATGGAGCCAGTGCTGGCCTTGGACAGAGTGCTGAACTGAAACCAGCTCTCAGTCCTCAGCCCTGAGAGGTCATGTCACAGTTCTGTGCCTCAGTTTCTCCTGAGTAAGATGGAGTCAAGGATTCTGACCTTTTGGGGACAGTCTTTTGTTATCTACAATGAACTGGGCATCAGCTCTGTTTTCATTACTGACTCTGCTGGTGACTGGTGGGATTTTGTCCTCTGTACCTGGAGTCACAGGGAGGTGAGGCTTTACTTCCACTCATGGCACTGTCCAGAGCAGGGGGCTAAGCCTGCACTGTCCTGGTTCCCTCATTTCAGCTAGAGCTGCATGTCCTACACACAGCAAAGGGAGATCTGCCAGAGCCAGCTGCTGCTGAAGGGCTGACGGGTGCTGCTTGAGCTGCTGTCACTGTTTGGTCAGCCTGGTGTAGGCTGCAGGCCCTCATGTCTGCAGAAAGACTCCTGCAGATTTGATGAGTGGAGAAGCTGTAGAAATAGAATGAGATGTTTTCCTTTAACAAATGAAATTTCCTTCCCTCAGGGGACTGTGCTGGTGGTGGTTTTGCCAGGAGATAATCTGGTCCAGGGGGAAGTGTCCCTGCCCAGAAGGCTTGGAACGAGATGTCCTTTTAAGTTCTTCCTACCCAAACCATCCTGTGATTCTGTGATTCTGTGACATCTTTTTTCTGAGGACAGAAACCACACAGACCATCTGAAGCCTAAGGAGTGTCCTCAGCTCCCCCAGCCCTCTGCAGGAGTACATTTCCAGCTCGTGCATTCTGGAGAGGCCAAGCCAGCTGCCACAGAGTGTGTTACAAAGACATGCAAGGACAAGACGCAGGATTATCAAGAGCTGCTTCTCTCTACCTGCATGACTGAGCAAAATTTAATTACCTCAGCTCTCAGGAGAGCTGCCTGGCCCTTGTACATGAACCATGAGATTTAGGTTTCTAACGACTTGCCGTGCTGTGACAGGTCTGTGAGCCCTGCAGCCTGTAGGGTGCCTCTAGTAGAGACCAGGGAAAGCTGGGACAAAGACTGGTTAGTGAATCATCCAGTAAAAAGAATGGTGTAGGGAAAAGAGACCTCCTACCCACAGGAAGCATGCTAGTTGGCTTTTCCATTCAATCATCTGCCTTTAATGGTTTTAGCCTGTCATATTTCCATAGGCACATTTTCATCTGCCTCTTTAATGCTGTGAGCTTGACTGTCTGTGGGTTTTCTCTGGTGCCCAAATCTTCATTCACTGACTGTTGTGTTTGTATTTTCAAGTATTTTCAAGTCTTGTGTTTGTATTTTCAAGTATTTTCAAGTCTTAAGTTTGTATTTTCAAGTCTTAAATTTTATCTGCTGTCAAGTAACACCTTCTGTTCTTATTGGCCAAGGAGACTAATTGTTCCCTGTCTTTCTAGCAGCAACAAGGAGCCATCATAAAATTATCTCACAGAGCTGCTCTTCATCATGGTTGTGGTAATGAACCAAGTGTTTAAGAAAAGGCTCAGTCCAGAGAGCTGAAAGGATGGGGTGAGAGATCTGCAGGAAGATTTGTTGAGATGACCTCACCCTGGGATGCCAGGGTGTGCCTGTAGGTTCACAAACAAACCCAAGCCATCCCTGATACTTGTGACCTTGTCAGTCATACATGTTTTGCTGTTGTGATAAAGTGCAGGACAAGTTGCCTGTCTGGGCATTTGGTAAATGGGCAGAATTGCTGTGATGGGACCTGCATGGGGGCAGGAATGTCACTGCCAGGCACAGAACAGGGTCTCAGTGCTTAGAAAAATAATGCAATCACCCAGGGAGAGTCAGGTTCAGCAAACCTGAAGAGCTCTGCAGGGCAGGAACACTCAGCAAAGCACTGAGGTGCCAAGAGGCAAAACAGGTTTTGGCCTCACTATTTGCCACGTACCATACATAAACAGTGTGGCCAAGGTTTACATTAATGCCAGTCAGGTGTGCCAGGCCCAGGGCAGGAGGTGAGGCACTGCACAGACACACAGGGAGGGGTCTCATCTCTCCCAGAGTTCATATCCTCAACAGAAAAGTCGGGGAAAAGAATAAATGTGATTCTCTATAGCATTTACCCTTGAATTAAAATACACACCAGTATAGTAAAAGCAGGGCAACCCTAACAAAAGGAGAAATTATGCATCTGACTCCATTGATATCAGAAGGTTAGTTAATTACTTTTTTATACTATATTACACTATATTACCCTGAATTTGTTAAGTACTTTACTGTACAGAATTTTGTGACTGTCAGCTGACAGTCCTGACACACATACATGGATTTAATTCATTAATGAATTAAAACACAGTACAATTTAATTACTAATTTCTTTTAGGTAAACAATTTTTTACAATGTATTCTACTTGTTCTAAAACACAGGAGCAGTAAATGAGATAAGAATTGTTTTTTCTTTCTCTGAGGTTCAGAGAATGTGCCTCGCAGAAAATCCTTGGGAAGTTGTGCCTTGCTTTTCTCTGTGAAGAAGCCACACACCAGGGCCATTGTTCCCCCAGCACCTTTTGGCTCTCAGCACATCTTAACCTTAATCCATGAGGGACATTTTCAGGTACCATAGGACAAAGTCCAGGACAGAGCTGAGCCCTCCCCCCACACAGGGACTGTGAACCATCTGGTCAAGTCCAGGTTATCACACACAGAGGCCACCATGGCTAGAAAATCAGGTGGGACCATCCATAGGAGACCTGTGTGTCACAGCAAACCACTGTGAGAGAGCACCAGAATCCCAGAGGAGCTTTGGGGATGTGAAATTATACCTGTCCCTAATCCAGGATGCTTTTGTGGATGTGTCAAAGACTGGAATTTTTTAAAACACTGTTTCTCTGCCACTACTGTGAGTGTCCCATCAGCTCATTGACCACACAAAACAGCCCAGCTGCAGTTCATTTAAAGTTCTGCTCAAATGCTTCACTTTTCTGTCTTTAAATCTGTACCAACAATATTTGCATTGTAATGTCTGAACTCTGCTTTCACCTCAACATTTGCTTGGTATCAAAGGTGAATTCTGCATAACCAGAGAACATCTGAGCCTTCCTATTCTTCTGGGAATAAATAGTCTCACCTCAGTGTGGGACTCAGCTCTATTCAAGGCATAAGGGAGCTGCTTTTTCCCAATACCACACAGGAAGGTTTGGAGCTACAAACAGGCACCAGGGTGTAAGAAGTAGATTTTAGGGACTAGGATCAGCCAGGAAGCTCTCAGACAATGTTAGGTTCTACCAAAAGTTTGTAGATGCCTCTGAAAAAAGAGGGAGGAGGATTTTTTATTCTGGCAGGTAGTGACATGAAAAGGGGAAATGGTTTTATATTGACAGAGGGAAAGGTTAGATGAGATATCAGGAATAAATTCTTCCCTGTGAGGGTGGTGAGGCCCTGGCACATGGTACCCAGAGAAGCTGTGGCTGCCCCATCTCTGGAAGTGTCCAAGGCCAGGTTGGATGGAGCTTGAAGCACCCTGGGATAGTGGAAGGTGTCCCTGCCCATGGCAGGGGGTGGAGCAGGATGAGCTTTCAGGTCCCTTTCTATCCAAACTATTCCATGGCTCTGTAATTCTGTGATCTAGGGATGAAGGCACTCAGTGTTTTGCTGGAGGTCCCATAGGATTTCTGGCAGAGTTAAGGGGTGAGAACAGATCTCCGTGTTTCACTCTGCAACACAAATCTGACAAGATCACTCTCATGCACAGAACAGCTGACACAGACTCACACCCAGTGTCCCTTTCCCTTGTTTTTGGGGTTTTTTTATCTGTAAAAAAAGGTGGAATCCTATTTTAGGAGCAGAGCATATGTGATCACCAGCAGGAGAGAGTGTGCCACCAGCACAGTGATGTGTGGGAGCTGTGGGACCTGGCCTTGGCCTGAGAGCAGCAAAGAACAGCTCAGCACAGGCAGAAGGAGCTCCACTGACAAAGTGCTAAGCAAACAGAGGAACTGGGGTGAGGAAAGCAGCATGAGCAGAGAGTTGGAGAAGGATGGAGCAAACATGCAGGCAGAAGAGTTTCCAGGCCAGCATTGCTGGCTGAGAAAGATGAGGTCCCACAGTGTCACTGCTGTGAGTCTCTTCCTGGCAAGCTGGGTGAGAGGAGGAAAGACACAAAGGCTCCAGAGAGAGGATGAAGGAAATGCTGGTTGACACAAAGCCCTGAGAGAGGAGGAATGCCCTGGGGGGTTCCTGGATGGACTCCTACATCCTTGCTAAGCTGGCAAGGAAACCTCACAGGGCAGCTGAGCTCATGCTCTGCCCCAACCACGTGCAGGTCTGCTGTGCCACAGGGGAGATGGCAGTTCCATGGGCACCCCAGCACCCAGTGGGGGGTTTTGTCAGTGTCCACAGTCAAAGAAATCCAACAAAGAGCTTTGCCTCTAACAGCAGGTGACAGGAACAGGGTTCCAGAAGAACTGGGGTGGTTGTTTCAGGAGCTGGATGGGCTTTGAGCCACCAGATCAAACACATAAAACCCTGAGTAAAACATTTGAGTGTGTGCACTGCAAGTGTAGCACAACACATGGTATGACTGAGCAGCACAACCCCTGAGAACAGCCTGTCACCACCAGTGGCATCCCTGTATCCACCCCAAAGGGACACAGCAGCTCCACAGTGCAGGGACGTGCACTGGGATTCACAACAGTCCTAAAGGTCTTTTACTCCCTTCCACTGATTTTCTTGGACTCCTGCACTTTGAACCTGATTCCTCAGATGGCCTCTTCCTCCAGCTGTGTCATTTAGTTTCTAATTTTGAAGGGGCAAAAATTTGAGGGATTTCAACCCTTTTTTGAGTGCATACATGCTTTGTTGGTTGGTAGTGAGAGTGTCACACAACCGGTGTGAGATGTCTCAAAAGGCACTTCATGGAAAAGGACAAATCACTCATTGTTCACGCAGCCCTAAGGACACAAAACCCTGCTCTAAGTGCTCTTTAAAATCTTTATGAAATGTGTGAGAAATACAGTGACATTCAGTTAATTCAATTGCAGGATAATTTCAACTTCTATTTAATTCAATCAAAACTCCTGAAATAAAACCATTTGTATTCTTGACACAAACCCATTTGCACTCTACTTCTGCTGGGCTGATGGAGATGTGATGAGTTTTTCACTCAGAGGCCACTTCACAGCTAATTTTTCTACTGGATTTGCTTAACTGACAATAAAGAAATACTCACACACTTGTGCTACAAATTCCTGCCTCAATTTATAACATTTCCTTGCACAAAGAGAGTCATTACAGAAGAAACCCTCAAGTACAGAAGAAACCCTCAAGTCAAAGGGGTTGAGTGCTCTCTCCTGCTGTGCTGCAGCCAAACTAAAGCTTCCAGCACATTTTGTTGAACATTCCTGCACACGCAGACGGGACATTGTGAGGTGTGAGCAGGTTGTAAACCCAAATCCTTGCCGAGAAGAGGCCAATATTGTGAAAGGCACAAAAGCATGAAGAGCTCAAAGGGGCCGAAGGTGTGAAGAGAGAGGCAGTCCCTGCGTGCTGGGCTCCCACAGCAGGCAGGGGCAGGGCAAGTTACACAACCCTGACAGAGCTGAGTGTGAAGGGCAACAGGATTTATTTCCTTCAGTCGGAGTGGGAGGAGCTGGGTCAGGAAGAGAGGGAAACTCTGCACAAGCACCACCTGGGTTGTTTGCAGGTGTAACAAGTGCCATCCATTGCCTGTGTTTGAGAGAGGGAGCAGCGAACGGCCCTGGGAGTGTAAAATCACTCTGGGAGTGTAAAATCAGCAATACCCACCCCACAGGAAAGCACTTGCCATTTTTCTTTGTTCTCTCCCTCTTGATCTCTCTAGCATAAGGCTGAGCATGTCCTCAGGAGTCCAGCAGTGAGGAGGGGATGTGCCATGAGGGCAGATCAGGGAAGCTTTTGTCCCTGCCATCACCCTGGGGCTGTAGTCCTGCTGTGCTTGCACGGAGGCAACTGGATGGGCCAGAGGAATTTTAATCCTGAATGATTTCCACATTCCTTCCATCCTGGCAAAGGATTCTGCTGAGGCATCAACTGCCTTGTCCAGCTCAGCCTGTCCTGCATCTGATAAGTTAATTGAGGATTTAATTGAGGAATTAATTGAGGCATTCTGCTGGTTACCACAACATTATCAGTCAGCTTCCCAGAGCTGGAGCTTTCCAGTTCGTTTGGACTTGGTCCTGTAAATTACTAAATACCATTAACCTCCTTCAAAATCCCTGGAGTGGTGGCTGCTGGAAACTTGAGGGATCAGTGTCCTTTTTGCCAGCCTTTCTTTGAGTGCTGTTTTGCTCAGCTCAAGGAAGAAAGTTCACTTTGGAAGCAGAACTGCTGAAAAGTCTTTTTTCCTTCGTGTCCTGGTTCTGCAGCTGCAGCTGGTTGTGCTGTTCATTAGCTCTGATTCTGGCATTTGTCTTGGTGGTCTAGGAAGATGTTCAGCTTTTGTTCTCAAAATCATACAATACCCAGAGAGACTTCCACCTCTGTTCAGTGCCTTTGTGCACATTGGAGATGTAAGATGTAGTGCATCTGGAAGGTAATAACAGCACTTCTGTTAAATTTGAATTCCTGAACTATAACATTTTAAACCCAAAACTTGACGTGATCATCTCTAACCCTTTGGGGCCCATTCTGGTCTTATTCAAATTGGTGTGAATGGGAATAAGCTAATGGGAATGTCATGGGACAAGGAGGTAGAGACAGCTCTGCGTTTTCATAGAATCACAGAATCACAGGGCAGCTTGGGTTGAAAGGGACCTTAAAGCTTATCTCATTCCATGGACACCCTCCACTGTCCCAGGTTGCTCCAAGCCCTGTCCAACCTGGTCTTGGACACTTCCAGGGATGGGGCAGCCACAGCTTCTCTGGGTAGCCTGTGCCAGGGCCTCATAACCCTCACAGGGAACAATTCCTTCCCAATATCCCATCCAAAGCTGCCCTCTGGCAGTGGGAAGCCACTTCCCCTTGTCCTGTCCCTCCAGGCCCTTGTCCAAAGTCTCCCTCCAGCCTTTCAAACCCAATTTGCCCTCGGTAAACCTGTCCCAGCTCTTTGTGGTCACTTCCCCATCCTGCACACATTTGGATGAGGACTCCAAGAGGATGAGCTCCATGACCTATCTTTGCATAGACAGGTGACTGGCCCAGAGTTCCCAGTCCTCTTCTTGCCCCAGCTGATGCAAATTCAGCAGGAATGTAAAACCCTGCCCGATGCTGTCCCTAGGCATTTTACTGATTTCAAATCAGAAAGGAATGCCACTCTGATGGACACAGGCAGAGTGTGGCCACAAAGCTCTTCTGGGTCGGGGATGCTTTTCACTCCTGTTGTTCTTGTGCCTCTTTCACTTCAGCTGAGCAGCTGCTGCAGCTGTGCTTGTTCCAAATTGCAGCATGATGTTAATTTTCTCAGATCTGTCTATCGAGGAGGATTTCATTTCAGTTGGCAGAAGACAATGCACTGAAACAGCTACAGCCCGAGACAAAGACGGAAATTAACATTTGTAAAGAAAGAAAGGGACAAAAGAAATGTTGGTGACAAGGAAGAAAGTGAAACAAAAATGAAATCATTGTCATTGTCTGACTACAAAGGAGAAGGGGTCCAGAGATGAAGATTCCTGTCATGCCAGCCTGCTGCTTGGGACTCATTCCAGAGGGGGAAACAGTTGTCCATGAACAGGACATGGCTGTGAGTGCAAAGGGCTGCATCACCCACCATCAGCCCAGGAGAAGGGATTCAATGATCCATAGTACTCACTGTCAAACCCCTCTGTTAGGCAGGTTGTTTTAAAATGTCCCCCCAGAAAGAGGGAAGATGCCCCAAATGACTGCCAGGTTGCATTGCAAGCTTCTGACTGGTCCTTAACCTTCACCCTTTGCTGGTGATTAGCTGGGAGCAGTCCTAACCCCTCAGCTGGGAAACTGAGGTCACTCCTGCCCTGCCCTGTCCTGGGCTGGATCAAGGGATGGATTGAGCCCTACAGACCAGGATCTGCAGTGTTCAGGGACCTGCCCACACCCACAGGGGTCTCCAAGACAGGAGTTCACTTTGGGGCACATGGAGGAGGCTGTGCCTGTCCTGCTGTGGATAAGTCACACAAATCCTGGTGATGCTTCTCCCACTCAGAGCATGGTGACTGGTCAGAAGAAGCCAGTTCTTAGTGGCCTGCCCTTCCCAGCCTGCTCTGCTGCCCTGGGTGACAGGAATTCACCATATGCACTGGAGCAGGTGCTTCATCAGTTCCAGGAGAAACAGAAATTTTGTTACAATCTGCAACAAAACCCATTTTTCTGGTTCTGGGTTGGTTCTTGTCTGCCCATCTCAGGTGACAACAATCACTGCTCTAGTTCAGAGGTGATGCTTAAATTCCTCTTCCCAGAGACAGGATTGGGTTGTCCCTGGGCACTGGTGCTGTTTTGGTTAGGGGGAACAGTTGTGGACCAGGATCCACAGTGGAATGATACGGGGATCATGGTGAAGTGCAATTGCACTCTTTATTTCTTATTCCCATCTCCCTGTCTGGAGCTGACTCGAGGCTCTGCCCTGGAGCTGTTGCCCAGTGGGGAGCTCACTTCACAGCCCCGAAGTCAACAGAAACTTTGGGACCTCCAAAAAAAAAAAAGAACTTTTTTTCAAGAAGATGAAACTATTCTTCAAATGGCAGCTAGTACCTGTAACTCGGCGACAGTTTCCCCAGTAGCAGGCACAGGCGTGAGCAGTGAAAGCTCAGCCAAAGGACAGATCTGAGGGTTTTGTGAGGCTGGGAATCAGCTTTGTGGGAACCGCAGGGACTCATTTACAAGTAATGAATCATGAAACAGCAGGAAGCGAACGAGCCAAGAGAAAGTGTGAGCTCTGCAATTAACTCCGGAGTGCTGAGGTGAATAACAAAGCGGTGCGATACCAGGGCAGAAAGCAGGTCTCCGAGCTGGGAGGGTTGCAAGAGTAATTTCTGTAAGCCACAGTTTTTCCAAGCAACTTTTAGTCAAAGAAATTGCTACTTTCTCTTGAACTGAGGCAAATCCCATGTGCATGTATTTATCAGGCAAAACAGCTGACAGCTTTTAACTCGAATTTAAATTTATGAGTGACCCAGATCAGCAAAAACCAGGAAACCATGTCCTTGAATAGTCCTGCTGGCAGGTCCTGTGCTGAGCCAAGGTGAGCAGCAGGTATCAGATAAGCCCTTGGGGCAGGTGAAGGATGGGTTTCCACTGTAAGAGACACTGGTGGATTATCAGTTTACAGTGAAGATGAAGGAAAACATGTCTTATTAATTATCTCCTGGATATGGGGAGGGGCTGGAAGTTCAAGTGAGAAGGCAAAGGACCCAGGGCAGCACAGAGCCACCACGAGCAGGGCCTGGGGCTGGTGCACAGGACTGTGTGTGCTGTTCCCAGCCCTGTTACAGGCACATGTGGTTACACACTGCCTGGGAAGGGAGAGTTCTCTTTGTATGGAGCCTGGAGATAGACAAAACTCTTTCAGGACAACTATCTTTTATTAATGTCCCCCAGGTCCCAGTAATCCATCCTCTTTGTCTGAGGCACCATGCCAGGAGCAGCTGTGTCACAGCAGCTGGCTCCCCCTGCAATTCCTGGTACCATCATGTGGAAGTGAGGAAATTTCTCCAGGAAACATGAATTTCAGCTGATAAGCCCATGGTTTGTGTTCCTTTCTCCTATTTGATGTAACCACGGAAATCCAGATGAGCATAAGCCACACTGTCACCTCTCCTAGGCAGGTTAAAGTTCAGTGTTACCAAACTGTCTCTGGGTGAGCACCAAACACCATCACCCTCAGGACAAAGGGATGGAGCCCAGCAAGGACATCACAGCCTCACTGGATCCAACAAAGATCCAACGGATCCTGGAGAGGGTACCCCTACCATCAGACATGGCCCAGGGCTTTACCTGCTGTCCCTTTCCTTCTGGTCTGTACTCACAGAGTTTGCGTCACCCTGGCCCTTCACGTGCCCATTCACCCTTCTGGCTGGCAAACATCAGAGGAACTGCTCTCCTTCCTCCTGTGCCTCTCATGTGGAATAACTGGAGCAGGCACAGGAGCAGAGACTGTTTCTTTTTGTGTCCCTGGTGCAGCATCCCCTCTGAGAGCTGTCAGCTCACATGTGCAGCTCTGTTTTTTGCCTGGGCTCTGTGAATAACCACAAATGCCACTTGGCTGGAATAATTGCTTCCAAGCATGCAAAGGATGGAAGGCACAGCCAGAGGCATGGCTGGAAACTTGTAGGAAGTTAAGTGTTCAAGAGACCTGAGCAGAAACCCTGAGTGGAGTCAGCATTTGTGGCCTCAGCTATGCAGGGATGGCAGGATTGTCACACAGAGTCCATCACACCAGCTCCTGCTGCCTTTGCAGTGTCTCTCTGCCCCAGTGACCCCACCATGCTCACCCTGACCTAGTGACTAGAGCTGCTGCAGGACAGCCACTGAGGGTGGGAAATGCTCAAAGCACTCATGTCCCACACCTGGCATCTAGAGACCCTCACTCCTTTGTGTGTGTTTTCCCTCTCTGCTTCTTCTCTGACCTCTTTTTGTTTTCTTTGCACCCCTTGCTGGTTTCCCAGACCCATGAGGAGAGCAGATCAAACAGATGGGTGCTCTGGGCTTGTCTCCCAAGCATTGGGAGAGCTGAGTTAGGCAGAGCAGGGAAGGTGGTGCCTGTCAGTGTGAGGCACCAAACCTCTGTGCAAATGCTGTCACTGAGCAGCAAAGCAGCACTCGCTCCCTGTAGCTTAATCCCCTGACCCCAGACCTGCAGCACTGCAGCCACAGGAGTAATTCTTGCTGTTTACATGGGTCAGCAGCCAGACAAGGACTTGGCTGGGATTTTCCCAGCGGGTCCCAGGGCTGTTTGCTAATCAGCAGTAGCATAAACACTGCCAGGCTCCTCATGGGTCACTTGCTAGGGACAGGCTAAACAAACCATCACCAGAAGAAAAGCTGCATGGCTGAGTGGATGAGATTTGAAACAACTGTATTGGAGTCCTGAGTCTGTGCCCTGGAGGGGTTTCAGGGCTTGTGAAATGGAGAGGTGGTTGGTTGGGAGGCTTGGAGCTCAGCCTGAGTCCTGGACTGGCCAGGAGGGTGTACATGAGATGGGCCCCGTGCAAGCACATGAGCTTGAACTCACCAGGGATGGGAAAGAGCTTCCACTGTGCCAGGCAGTGCTCCAGGGAGCTTGGTGAGAGCTTCATTTCAACAGCCACTGTGGTTTGCCCCTGCCATGTGTGTCTGTTTACCTGGAGATACAAACTATCCCTGGAAATCCCACCTCAGCTGCCATGGCAGAGGGCAACAGTTGTGGAGGAGTTCTGTTCCACTCCCCTGCCATGGGCAGGGACATCTTCCACTGGACCAAGTTGCTCCAAGCCCCATCCAACCTGGCCTTGGACACATTTCTGGGGATGGGGCATCAGCAACTTCTCTGGGCAATAATAACCCCTGTAAGAAAGAATTTCCTCTTTTCTTCCCTCTGCAGCTGCTTCCTACCTTCATACCCAGGGATTTAGCATTTATATTTGTATATTGCTGTCAAATAAAAATATGAAACATGTTCAGGATATGTAACATCTTGATTTTATCTTTTTCTTTCTTCAGAAATCCTGGTGAGGTGAGAGGTGATGGATCTTTTTGCTCTCTCTTCCATGCTGATCCTTTCTGGCCTGTCTTGGTTTTGCTGCATTCCTTGACCCACTGTTGTGCTGTGCAGCTCAGCATTCCACCACTAAGAGCAAACACAGAAGCAAAATGCTCCCAAAATTCAGGTTTTCTGGAGATGATCCCTAAGAACTTTCCCAGAATGTCTGTGGTATGAAAGAAGAATGGAACAGGTGAAGGAGGCTGTGGCTAAAGCAGGCTGTGAGCTCCCTCAGGGCTGGCAGCGAGGTGGGAACAGCACATTAGGTACCCCTGTGAATGGCAATGAGGGTTTGAAGCCAGATCTGTTTTACCTCTCAGTAAATCTCCCTGTGTGAGGCTAAGGAAGTAGGGATGTTATTGGGGGTGGAAAGCATCTGAAACCAACCAAGTACAAAGGGGCCAAGAGTCCCATCCACACCCAGAACCAGCTGTCCCCATCCTGCGGTCCAGCCTGTCCCTTCTTGCCTGCCAGGACCTGCAATCTGCAGAGCAGGCAGACCTCAGGTTTCCAGGCTGAATCTACAAGGGCAACATTGACCTAATTAGTCTCTGAAACAAACGGGAGAGAAAGACTTGCTGCCTTATGTTGCAGAATGAAATCCTCTCCCTCTCCTTTTGCTCTCCTGGCCCCGGGGATTCATCCCAGGCAGGTGCATCTTTGATTGCAGCAGGTTTTGAATCCTCTTCCCTCTCCTCGCGGGGATGCCACATGCTGTCTTCTGACCTCGTTAGCTTCTCCTCCTGTTCCACTTCCCAGCCCCACCGATGTGCTAATTACCACAAAGCAATCTGCAGGAACGCGCTCGAGAGAGGAGAGGAGGGAGGGCTCTCAGAGACTCGTGGGGGAGGGAGCAACTGGGGGAGAGGAGCTCGGCTTAGCAAGGCTGATGTCTGAGCCTGTACCAGACTCTCCCCCTTGCACAGGTCAGTGCCAAGTGGAGCAGGAGACAAAGTGTCCCACGTGGGGGGCTGCAGAGTGGGCTGTGCTGGCCCTGTGGGCTCCCACAGCACCTCAGGGGCTCGTGTGCTCAGGGGGCTTGGTGTGCCTCAGCTGCATCCATGGCAGGGATGTGCTGTGCAGGATAACCTGACCCTCCAAGGCTGATTAGCATCTTCCCTCAGCTCCAAATTCCCCTTGGACAGACTCCTGCAGGCAGACAAGGCAGGGCTACACACTGTCCATGGGCCGGCCTCATGCCTCAAATTCTCCTCTCCCATCTGCCACAGAGGGGAGGGGAAACAAGGGGAGAGAGAGGTGCTGGTGATGTCTCAGCTGCATTGATTCAGACCCAAAACTCAGCTCTTCAAAAGCAAAACACATCTGGCTAACATGAATCACACTACACAGAGAAGTCAAAGTCCAAAATATGTGAAATTCCTCCATGAAAAATTGTATCTGCAGGAGGTGAGTATCCACCAGTGTTCCCCAGATCAAACAGACATTCATTAACACTTTAAATTACTGAAACAACAATTAGATGACAACTTTCTACTGTTTTCCAGTAGGAAAATTCATCCTGAAGCTGAAAAATGGCTATTATATTATTATTCCCCTGACTCATTGTGAAGGTCCCAGCTGACTTCAGATTTTCAAATGTGGCACCCATCTACAGAGAGAGATGGAAGGAGGAACCTTCTCTCTTCCTACAATTCCCTGAAAAGAGGTTCCACCCAGGTGGGGGTTGGTCTCACAGATGAAAAAGAATAAAATAAGAAGAAATGAACCAAAGTTGCACCAGGGGATGTTTAAATTGTATATTAAGGAAAATTTATCCATGGAAAAGGTGGTCAAGCCCTGGCACAGGCTGCCACAGGTGGAGCCACCATCCCTGGAGGGGTTGAGAAGATGTGTAGATGTGTAATCCAGGGATGTGGTTTGGTGGGACTTGGCAGTCTTAAGCTCAGGGTTGACTTGGTGATCTTAACAGTCTTTTCCAACCTAAATGATTCAATGAAGCCCACTGGCTCTGGAGAGTTTCATGTGAAGTGGGCCAGGAAACTCTTTAAGCCAACCCAGGGCAAAAATCTCATTTCCAGGGCAGACAGGGCCATTGGGCTGGGATCAGCATGGTACAGTGCATTTCAGCTATGCCAACAGGCCTGCACAAGAAAAAGAATTCTTTCTTCAGAAGAGGTTTCTAGCTGCACAGACTGGACCAAATTCTGGCTAAAGTGCACTGTGATCTTTCCTTGGCATGTCCCTGTTAACCCTTTGCAGTTGCACAATCATTTCAACAGATATAAACTCACATAATCATTATTTACCCTGTGTTTTATCAATACCAAATTCAGTCATTGTTAAATGCTAACAACAAAAGTGCTGCCATATTGAAGAAGTGAATTTTAGGAAAGTTGGACAAAAAGGCTTTTTCAGCTTATGTGTTTTCTCAAGAAAATACATATTCATAGTAGTTTGATATACCAGCTCACATGGGCAAGTATATTTGCATAAATACTCAAATGAGAATATTTGCACTAGTAATTAGGACATGTTTGTTTTCCACGAGTCCTTATTTAGAAGGAAGTGTTTTCCTACCAAATACTCATATATAAAAGAGGTCATGAATGCAAACAAAATGATTCATGGGGATTAGTCTGAAAGAAGATTTCCCTGTGTGTCTGTAATATTTCCACTCACCTCTGGTTGCTATGTAGTAGCCAGTCATCTGCAAAACCTGATGAGCTCTGACAAGGCCTCTCCAAGCCTGCAGGATCATCTGGAGCACGGATGGAGGCATTACTGCAGGTTCCCCAAAGCACTGAGCTTCTGCCAGTAATTAACAATATAAGAAATAAGAATATTAATTATAATAAATTAATCCTCCCTCAACACGAGACCCTGAGTCTGGGCTGGCACCTGTTCATTATCCCCAGGATGCCATTCCCAGTTAATGCTGCCTGAGCCCATTAAGTTGGATCCAAAGGACAGGGTGCTGTTGTGTGTCTTGCAAACCCAGGAGTCTGACAGCAAAGATGCTGCTCAAGGCAAACCCACTGAGTGGGAGCTGCAGCAAGGCAAAGTCAACCTGGAAATAATTGTTAAAGCCACCAAGTCCTGGTCAGCTCATCAAGCCTGAGCTCGACCTCAGGACATGGCTCTCAAATCTGTTTTGATGTCTCTTGCCCAAATATCTGGTTGGGTTCAAAGGGAGCAGGATCCAGCCTGGCTCTTCACTGCTCCTGCTATGCAGCTGCTCAGATGGGCCTGCAAAAGCTTTGCTGATGCAGGCAAAAGCATCCCTATGGCAATGCAACTCCCAGAGTTTGGCCTTTATTTTGCAGGGAAAAGTGAGTGAGTGCTAATGACTCCTTAAGTTATATCTTTCACATTTTCCAGATTCTGTGCTGCATTAGTGTGTCACTCTGAATTTCATATAAAGTGTTGGCAAGTTCTCCTCACAGTTTAGTCAGAAAAAACAATCCTTCTCCAGCCAAGGACACCATTGCAGCTTCAGGCCAAAAAAGTGGAAACAACAGCAAATTGAGGAGAGCAAACTGGGAAAATGGGAGTTCATAACCTGAAGCTGTGATTGGACAATTAACCCCAATATGTAAATGGACCAAAACTTATAAAAGTGTGAAAATTCATGACCTGTGGTGCATCTCAGGTGTAGCCATGGCTGGGCTCTCATACTGCCCAGGGTGTATCCTTTGTATGCCTTTTCATAAATACTTTATTCCTTTAACACTGTCTAGCCTCTGTTCTAGATAGCTTCATAAGGCATCACTAACAGAGATGTTTTGATGCCCAGGTGCAGCACATTCTCCTGGTGCAGAAATATTCCCAAAGCATCACAGTCTTGGTGCACCTGAGAAACTCCTGTCCCCTCCTGGTCCCCCTGCCATTCAAGGATCAGTGGGTGCTGCAGCTCCCCTCCCTCTGTGCCAGCTCCACTGCTCTCCTGAGCCACCTGGAGCAGCTCCCCATGGCAGAAATCACAGGCACTGCACTCCAGGGGCCTCCCCCAATGTGAGCAGAGCCCAGCCAACATAACCTGCCTGCAGGCCAGGGGAGATGGAGGCAGCCTGGCATGACCTGTGCCTGCTGTCACCCCTGCTGCCCCTTCCCTAGGAGCTTGGCTGCTGTGCCAAGACCTCTGGCAGAGAGGCAACGTCCTTGTGTGTGGCCACATTTCTCCTCACAGAGAAAAGCAAGGCACAACTTCCCAAGAATATTTCTGGATTTCACACTCTCTGAACCTCAGAGAAAGGAAAAACAATTCTTATCTCATTTGCTGTGCCTGTGTTTGTGCAAAAGCAGAATGCAAGATGGAGATTGTTTACCCACAGTGATGGTGTTTTGTACTGGAATGCTCTTCCCAGGGAGGTGGTAGAATCATAATTTCTGGAGGTGTTTAAAAAAGACTGGACATGGCACTTGGTGCTACAGTCTAGGTGAGGTGTTAGGGCATAGGTTGGACTCAATGATCTCAGAGGTCTCTTCCAACCTCATCATTCTGTGATTCTGTGATTCTGTTTCCTTGGCCAGTCAGGGCCAGGTGTGTGTGTCAGGACTGTCGGGTGACAGTCACAAGAAGTCACGAGATGTCACCAGATGCTGTGCAGTGTGTGCAGGGTTGAGTGCTTGGCAGCTTCAGTTTAGATGTAATGTAATATAGTGTAATATAGTATAGAATAATATTGTATAATAAACTAATTAATTAGCCTTTTGATAAGATGGAGTCCTCATCATTCTCTCCCCTTCATCGGGGGTGAAATATCTCCCATACTTGTGCTGCTCCTGCAGCCCAAGGTCAGGGATTAATGGGAGTTACTGAATTTACCTGACTCAATGCCCTTTCCAAATAAACCTCCTTTGCACAACAGCAAGTTGTAGGTTTGGAGGTGTTGATGGTTTTAGGAATTGCCAATATCCTCTGCTAATGCCATCAGCACCTCACAGCTCCTCGGAGAGCAGCTCCAGGAGAATGGTCTGAGCTCAGCAGGGTGAACTGGTGCTCTGTGTCCTATTTAGCTGGTGTATATATTTGTCAGTAAGTGGGGCACTCAATAACCTCAGATCTGACAGCCTTCAGATCCTGTATGGAGAGATGTCAATCATTCTGGCTTACATTAAACATCTTCCCAGGCATCTGGACTATATTATAATATCCTATCAGTGCCAAATTATAAACATGAACCACACATGCTAATCTCTTGATTCTGGCTTATTTCCCTTTCAGGCAGTCCATGGAAGAAGGAAAAAAATGTCTTTTGTCAGCAAAATAAAATTATAAACCACGTGTGAGGGAGGGTGGAGCCATTACTCAGTGTGTCTCCTGAGCCAACTATGGATTTTTGCAATAAATTTAGTAGGTTTGGACATTTTCACTCTCTGTTCTGGTAATAATCATAGTGATGACACCCAATAACCAGTAAATTAAATCACAAGGAAGCTTGTGAATCTTGAAACAGAGGAAATCCTTTGATGTTCTGTGTGTGCTTCTCAGTTTGGTCTATGACATGGTCCCACCTGCCCAGAGCAGGACCTGCTGTCCAAGAGGGACAGGACAGTAACCACAGAGAGGGCACTGACCACCACCTTGTCCTGCTCTGGGGCAGTGGTGGGAGCTCTTCAGGAGAATGTGGAAATTACTTGGAAGCCCTGATCAACTAACAGGTGACTTTTACATCGTAAAGTAGCTTCTGGTTTATTCTTCTTCTAAGAGTCAATTAGTGAAGGTAAAGAACATTTTCCTGGAAGTCCTGGGGGTGTGATTTTTTGCATGCAAAACATGTTGCATAACTCATCCCTTTTCTTCATCCAGCTCTGCTCCAAGGCCAGGAGCCCAGGTCAGCACAGGGATGTGAACATCCTTGGAGGTACCTACAGCTCCATCTCTTCTCTGGTGAGCACAGAAAAAAAGAGGAATCCTCTTGCACACCCTAAGGACACAGAGCTGGAAGAGCTTGGCAGCACTTTCTGACAGGTGCTCAGCATCCCCAGGAGCTCAGGCAAACCCAACTTTCTCTTTGGGAACCTTCTCCAAGGAGCTGCTCCTGTCCCATGGAGCACCAGAAATTGCCCACTGTAGCTCCCAGCCCAAGTGGGATCCAACAGGAGGAGCTGGACAGGCCCTTCCCAAGGAGAACGTTAGAAAACCAGGTTTGAGCTCTGCCATATCTCTGCCATGATGACCTTCAGATGACCTTCCTTCCCAGTGTGAGAGGAGCAGCAGAAGTGGTTTCAGTCCACTGCAACTGGAATGGACTGGGCAGTTTGCCAAGTGAATATCTGCTGGGTTAATCACTGTGCAAATCTAATCAGGAACTGGAATGTGCCAGGCTCATTACCGAAATTAAATTCACCTCCAATTAAAGAGAGAGCTACAAGCTTCCATCGTGCAGAGGTGCCCCCGGGCTGCCGCTCCCAAAACCAACATCAAATCCAGTCCTGCTGAACTGCAGGTTTGCTGAGCTCTGGAGGTATTTCCAGGTGTGAGAAAGTGAACTGCTGCTTGTGATTTCCCCCAAGGCTCTCTAAGGAGTTTACTGATGCCTTTAATAAGTCACCTTGCAAGTCAGGAGTCGCTTCAATGGTAGCATTTCCAAGGAGCACTCACCAAGAGAAATCTGGGGATGCAGTAACTGGAACACCTCCCGTGGCAGGATTGTTCTTGTGAGCACCTTTACAGATTCTCACCTTCACATGCTGAATCTTTCCTTGGGACCTACGCACCTTATGTCTACACTGTGGAGTCCAAATTAAGAAATTAAGTTTGTGCTGAGAACAACAAGGCTGCAGAGTCAAGCAGGCAAAGTGTAGAGATGCTGACTGAAAAGTTGTTCAAGTGTCTTTTGCCCCTTTGGCTTCTACATTACACTTGCACAGCCTAATCTCATCATCACTGCACATCACATCATCTCTGCCTCCATCTGTGATTCACCTGGGCATTATCTGATTGCAGGGGAAAACTTTTAATATCTTAGGTCTAAATATGTGCCTGTAACTGAAATCCAGCTCTGAAGACTTGGCAGGACTGCAGATGTAATTCCTGACCTTCTTTTCTCCTCCAGTACTGGAATAAAAAACAATCCAGTAAGATTAGGGATTGGCTGTCACCTGGAGATGGCCAACATGGGTGCAAGACTTGAAGGTTTCCTGTGCACATGTCCTTGGTCCACTCACACCTTCCACTGCCTACTCTAGAAACCACAAATACATCCAGAAATATACCTGGGGTCTGAGATCCTCCATCCTCGTGCCCAGAAACCAGCAGTAGATAACAGCATAAAGAATCACAGACTGGTCCAGGTTGGAGGGCACCACAGAGGGTCATCTGGTCCTACCTCCCTTGCTCAAGCAGGGTCCTCCCAGAGCACATGGCACACACTGGGATCATCCTGACTGCTTATTGCTTGGTTACCTGCTGGAGCCTCCCCAGGTTTCAATAAAACCCTAGCTCCACACAGCACTGTCCAGGTCAGACCTCGTGGGGTCTGGTGCTCCTCTGCTTCATGAGTTTGTGCCATGGAGCTCTGAAGGAGCCACTGGTGGGACAGCTGGAGTGAGAGGCAGGGCTGCTCCTGCTCTCTGCCTTGCCCTGAAGTTCTGCTCCTGCTGCCCTGCAGCACTTCACATGCAATTTCCTCAGTCGCTGGAGCTGCTCAGGAGCTGGAAGCACAAGGAGCAGGAAGGCAGGCTTGGATGAACTCCTTCCACATGTCAGCAGATAGCTACTCCAAGAGCCAAGCTGCACCACTCTCCATCCCCTCCCCGGGGCTGCCGGGGGATCTGGAGTGCAGTTTGAGGTAGAGCCGACAAGATGCGAGGGATGCAAAGCCCTTGTTATGGAGCAGAGAGCTCAGCGCTGCCCCAAGGGTTAATTAGCCTTTGGAGGTGTTCATCTAAGCACTTCCTCGTGGAGGGACAGCCGTCTGTGTTGCCTGGATACTGCCTTGCCGCGGCTTTGAGGAAGATACCTGGAGCTTCATTAGAAGAGAATGTTAGTGGGATTTTCAGGTTTAGCTGCTCTATGTAAATGATTACCCGGGGCAGCCCCGAGGCAAAGTGGCTGCCGGTTACTATCAGCCACACATCACATCCGTGCTCTGACAAGACAAATAAGGGTAATTGTGTCTCTCCCCTTAATCAGGGGGATGTGATTAGCTTGGCCAGGTGCTCACCAGCATTACCCGGCTCAGCAACCTGAGCATCTCTGTGGAGTGAGGACCGGCCAGGGCCAGCACCCTTCAGCTGTGGGAAGTGAACAGCAAACAAGCAGCCATCTCTCATGGCTTGGAGGAAGGTTGCAGAGAGTATAATAACTAGAAAATAAAGAATACCTGATGAAATGGTGACTTGTTCCTGGTTTTTCCTATGTTACCTGGGCTGTACCTTTACTGCAGCTCACCTCGCCAGTCTGAGATGTATTGGATGTATTGAGGCAAAGTGAAGGATCCCAAAGGGACTGGGAAGGATTTGCACCCAGTCTGGGAAATTGAGCTCAGGAACAGATATGTGGAAACAGATTTTCTGAGGTGGGAGATGTATGTCTTCAGTGGCTTTGTCTCACATTATCTCTCCATCATGCTTTCTGTACCCATGATGAGTGAGATGCCCTGGGAGATTTTCCCTAAGTTATAGAGCAGGAGGATATCCTCCTCCTCCCCCTCCTTCTATTTTAAGGATAAAATTCTAGTTAAACTGGGCCTGAGTTCCTTGGATCCTCCCACACTCTCCAGTCACCATTTCTGTTCACCACATGACCTGAAGTCAGACCAAAGGACATTAGGCAGAGCCATCAGCAAAGTAAATAACCAGCCACCCTTTTCCTTGCCAGCAGGACACAGCAGCCTGTCAGGTCTGACCCTGTTGAGGGTCTGAGCAGGGAGAAGGGCAGGAAATGAGGCTGATGGAGCAACAGCCTTTTAATTGGAAGGCAGTGCAGATAATTAGGATGGTTCATGTTTTCCTTAGAACAGAGGATGTTGCACAGTGGCTGTGCCAGAGCATTTGGAAGCTTCTCCTGGTCTGGGAGTGAGGAATCAATCATTTGTCCTGGCTTTGCTGAGTCCTTTCTTATGTGTCCTGAGGTGGGGAGTCCCTGCCAAGTGCAGGATTGCCTGGAAGTCAGCCCTGATGGCCAAATGTCACAGATGCTGGTGGAAGGGTTTCCTGTGCCCTGCAAAGGACCCGACTTCAGAATCCTGTCCCCCCTGCTTGAGGGAGCAAATCTGTGCACCCACCCCTATCACAGCAAAAGCCAAGGTGACCTTCACTCAAATGCCTTCCAAAGGTAAAAAACGTTTCTGAGTGTGAAGAGAAAGTGAAAGCCCCTCTACCAAGACCCTGAGACACCTTCCCCTGCTGGTTCCTTCCCTGCCACAAGGGCTGTTCTGTCCAGCTGGAGTGGCTCCCAGTGTCAAAGCCTGGGATATTCACCTGGAGATTATGGGACTTGGGAGGCCCAATTTAACAAGAAATATATCAATCCCTGGAAAGTTACTTGATGGAGAGTCCTGGTGCCAGGTTTAACATTTTGAAATAGATTTCCTTTCTCTTGTTGCAATGGAATCATAAAATAGAATCATCAAGGTTGGAGAAGACCTCCAAGATCATCAAGTCCAACCTGTGACCAATCCCCACCTTGTCAACCAGACCAGAGCACTAAGAGCCATGTCCAGACATTCCTCTAATACCTCCAGGCAAGGGGACTCCACCACCTCCCTAGGCAGCCATTCCAATGCTTAAACACCCTTGCAGTGAAGAAATTCCTACTGCTGTCCAACCTGAACCTCCCCTGGCAATACCTGGGGTCGTTTCCCCTCATCCTGTCAATGGATGTATGGAATGGCTCTCATTAATTATGTAGCACAACTTCCCCAAACTCCTGCACACTTATGCTCATGCACGTCTCTGGCTTCATTAGAATATTTTGATGCAATTAGAAGCATTTCTACTCCTTTTCCCTGGAATAGGAAACACTTGTCCCAGACTGATCCCTGGCAAACTGGCTAGGCAGCTGGTGGTGGTTACAGAGGATGCTGATGCTGCAAGTTGTCCCTCACAGATGTGGTTGATGGTGCCATTTGCAGCTTCCACCCACTGCTTTCCTCCACCTCTTGCTGGTGGTTTCATCTCCTGGTTGTGCAAGAGTTTTGTGATTTGTTGTTGTGAATTAAGGTCCACAACTGCAGCTGTGTGTCCTCCATGCTGTGAGCAGTTTTTCAGTTTTTTGGAGTGAGGATGTGTTCTGTAAGGTGACTTGTCCCAACACCTTCCTCCTGCTTACAGAAACCATTTTGTAGTAGGGTTCTGAACCCCTGGACCAGAGGTGTCAGACCCACGAACCAGCCAGGCCAGCTGACAGCAGGATTGATGGCAAAGTTACTGTTCCCTGAGTGTCTTCTCATCTGCTACACATCTATCAGTTTATTTCACTTTGCTGTAACTGCACAACACACAGAGTGTGTGAGGCAGTGACTCCTCGCCAGCCCAACCATCCATGTGCTGGGAATTCAGCAAAGCAGAGAGCTTGTCCATCCCTCCATGAGAGCCAGAACAGCTCTGACCTGGAGCCTGGATCTCCTTCCTCAGAGGAGCTGGGTGACTGTCATGGTCTGAGCCTGGCGAAATGCCAGTGCTTCCATGAGAAAACCTCTTTTCTTGGTATCTGCTGTGAGATGTGATCAGAGACAGAGAAGAGCAGGCTCTAACTTATGATTGAAAGGAAAAAAAAACTTTATTAACATAGAACTACAGGGAAAAAAAAACACACAGAACACGGGATGAAAACCTTCCAAATTTCCTCCTCCTCCCCCCACCAAATTTCTTAATTCCGCTGCCACCCTTTGGATAATCAATTCTCAGTTCTTTGAGAAGAGAGGAGTCCCTCTTGCACTACAGACTTCACCCAGGAAACAGTCGAAACTTCTCGTGTTTCCGTGTCACGTGTGGCACCGCCCGGAGAACATTTTGCCATCGTGACCTCTTCCTTCCATGTCCAGTGCTCTCACCACTGCACATGGACCAGAGCTGCTTCTAGGGTTTTTCCCTTTAAGGATGCTTTGTCCAGTTCCAAAAAAGAGCACAGTCCCTCTCCTTTTGGGACACCTGTCCCCCCCATGTTTCACCCCCTGGGGCTGAGGGGTCTCTCGAACAGAGATCATCTTCCTCTTCTTCTTCATCAAAGACGGAGGGCACCACCACCACCCTCCTCACCCGTCGTCTCTGTTCACACACCTTCACATCACCGCACTCTCCTGGCTCTGAGCCCTTGCCTCCCCCTAGAATGCAGTCTCTGTGTCACAGGAACTCAAGGGTTCTGTCCATAGCTATCCAAGAAAAGTCCAGCCAAAAGCTACTCCATCATCTCCTCCCACCTAGAATTCTTCTCAACTTTTCTCAATCTCACCAACTCCAGGAGGAATCAGCATTTGCAAGGTTTCCATCGTCCCAAGAAGGGTTAAAAGTCCCAGGCTCTGCCGGTTTGGTTCATGAACTCCCACGGCTGGCTGCCCTGCTGGGCACCCCCCCTTCTCCTTCACTCCAGCCACGCTATCACAAGCACAGGCTGCTCTCTCTCTCTCCCTCCGGGGGGGGAATGGGGGATGGCTGCCCGAAGCCCTCGCAGTGCAATGCTCCTCCACCCTTCGGCCCAGGCCTGGCCTACCTCCCTCCGGCCGCATGGCTCCCCTCCCCCCTGCCCAGCTCGGAGCTGGACAGGGGAGAGGTCTCCTTTGGTCCAGGGCCGGAACTCAAAAAGGAACTTCCAGTGGGAGTTCACAGCTTTTAACCCCTGTGTTCTCAGAGGCGTATCCATGCCCTCAATGGACAAACCAGGTGCCAATATTAAAATCTGGACACCGATTGGCGTGACCACACCATCCCAAAAAAACCATTTCCTCTCAAACCACGACAGTGACACACAGTTAAACAAATTCTTACCAATTCTTCTCAAAACCCCACCTTGCATGCTGTGAAGCCAGCCTGTGACTCTCTAATTTAGGAGAGATTTTAGAATGAGTAGGGACAAATCATAGAATCACAGAATCTCATTTGGAAGGGACCCCAAGGATCATCCAGCCCAGCCCCTGGCCCTGCCCAGACCCCCACCAACCCCACCCTGGCCATCCCTGCAGCGCTGCCCAAATTTCTCCCCCATCCTTCATCTCCCCCATCCCTCACTCTCACAGAATCATGGAATGGGTTGAGCTGGAAGGGACCCACAGGGATGATCAATCCCAAACCCAAACCCTGCCCAGAGCCCCACCAACCCCAGCCTGGGCATCCCTGGAGCTCTGGCAGCCTCGGGGCCGTGCCCATTCCCTAGGCAGCCTGGGCAGTGCCAGCAGCCTCTGGGGGAAGAGCCTTGCCCTGATCTCCAACCTGAGCTGCCCTGGCCCAGCCCCAGCCGTGCCCTGGCTGCTGTCCCTGTCCCAGAGCAGAGATGGGAGCTGCCCCTCGGGAGGAGCTGCAGATCCCTGAGCTCTGCCCTCAGCGTGCCCTGCTCCAGCTGCACACACCAAGAGCCCTCAGCTGCTCCTCAGTGGCCCCTCCTGACCCTTCAGCATCTTCGTGGCCCCTCATTGGACACTCTTTGGTAGCTTTAGATCCATTTTACACTGTGATTCCCAAAACTGCACCCAGGACTTGAGGCCAGGCTCCAACCTCCAGAAGTCAAAGGAGTCTGAATGTCCCCTTCAGCTGCAGATCCTTGAGGAAATGCAGGAACTATAAAGTAACAAAAGGCAGATACCCCATGAAGGCACTGCCAACACACCTGAGTGGCGTTCCATTGAGAGCAGCAATGCTCAAGAGTGCACTTGAGAGGAGATCACAGAACCAGACAAGAAAAACTGGCAACAGTTTGGGAAAAAACTCAAGCCAGACCTGCTCTATATTAACCGTGGAGCTGAATGTCCTTGAAATGTGTCCTGCAAACAGGGAATTCTGCAACAACTGCCACAGAAAGGAGCATTAAGCAAATATATCAAAGTTATCAAGGCTGTGTAATCACAGTGACAATGCAGAGAGCAGGGGAGATCTTCACTGTAATGATGTCCTAAAGAAAGGAAAGAAAACAGTGGAGGAATTAAAAAGCAACAGGCACAAACTCAAATCAAACTCAACCAAGGCTCTCAGCTGAAGTGTGGGCACAGTCAGGAAACCCAGGAGTGTAAGAACATGAGCCAGAGAGTAAAACAAAACACTGAAATACCAAGTCATGGGGAAAACTGAGAAGTTCCCAGTGACATAGTTTGCAAAATGTGTGCTTAGGTGGGGTGGGCCCACTTGGCTGCAGGGTCACTTTGGGGAGTGGGAAGATTTAAGGCCAGGCAGCTCTCAGACATTTGTTTAGTCAATGAGGCAGCTGGCTGTGCTCCGCCCTGTGCAGAGATCAGGTTTTGCAGGAACTAAAATGCAGAGGGGATGGCATTGTTCCATGCTGCTCCATGGTGGCTGGATGCATGCAGGGATGGCATTGGGAGAAGGTTGTGGCCCTCAGGGACAGCCCTGTGCATCAAAAGGTGCTGACTCTGGGAGCACTGAGGCTGAGAAGAGCTGCAGAACAGCAGCTCAGTGCTCCAGATGTCCAGAAAATATTCTTTTCTTATCCAAGTACCAATTACTCTACATTTGATGGGTCTCATATCCTGAAATGGTCCCTAGAGTGTCCTATTCACCTGTGCTTCAAAAACAGTACCTGAGGGCTCTTTGAGAAAATTTTGGAAAAATTTCAAGAAAAATTTTGAGAAAAATTTTGAGAAAAAATTTGAGAAAAGTGGAAAAGTCATGGAGAGCAATACCACAGTTACATAACCTGTCACCAGCCCAGGTTTGGGGCCAGCAGGTACGACTTCACACACACAGTTCCTAGAGGTTTCATCAGTGAGGACCAAGAAACTTCCATCAGGAGTGATAATGGAGCTTCCTTTTAAAGTAGATTTATGGACAGAGTGCTCACATTTGTGAGTCAAAATGGTCTGGATCAAGCAGGCAATTCCTCCAGGGGTCAGCCCCACCACTTTCAGTTGAAGCACACCCCAGACTGGACCCAGGGCAGTGATTCTCACAAACTGGTCACTGAAAATAGGCCAGTTATGGAGAAGGAATTCTCTAAACCCTTTTTCTGGAGGTGGAGTGACATGATCTGACGTCCTCAGCCTTGGCAATCAGTTACCCTGGCTGTAAACAAGCGTGTAATCACAGCCCTCACTGCAGCACTCATGGCAGCACACCTGGCAAAGGTGTGCTCTTGAAGAGAAATCCAGCAAAGAGCTTTCAGCCTGGCAGATTTTGATTGCACCTCCACAGATATAATTATGGGATGCCTTGGCTTCATTAGCCACCACAAGGTTTCATGAACATCTCGAGGGCTTCCTTCCCCACGTGTCCCTGGCAGTGGATGGCACTGAGCTTGTGCAGGGACAGCTCCCTCTGACCCACCTGGCAGCTCGTGACTCAGAAACACCTCAGTGCCACCAAGCAATGCAAACATGCAGCCCTTTATTATCTCTTTTCACCCAGATGAATGAACCCTGAATCAGATGTCAATAAGTGCTTGGCATTCCTGGAGATCTCAGCCTGCTGGTGAGTTTATCTTCCTACAATTTCCTTGTTGAGAAAGCAACAAATGGCCCCAGCACCCGCTGCTCTGTGCAATAGGAAGCTGTGGTAGAGGTTGAGCAACCCAAGGAATGCTTGAAACACCCACTTGAGTTTTGGCTCTGGATCCCTGTGTTTTGCATTTCTCCACGTTCTTTTGGGAAGATGTCTCAGTTTCTCAATTCCTGTCACTTGGCCTTGGTGTTTGCAGGATCCTCCTGGGCTTGTCAGAAGCCACTGTGGTGTTGGTGGAGCAGAGTGCACAGGGTGGAAGCAGAGGAGCGAGCACAGCAGTGCACATGGACACATCACAGCCCTTGCTGGGGCAGGAGAAAGGCTGGGAGGCTGCTCACAGTTATATCTTCTGGAAAAATCCCTTTGCCCAGGATTCTCCTCCTGGGAAGCTGAGAAGCCTCAGAGAAAAAAGAAAACAATATTATTTCATTTGCTTCTCATGTGTTTTGCTGCTTTGGAATGTGGTTGGAGATTGTTTACCCACAGGTGATTGTTTCATTGGATTCTGCTGTGAATTGTTTTGACTTATTGGCCAGTTGGGGCCAAGCTGTGTTGGACTCTGGAGAGAGTCACAAGATTCATTAATATCTTTTAGCCTTCTGTAAGTATCCTTTCTGTATTCTATAATATAATATAATATAATATAATATAATATAATATAATATAATATAATTATATAATAGCCCTCTAAGAACATGGAGTCAAATTCATCATTCCTCCCTTTGTCTGGGAACCCCACAAACAGGAGGGGACTGGCCGTGACATGGAGTTGTCAGGACAAACACAACAACATCCTCCTCATGACACAGCGCTGGGTTCTCACCTTTTACCTGCCCAGCTCACTTTTGGTTCCTGCTGAGCCCTGGGGAGCTCGTGCTCAGCTGTCCCACTGCTGCACCTCAGCCAGCCCAGCCAGAGCTCTGGTGCTGCACGTGGTGGCACTGCAGGTGGCAGGTGCCACACTGAACCCATCATCTCTGCAGAAATGAGGAGTTTAGCTCCCTGCCCACCTGCCAGGGCTGTGTGTGGCTCGAGGTGCTACAGGTACCTCGGCCCAGAAAGCCCCACAAGCAGGGGCCACCCCTGCAGGTGGATTTGGGGAGTCAGTGTCACCCTGTCATTGTCACCCTGCCGGGCTGCTGCCATCCCTGAGGCTGTTACCCCCACCCACCTTTCCACAGGACACAGACAGGGGATGAGGTACAGCTTGGGACATCCCCCAGGAGTTACACTTTGAATTCCACATGTCAGAGCACACCCAGAACCTCAGGAGTCTCCATCCCACGTGTATTTGTGCTTTTCTAACCCACAGCCTCAGCTCCAGACCACAGATGGTGGTCTGGATATTCTCTGGGCTGCACTGGGTTTGTCACAATCCTGTCCTTGGTGCTGTGAGAGGGACTTTTTCCTCTTGGAGACACAGGAGAAGAACTGACTGATGTTATAATTCCACCTGGGAAGTTTATAAAGTCCTTTCTACCAGAGTCTGGTGCGAGCTGGGTTATTTCTGTAAGCCCTGCTGCTTTCCCAAATGAGCACCTTTGCCCATGAGCAGACCATGACCAGCAGTGGTGCAAACATCACCCACAGAGGGACTGGGAGAGCCCAGCCTTGTTTATGGACATGTGCTGAGAGCTCCAGGATCAATTCCCCGCTCTCCAATATCTCCTAGCTCCTTGTCTGGATGACATGGAAGAGCTTTCTGCCCATTTCTCACCTGCCTGTGACCTAAAGGAGCCGTGGCTGTGGCTGTATTCCCAATCTGACCAGCCTGGAGGACATCCAGTGTGGGATTCACATTCTCTGGACAGAGAGAGGCAATTCTGTCTCTCAGGGTTTTTTCCCTGGAGAAGCAGAGAAAAGAATGATCAAAACAGTTCTTATCTCATTTGCTGCTCCTGTGCTTGTGCACAGGGGGAATGCATTTTGGAAGATTGTTCACCTGAAGGGATTTGGTAATTGGATTCTGGTGTGAGTGTTTTGTTTTCTTGGCAATCTTTGCAAGCTGTGTCCTGACAGTCAGTCAGGAGACAGTCACGAGAGTTTGTTCACTTGAGTTCTTGTTCAGTTTCAGTTTAGATGCAGTGTAATACAGTGTAATATAATATAGAAAAGTAATTAATTAGCCTTCTGATATCATGGATCCTGCTCATCATTCTTCCAGCTCTTGACTGTCAGCACCCCTGGCCAAGCTGCTGAGCCTTGCACTGACACACACCACAACAAAAACCCCCTCAGAAGAGCAGTTTGCTGCACAAATATCTCCTTTCCTGCTCTCCCAGAGCTCTGCAGGGGCTATCTCCAGCGTGCTGAGTGCCTGCAGCCTCTCCACATTTCCTGTTTTCATTCCAGCATCTGCAGTGCTAACTTACAGCATGCCTTGAATTCCATCCCCGAGCACCAGGAAAAGGGGACAAGGGCAGATTCGTGGGATTCTCTGAGTCTCTCCTGCCTTTTCCGCAGCCAGCCTGGGGACACTGATAACTCCCTGACTCCTTCCTTCTTCCTTCTTCTTCCTTTCTCTCTTCTAATTGCCAGAAATGCTGTTACCCCTCAGCACTTTGATGCTGCAGTGTCCTGACAGGGAAGAGCAAAGATTTGGCCTCTTTTCCTAAAAGCAGCAGCTGGGAAGAGCTGAATCAGAGCTGCTGGTCTGGTGAGAAAGTGTGTCCAAAACATTGCTCTGAGGCCTAAGAGCTTCTGCCAAAATATAAAACCATAAAAACCATATTCTGCCACCATAAAACCATCTCCCCACACAGCAGTAACTTTCTAATTCCTCCTCCTAATGGCATCAATCAGGAGTAAAACCCTTAAGCCACTGGAAGGATTGTCTTGCCAAATATTTGATAACATTGCTTGGAGTTCAGAGTCAGCCAGAGCCATCCCTCCTGTGCCTTCCCTCAGCTCCCAGCCAGCCCTGAAAGCAGGACCCAAGACACATTAACTTGGCAATTTGAGACTCAAGGGACAAATTCTGTTCTTTTCATTCCCACAGTTAGTTGAGGCCAGATGCTGACAGCACAAACAGAAGGCTGTGGCCAGTCTGAGACCCAAGCAGTGAGCACCAGCACAGGAAGGTGTTTCCAGCCCCAAGAATGGCAGCTGCTGTTGGCAGGGCCCATCCCACCTGTGGATCCCATGGAGCAGTCCATGGATGGGCCAGACACAAACCTCCAGTGCAGGAACTGATGGCATCACCCACGGGTGCCATCACCACTGGGTGCCATCCCCAGAGCTGTGTCCTGCAGTGCCTCCCCCACCAGCCAGCTGACAGGGATTTGAGAGCCAGCAATGCAGAAGCAGAGGTGGAATCTCTCCACACCTCATCTCCAGCCCTCCCTGACCTTGGATTCTGCAGCTCCTCTGGCCCAAAGAGCCACTTGCACAAAGTTATGTCCCTGCTGCTGTCCCCTCTGCCAGCCTGGGGAGCAGCAGGGTGGGCAGGGAGGGGACCCCAGCTCTGCTGTGGGAGCACATCAGGACAGGGGGCACTGAGGCACCATCTGAGGTCACTGAGGAGCTGGAATCCAGAGGAGCAGCAGCAAACCCACCAGGCTGCTCATGGAGCTCCGAGGTGCCAGCTGAGCTCAGCCCAACCCACAGCCTTTAGGGCTCCAGCCTGGGCTCAGCTGGCATCCAAGGGGGACTCCTGGGTGTCTCTGGAAGGTGGCACAGGCTTCAGCCCCTCAGCAGAGCCCCAGCTCCTCCTGGCAGGGCTGGAAGGCTGTGCAGGATGGAAACCTCCCCGAGGAGGGGCAGAGCAGAACTCAGGGAACAGGAGATGCCCCCACTGCCCATCCCTTCAGCAGAACCCTGGGCAGGGTGGGCAGAGGCTTTGTGGGTTCACCCCAATTTCTCTGAGCATTTCAGAGCCCCTTTTATCTGCACTCTGAGGTGGATTCCTTTGCTTTGGGCTTTTTATGAAAACTCCTGGGTTTCCTTGTTTTGAGATCATATTTTATTCCCACTGGAAGAGCAGCTTGAACTGAGGCATTTAAAAGACAAACACTGTCTCTCACCATGTTTTAATTATTTAACCAAAAAAGATCTGTACTTTGTCTTTTACTCATTTGAAGACACAGGTGGTTTAAAGTAAGTACAAGGTTATTGAAAATTGAGTGTGTTACTTCCTCAGGAAGCATCATATATTTGAAATACTGCTTTTGCCAATATTTTTTTTTACTCCCTTTTCTTTCACTGCTCCTTGTTTTCTGCCTTCAATACACCCCAGAGACACATTTTTCTAGTGAGAAAACACAGGACAGTTTTGGAAAAATAAAAAACTATGTGAGAGACGAGACAAGATTATCAAATTGCCAATTTTTTGTCTAGGTTTCAAGCACAGAATCTTTATGCAAAGTTCCCCAGCACTCTTGCACAGCTCCAGGAAAGAAGCTTTTTCTGAAAAGGCTTTTCTGATGAAATCACATTTTCCATGACAGAAAAAGGTCTCTGAAAAGACATCTTGCCAGCCTGCTCCTGGTTCTGCCTGCTGGCTGGAGATGGGCCTTTTTCTGCTATTTGTGTAACATGTGGGGAGGGGGCTGCTCCTGTGCCCCCTCAGCTGCCATCCTGGTTGGCACCCAGTGCTCTGGCCCTGCAGTGACCCAGCCACCCCCCTGGAGTCTGTCTGTCTGTCTGTCCTTCCTCCAGGTGAAGCTGCTCAGGTGCAACAGACACACACACAGCTTGGAGCCTGCTGAGCTGGGCCAAGCCAGGGAGCCCTGGGGTCCATCCTTCCTTCTCAGAGCCTGGAAATTCAGGAAAACTGTGAATTCAAAGTGAGTTTTGCAACTGTAGTAATGAAGAACTCTGTCTATGTTGTATGAACAAATCTTTATTAGAAAGGTGAATATTTTCTTTTAATGAAAAACTCTTCCTAAAAGAGTCTTGAAATATAAAATCCACCAAGACTTGACTTTTGACATTCACCAATTCTCTATTAAAAAAATGTGGGGCAAGGGTAGCTCTTTTTCTCTTTTTTCCTTTTTTTTTCTTTTTTTTTTTAATTTTTTAATGTCTCTCAAATGAATCCTACCCCTCTGCTTCTCTCCCAGCACAGGCAAAGTCACTTCAGGGAGTCAAAAGCAAAATCCAGATTCCCTCCCCTGGGACACAGCAACTGTAAAAGTCCTGGGAACTGGGAGAAAACAGCAGGGAAAAGAGCAAGGAAATGCCACTGTAGGTGAGTGACTGTGAATAATCCCCATGTTCACATCTTCTTCTGTGTTATTATCCTTTTTAAAAATTAAAGATGGTAATAGGTTGCTGTAGTGGAAAGTGAGATAATGGGGAGATTTTAGGGAGATAAAGTTCTAATGGTATCCAGGGAGGGAGGGCAATGGGGACAGAAAATTGAAAGGGATTCATTAAGAACTTATCCTCACTTATAAATATTCCCCCAGGTTAGGAGTTGTGGTGTTAATAATTCACCAGAATCTTATGAAGGCTGAAATAACTGCAGCATGCACAAAGCTCCTCACTTCAGCACTCACCATGTGCACAAGCCTTGCCTGCCACTCATCCAAGTCACTGTGGCAGCTGTACATCTGCTTCCCACAATATCCTCCATTAATCATTTACACACAGGGCAAAATGAAGTCTTGCAGGATGATGCCATGGCAGCTCTTTCTGCTCACCTGTGCTGTGAGTGAGAGCAGCTCTGAAGCTCCCCAGCCCTCACAGGCCCCAGTCCCAGGTGCTGTTTGAAGGAAGGGAATGCACATCAATCCAGTCTATCAATCTGTGGGCTGAATGTGTCCATTCCTTGTCCTGCATGGATTTCAGACTGTTCTGGTTCTTTGGGGTCTTTCTCTGAAGCACTAGAAAATGGGCCTGAGCACCCTGGTCCTTCTCACCAGTGTCTCTTTCCTTCTGCTTCATGGCTCTCATGGTTCCTGTGCTGCTGGGAAGGGACCTCTAAAACCTGCAGTCCAGCTCCCACTCAGAGCAGGACCATCTCCAGCACTGATCAGTCCCCCTGGCTGTGTTTCTGTCCACTGAAGACACGTGTCCAACACCCTCTGACCCACAAAAGTCAGTGGGAGGAAGGCCTGGAGGGATAAGAAAATTGCCCTGGCTGTTGCAGTGCAGTTGCTCTTTGGGATGTCCCTGCCATAAAAGCAGAGCAGCACTTGCCATTGACCAGGAGGTGAAGTGCCATGTGCACAGAAAGGTGACAGTCAGAAAAATCCTTCAGAAATTCCTGCTGAGACCTGCAGAGGAGCCTCTCGTGACAGCCCAGCCTGTGGCTGATGGTGTGGAACGAAGGGACAGCCAGTGCTTCTCAAAGGGTTAATCTTTAACCACACTGTGGCACAGATCAAGCAGCAGGAGCTGAATCACAGAATCTTAGAAACACAGAATCACAGAATCACAGAATTATTTGGGCCAGAAGGGACCTTAAAGTCCATCCCATCCCAGCCCTGCCATGGCAGGGACACCTCCCACTGTCCCAGGCTGCTCCAAGCCCATCCAGCCTGGCCTTGGGCACTGCCAGGGATCCAGGGGCAGCCACAGCTGTGCTGGGCACCCTCACAGGGAACAATTCCTTCTGTGTGTGTCACCTAAACTTCCCCCCTTTCACTTGGAAGCCCTTCCCCTTGTCCTGCAGGGCTGTGGACTGTGGGGCTGTGGGTGTCCCTGTCCCACAGGGAGAGCCCCACAGGTGTCACCTCCATCTCCTGAGGGCACAGCAAGGACCAGCACAGCACCACACAGCATCACTGCACCCCCAGTGCTCCCAGCAGCAGGAAAGGCAGGACCCCTCTGTGGCCACATTTCTCTTCCCAGAGAAAAGCAAAGCACATCTTCCCAAGGATATTTTCTGGGAATGGCAGCAAAGAACCCCAGAGAAAGAGAAAAAACAATTCTTATCTCAGTTTCTGTGCCCGTGTTTGTGCACAAGTGGAATGCACTGTAGAAAATTGTTTGCCTGAAAGAAATTAGTAATTAAATTCTAGTGTGAGTGTTTTGTTTTCTTAACCAATCTCTGCAAGCTGTGTCCAGTCAATCAAGAAACAGTCACGAGATCTGGCTGAGTGCTTGTGCAGATTCAGTTTAAATTCAGTGTAGTATAGTATAATAAAGTAATATATAGTATAATAAAGTAATTAATTAACCTTCTCATACCAATAGAGTCAAATGCATCATTTCTCCCTGAGTTGGGGCACCCTGCAAATCCAATGCCCCTCTTCCCCATGGACTTCTGTCCCCATGAACTTCTGCTCTGTACTCTGTGTCCTGGACAGAGGGAATCTGACCAAGGCATCCCGGGGAACAGGACAGGACGTGCCTCTGGATTTCTGAGCTCTGGGCAGAGCGAGCCCGGCCCTGCAGCCCAGCGCAGAAGGTGTCAGTACTGAGTCACTGTTTTACAGACTCGGTGCCACGAGGCAGCGAGGTGAGGAGGGGCTGCTGCAGGGGGCTCAGCGTGGGGGAGTTACCTGCACCCTGCAGGAGCTGGGCTGCAGTGACCCCTCCAGCTCGGGATACTCTGGCATGTCCATTTGCAGCTGCAGGAGTGTTCCTGGAGAGGGGAGATGTCGAGAGCTGGGCGTTTAGCTCTGGGAACTCACAACCCCAGTGCTCCTCCAGGTGACACAGGGCTGACTAAAAGGCAGCAGCACACACCCCAGGAAGCCTTCACTTCCCAGGGGCATTCCAGGAACATATTTAACCATGGGTACCCAGTCCTGGCAGTTTTGGAATCAGTGGGGAATCACTCATGCTGGAGTGATTCAAAGTCTCTGCAGCACAGGCAGAGCCATCCCTTCCTTGTCCTTTGAGTGACAGCTCAGTGACAGAACAGCTAAATGGGAAAAGGGGTTTGGGGCTGCCTGTCCTGCATCCCAGCAGGGCTGTGGACTGCTTGCCTTAGGCCAACAGTTTCCCTCAAGTTTTGGAAGTGATCCAACAGCAGCATAGAGGAACCCCTTCCCTTCCCTTCCCTTCCCTTCCCTTCCCTTCCCTTCCCTTCCCTTCCCTTCCCTTCCCTTCCCTTCCCTTCCCTTCCCTTCCCTTCCCTTCCCTTCCCAAACCTTCCCTTCCCAAACCTTCCCTTCCCAAACCTTCCCTTCCCAAACCTTCCCTTCCCAAACCTTCCCTTCCCAAACCTTCCCAAACCTTCCCTTCCCAAACCTTCCCTTCCCAAACCTTCCCAAACCTTCCCAAACCTTCCCAAACCTTCCCAAACCTTCCCTTCCCAAACCTTCCCTTAGCACAGGAGGTGCTGTCCCCCGAGTGGGGCCACCCTGGGCTGGCAAGGACAGGACCCTCAGGGCAGCCCCAGCAGGCTCTGGCCAGCACCACGCAGCCCCTGGTAATGAGGACAGCAAATTAGAGTTCTTTAAATAACCAGGACCTCTTCAGGAAAGGGAGTAAGGTCCTCAGACGGCCTGATCTTCACTTAATCCCTGCAAACAGACACCTCTGATTAGGAGGATTGGTTTCTTCTGGAGGGCAGCAGATTGAGGGCTTTGCCTGGCAAGAGTGAAATAACATCTGGTGCTGTATTTCCTACAGCCAGGGAGCCCCTGACTCCTGTCCCCAATTTAATGCTCAGCCTCCTCACCCCTCCCCATCCCAGCACCAAACCCCCTTCACTGGCACCTGACTGGAGCAGGAGCACCCATGGCTCAGCACAGCCCTGGCACACACCATGCCAGGGGCAGAGAGGGGCCCTGAGCCCCTGGAAGGGCTGGGAAGGGCTGGGAAGGGCTGGCAGTGGTGGCAGGAGCTGCCCTGGAGCACTCAGTGACAGCTTTGTGCCAGGGGCTGGGTGGGCAGCAGCTCTGCTCCTCACCCCTGTGCCACACCAGTGACAGAGGTCTCAGGGACACTAATGAATCTGTGTGTTAGCTCCGTGCATCCTCTGCCTCCAGAACAGCCCCAGGGCGCCTCAAGCAAACAAATGAAGGAAACAGGGAGGAAACAGGGAGGAAACCTGGAGGAAACAGGGAGGAAACCTGGAGGAAACATGAAGGAAGTATGAAGGAAGCGTGAAGGAAACATGAAGTCTATTAGGGCTTGCCAGCACCAGAGCTGTGCACCCCTACCCCAGAGCATTCAGGGCAATGTACATCCACAGCAGCAATTTCTACAGACTCACAGCAAATATTTTTGCTGATGAGTTTCTGCAAGATTTGCCAGGGATTTTTTTTTTTTTTTTCCAAAACCAAAAGTGAGATTTTTTTTTTCCCTTCCTCTTTTTTTTTTTTTAATGCTAATTTGCATAATGAGATTCTCAAGAATCACCCCTCCCCCAAGATATACACAGTTTTCTGTGTTGATGACGGTCAGATTTGGCTGCAAATAATTTTGATGGAAAATGTTCAGCTGTCTCTGCAGCAGGATAAAGCCCTGGTGGAGCCCTGGCAAGGAGGGAAGAGCCCTTTCCATTCCATTCTTGGAGAAGCTTTGGAGGTGTAGGGTTGGTGAAATTTCACCCAACAGGCAGGGAGAATGCTGAGGAGGACTCCATGGTATCAGAAGGCTAATTAATTACTTTATTATACTATATTATTCCATACTATATTACATCACATCTAAACTGAAACTGCACAAGCACTCAACAAAATCTTGTGACTGTCTCCTGACTGACTGTTTGCAGAAATTGGTCAAGAAAACAAAACACTCACACCAGAATCCAATCAAGCAAATCCCTTCAGGTAAATAATCTTCTAACACATTTTACATGTTCCAAAACACAGGAGCAGCAAATGAGATAAGAATTGTTTTGATCTCTGTGCTTCTCCAGGAAAAACCTGAGAGAATTATGTCTCTGTCTGTTCAGAGAATGTGAATACCACATGCAGGAGACCCACTGAAGTGTTTCAAAGCTCCCTAGTGAGGAACAGGTGTTTTTCTGGCTGTTTTCTTTCCATGCTAACCTGAACACACCTTCCAGACAAATGCAGGCCAGCGGGAGGATGCTGAGGAGATGCAGGGTACCAAGAGGTTTGGCACAAGGAGAAGGAAGGGCCACCAGCTCTGTATTTTCCTAACCCAAGTCTTTTTTGCAATGGTCCAGTCCCAAGAGGTTTTTTGGGTAGCAGCAGCCCCAAAGTTGGGTGCCAGCAGGGAATGAGAGCACTGGCAGGGCGTGTGGGTGGAATGCCACGTGGGATGGCTCAGCAGAAGAGGTGAGGTGTGTGCTGGAGCTGCCACCCCTCCCTGCAGGAAGGGACCTCTCAGGGTGCCAGGGAGCCCTCAAAACTCTGAGCTCTTTTGGTCCAGAGGGAATTCTGCCTGCTGGGAGTGACAGAGCACGGAACAGAGCAGCACATCTACAGGAACCCAGGGGGAAGGCAGTGGAGCAACAAGAAGGCAGTTTGGTGGGAAACACTGGAGCCCTGAGGTGGCAGCTTCCAAGAGGCAGAACATCTCAGGGTCAGTGTTACCTCAGCCTACATGTGAGCAGTCCTTCTCATCGGTGTTTCTTCCTTCTGCTTCATGGCTCTGGCAGATCAGTGCTGGAGAAGGTCCTGCTCTGGGGGGGAGGTGGGCTGGGGGCTTCTGGAGGTCCCTTCCCAACAGCCCAGGAACCATGAGAGCCATGATGCAGAAGGAAAGAAACACTGGTGAGAAGGACTGCTCACATGTAGGCTGAGGTAACACTGACCCCGAGATGTTCTCCCTCTTGGCAGCTGCCACCTCAGGGCTCCAGCTGTTTCAGCCCAGTGTTTCCCCCAAAACTGCCTTCTTGTTGCTCCACTGGGTTCCAGAGCACCAGAGAGCTCTGGGAATATGCTCAGGCACTGGGACCAAGCACTGTGATCAGCCCACGCTGCCTCATGAGACCCCCTGGTCCCTGCAGCAGGAGGGACCCACCCAAAGCTGTAATTAGATCATCTTTAGGGTCTGAGGTTGGGGGCTGCTTTTGGTGAGGAAGCAGAACATGGAATCATGGAATCACAGAATTATTTGGGCTGCAAGGGACCTTTAAGTCCATCCTATCCCACCCCTGCCATGGCAGGGACACCTCCCACTGTCCCTGGGTGCTCCAGCCTGGCCTTGGGCACTTCCAGGGATCCAGGGGCAGCCACAGCCTCTCACTCTCCAGGATACTGGAACCAGGACTGAGCTGGATTTTCACCCAAGGTCCCATGGCCCAAGCTGGGGCAGGAGCTGGGGACACGTGGGGGTGGCAGGGGGGTGGCAGAGGTCTCCTGCTGGCTGGCTGGGCCTCACTCACCTGGCAGGGCTGGCTCTGGAGTGATGCTCTGCCTCATCTCACTGCCTGGTGAGGAGGGGGGAAGAGGGAACTGTCTCTTTGTATATTTTGCACTGCAACCTTTTGGGGTGGAAAATAGCTCTAAGCAGCAAAGAAGAGAATTCAAGTGCATTTTAATGATATGTGTCTTACGTCTGAATGAGCATCTCAGATTACAATATCATCCAGCTCCATGTGAGGAAATCCAGCCACTGAAAAATCTCCCATCATCTCCTTCTACATTAATACACATATTTATGTTTTAGAGCTTAATTTCAACAGTTACATTTTTTCAAAAGTAATTAAACTGGATTTCAAATGAGGAAATGACCTCGTGAACTCCCTGCTCACCAGCCACACATGAATACTAAAGAAAGTGGTCAGAAACAGATCTATTTGTGAAAAAATATATCAATTAATTAGATGCAGTTTTTCTTCCCTGCAGCTTCCTTCAACCTTTATATCAAAAATGACACGAAATGCATCTGGGTTCATTTGTTTAAAAATTTCCTTTGAACACATCTCCATCTCCATTTAAATTAAAAAATGACTTAGCACAAAGAATAACAAAAAGCCTTCTGTGCAGGAATACAATGAGTAATGAACTTCAAATCATATCTGCATGAAAAATTGTCAAGTTGGATATTGTTTTTCCATGTGACCTGTTTTTTTCTAATTATTTTATTTTTCCTGGCTCTGATTTTATAAACAGTGGCACCTCTCCCCTTAGCTGGCTCTAAAAGAGGTTTGTTTAATCTTTGACATTTCCTATTTCACAGGCTGCTTTGCAAGTGTCACACAATAGAGCTTTGTTGGTCTCAGCTTAATTAAACACCACTTCTTTGCTTTAAGTAGCAAAGGCAGTGACACCTTAAAAAGTTCCTTTTATGCTTAAAAAATAATACAGTGTCAGTGAATAATTAAAACATACAAATCATCAGAATTAATTAACATCCTGAACACTTTTAAGTGTTTAAATGTCTTCATTTCTGGACCTTTCATTTGAAAGGGTTTTTGGAGACTGATAGAATTAGCAAGTTTCATTTTGGTGATGTTCTCTGGGGTCATGGACAGGAACTCTCCCATTTCCCAGCAGCCAGGTGAGGTCACAGGATATGGAATCCTGGTCCCTGTCTCCTCTGAATATGCAAAGCCCCTGCTCCAGCACAATTCCCCATGCCAGGGTGTTGCAGCAGCTGGAAAAATGAGTCCTGGAGCAGCCAACAAGATTCCAGTGCAGATGAGATCTTCTCTGATTTTCTGGTTCCTCCAGGAAAAAAACAGAAGCAGTGCCTAATTTCCAAAGAGTGCTGTCATAGCTGGGAAGGCCCAGGGAGGGTTCTCTCATCACCTCACCTACCCTGCACGGACTGGAGACCCCAGTCCTGCTCCCACCCTGTCACCGTCATATTTTCTGAAAAATCCTCTTTGCCCAGGATTTTCTCCTGGGAAGCTGAGAAGCCTCAGCTTCTCCTATTTTGCTGCTTTGGAATGTGGTCTGGAGATTGTTCACCAACTGGTCAATGTTTGTTTGGTTTATATGAATTGTTTTATTTAATGACCAATCACATCCAGCTGTGTCAGACTCTGAGTCAGTCACGAGTTTTTATTATTCATTCTTGTTAAGCTTTCTAATGTATCCTTTTCTCTTTCTTTAGAATAGCATCCTTTAATATCATATCATATCATATCATATCATATCATATCATATCATATCATAAAATAATAAATGAGCCTTCTGAGAACATGGAGTCAGATTCACTCAATTCCTCCCTCATCCTGTAGACCCTCACAAACTCAACACCAGCCTGTCTGCAGAGCACCTTGGGCTCCCAGTCCTGATTCCTGAGCAGTTCACATATGCCTGCCCAGTGACCCACCCAAAGTCAGCACCTTGGTTTGGAAAGCCAGGTGTCTGCTAAGGAAGGCAGGAGCCTCCCCTGAAATGGAAAATGCAAACCCCCCTGCCTCTGAATTGCTATGAATTTTAAATTAAGGAGCTCTCAGGCAAAAAAATGGGAGCAGGAAATAACAGTTCTTTATTAGTGAATAAAATAAAAGGATAAAATGAACAATGCAGTGAACTAACCCAACCCTGCCAGAGCCAGAGCACAGCCTGACACCCTGTGGGTCAGGGTGCTGGCAGCAGTCCCATTGGAATTGTGGCTCAGCCCTCCTGCAGTGCCAGGGATGGTTCTGCTGGAGCAGGGATCCTGGAGAAAGGTGCACTCTGCCTCTGAAGGTCCAGGGGCAGAGGCAGCTGCTGCTCCTCTGGGAATCCAGTGGAGAAGCCGTGCTGGTGTTCCAGAATCTCCAGATTCTATCCGGGTAGGAATGCTTGGCTCCTCCCCCTGGGCTCACATCTCCCAATGGGATGCTGCAGTTCTTATCAGCCATGCAGGGACATTCCATGGCCTGTTATCAGCAGGGGTCTGCCTGGGGGAGGAGTGAGTGTGGAAGAGATAAGGGAAACTGCCCCCTGAACAGGAGACAGCTGCCATGCAGATGGGAATAGAACACATCTTGCCTTGCAGTCTGGGACAAATTCCCATACACCAGCCCATCAATATTTATGGGGGTAATTTCCACCCATCTGAATAACAGAAATTGCAGATGAAAAAGCCAGGCAGTGGCAGCAGCAGGAAGGAAATCGGGTGCTGCAGCTCTCAGTCGAGTGCCTGGAAGTGGCTGCTCTGGTCTTGAAATGAAGCTTTGTGCCTTTCATCCCACTGCACCTACTTGCTCCAAACCAGTTCTTCTTCCCCTTTCATGAGTGCACTTTTCAAATGATAATGGGCTGGTGTCATGACCCTGCTGAAGCAGAGACTGCCGCGCTAAAAATATTAACACTTTTCATCTTCCCTTCTGGGTCCCAGACAGGTTTGCTGATTTTCTCTGAATGTTTCAAACACATTGATGTCATTATTGAAATGAACTTGCCCCTTTCTGGCTATAATATGATAATCCACCAGCAACCCATGTGAATTTTGATTGCATAACCATCGGGGCTGTGCCCATCAGACTGGTGGGGCCTCAGACTGGGATGTCTCCACCAGCTCCAGGTAATTCCTACTGTGTGTACCTGAAATTTCCCCCATTCCACAGAGTCCTGTCCTGAAGAAACAGCCTCATGCCCAGATTTTGAAGGCAAGAGAAGAAAAACAATCAGTGTTGGGAGGAAAATGAAACGGAACTCCAAGATCCACCAGACTGGTGGAGCATCAGACTGGGATGCTCCACAGCAACCTTGGGCAGCACACACACCAACAAGGGCAGAGACTTCATCTTTTTCTACTTCATCCTTTTCCACTTCATCTTTTTCCACTTCATCTTTTTCCACATATCCACCCTCCACTCTGTTTTTTCTCTGCCATCCCTGGCATGGCAACAGGAAATCCCTCCACCTTTTACACCAATAATTGACTTTTTTACCTTGAACTGGGCAGGCTCCTAAGAGCCCACAAACCTGTGTCAGAGCACATCCCAACCTAGAAAAGCTGGGCAGATCTGCCCCCCAAACACACCCAGCTCTGACCTCTGAACAGGTTTTCCAGGAAGATTTCATCCCCGGGGATGGGTGGTCTCGCCATCAGTAATCACAGCAGGAGTCCTTTTCTTGTGGTGCTTTTTGGAAAGCTCAGCTTTTCAGATAGGAAAGGTGGACATTAACACCTCAGGGTAAAACTGGTGATACAGAACCAACAATAAAGGTCTTGTCTTCCAAGGTCTCCAGCGAAAAGCTCTGAAAAGGAGGCAATGTTTTCCTTAGATAACTGATAATAGTCTGGGTATAATGTGCAGCCAATTTAATACTTAACCACTTTCTGCCTATAGCAGGTGTTTGTTCAAGAGAGATTTCACAGTACAGAGAGAGGTAAATAGCAGATTCCTTCCTTTAATGGGCCTCAGGCTCATTAAACAACATTTCACTTTCTCCTGCACAAGGTTTTTATTCATTAAAGGGATTCACTCTATTTCCAAGGGTGGTTTTTTCTCCTTTGTTGACAATTCACCTGATGTGCTGAAAGTTGTGTACCTGAGTGGGGGACAGGCAGCCACAGTGCCTCCCAGCCTGAGTGCACTTCTACCTCCACAAGTGGCTCCTCTCTCACTCTAAAAACACAACTTGACAAATTTCATGTTTCCTGGATTAATTCTTTTCTGAAAAACAAATTGTATCTTCAAAAGTCTGTATTTTGCAACCTCAGAACAGTCCTGTCAGCAGCCCCAGAAAGGCATCGAGTTTGCTTTTGAGGTGGACCAAAATTCAAACTGAAAAATCTTCACCAAATCTTTGAGTTTTGTTTCATTTTTCTCCCAACACTGATGATTTTTCTTCTCTTGCCTTCAAAATCTGGGCATGAGGCTGTTTCTTCAGGACAGGACTCTGTGGAATGGGGGCAATTTCAGGTACACACAGTAGGAATTACCTGGGCAAGAAAGAGCCATGAAGAAAGGAAACCATCCAACGCTGAAGGAGGCAGTAAATGCTCTCAGATGTGTCATCTGGGTGTTTTATCTCTTCAACTGACAGTTCTTCCTCAGGAACTGCCCTTGCCCACACCTGAGCCTGTCTGTGAGCCCCCATGGGCATCACAGGTCTATCTGCACACACTCAGGTGTCCAGGCCAAGGGACAGGGGTGAAACTTTACTGGAAAATCACAGAATCACAGAACGGGTTGGAAAATACTTTTAACATTATCAAGGACAAGCATCAAGCACCACCACCATGTTCACCACAAAACCATGTCCTCAAGTGCCACATCCACTCACTTTTTGAGCACTTCCAGGGATGGGGACTCCACCACTGCTCTGGGCAGACTGTGCTAGGGTTGGACAACCTTTCTGTGAGGAAAAAAATAAAAAAAAACCCTAATATCTAATGTAAACAACCCTGGTGCAAAATGTTACATATTTTGCTGGTTATCAAAATTATTTTTACTGCCAAAGAACTCAGCCCAAAAGCCTTATTCCCCTGCTACCTGCTTCATGTCTTCTCAACTGACTCATGATGCAACAACAGCTCCAAATAAAACCCCCAAATCTCGTGTGTGAGCACTGCATGAGCTGAGGACAAGTTGCACTCACCTGGGTTCAAATTTCCACCACAGAGCTCCTGCTCAGGAGATGTGCTCCTTGAAGTCTTTGGCTTCACACTGGAAAGAATGAAAGGTCAGATGCCTCATCCACAACTCCATTCACTGGGATAAAAGGTGTTTCTTCTGAGGAAAAGAAAAGCAGTGAAGTAGGAAAAGAGCTTTGAATTAATGGCTATATAATTTGGCAGTGGGATTTGAAAGTTCCTGATCAAAGAGAGATTAATGGTGCAGATAAAGAAAAAATACTAAAAGAAACAGATGCTCCGTGTTTGCACACTGGGCAGAGCAGTGGAACAAGGCAGGAACAGCCTGATCAGCCCAAGGCCTTGATGGGGGCTCTGAGGTGTTGTGAGGTCCCCAGGCCAAGGTGAGAGATGAGAATTTGACTCCAAGTTCTCAGAAGGCTGATTTATTATTTTATGATATTTATTATAGTAGAAGAAATTATATGCTAGAACTACACCAAAGAAAGAGAAAGGCTACATCAGAAGGCTAAACAAGAATGATAATGAAAGCTCATGACTGACTCCTCAGAGTCCAGCTGGCTGTGATTGGTCATTAATTAAAAACAATTCACATGTTTGCATAAACAATCTCCAGACCACATTGCAGAGGAGCAAAATATGGAGAAGCTGAGGCTTCTCATCTCCCCAGAAGAAATCCTGGTGAAGGGATTTCTCAGAAAATATCATGGTGACAGGGGCTGGGTCTACCACAGCCTCCACCACCAGCAACTCAACCCAGCAGTTTAATAAAAAACTCAAGCAGCATTTCTCTGTTGTGTCCTTCATGGCAGAGTTTAGGATTAGTTTGCTGGCTAAAATTCTTCACAACTTCAGGCCTGTGGAAGTAAACAAATAGTGGAGGAGACAAATTAGGATGGCACCATGGCTGCTGGTGGGATGCTTGGCTCTTTCCCAGCGGGTGCCAGCCTGTCCCAGGATGGAACTTCCTGCACTGAAAAGCCTTGCAGGTCCTTTGTGATAGGAAAAAAATAATAAAAGTTGGCCCCATTCTTTTTCCTGAGGAAGAAAGGCCTGGAAAAAGCCTTGTGAGAATGCAAAGATGAGAATTAAGAGGAGGCTGACTTAGCTCTTCCAGCTAAAGCAGTTTCTCATTTGAGCTTTCTTTTTCTTCAAAGCTAAACAAAACAAAATATTTTTTGGGGGGTCAAATAAATAATTTCTTTCCATTCACCCCTGAGACTCTCAGGTTTGTGTCAAGCAGTTGACAGTGATTGCAAATTGAGAAATATTTCATAGAATCATAGAGTATGTTCAGTTGGAAGGAACCCAGAGGATCAAGTCCAACTCCTGAAATAGCACATTGGTGTTTTTTTAGCACAGATAAGGCAGCACAAACTCAGGGCTGGTCCCTCCCTCTCTCCCTTCTGTGACTTTGGCTGAAGGAGGCACTGCCCACACCTCTGTGTCCCTGCCTGACCCCCCAGTGATCCCCCAGGTGAGCTCCACCTGCCTCTCTGAGCACCTTCCAAGGGCTCCAGGGAGTTGGGAACGATGGGATTTCAGCTGCTGGAAAAGATGGAGCACACCAAGCAAATGCCTGCACCCTATCTGTGGATTCATCAGCCTGTTTAAGTTGAGAAACTGTGTGAAAACTCAAAAGAATACAAGGATTTGTTGGGTTAAATTCTTCTTTTGCTTTATTTTTGGCTTTTTGGTCATGTGTTCAGTCAAATCAAAATTCTTTTTTCATGTTTTATACCACAGCCAAGACAATGAATTCCTAAAACCCTGATTATTTTATTTTCACCTCACCAAAATGCTTTGATGGAGAGCTGTGGCCTCAAGCTGAGGGATGCTCAGGGAATCAGGGATCTGCCCCTCTCCAGACAGCTCCTGTGACATCCCCCCTCTTCACTGTGACCCCCTCATGTGACAAAGGACCTTCTCATCACTGGGAAACACACTTCCCAGCCCGGGAAATACACTTCTCACCCTGGGAAACAGAGCTGTCTTTACTGAAGGAACCCAGAGAGGCAGGAGCTCCACTCTGGAGCTGCAGATCCCAGCTGTGATCCCAAATCTTCCCATCAGCAATCATTCCTGGAGCAGGTCATGGGGTGTTCATCACAGCTTCAGAGGCTCCAAATTAGAAATCCAGTGGCCAGACCATGGAGTGGATTGTAAATTCCCCCTGTGTTTTCCCATGGCTGTCCCTGCTGCCCTCTGGGAGTGTGGAAAGCACCACAGGGCTTTGGCTGCATCGAGGAAAAGCCCACGCCCACGGCCTGGTGACACAGCCAGGGTGGCAGTGTCACCCTGGGGAGGATGTTGCTTCACTTGGAAGGGCCTCCCCACTGGCAGGGTGTTGCTTCAGAGTTTCTTAGGAAGTCGGGCTCTGATTTTAAGAGATAAAATAGTTTGGGGAAAAAAAAGAATCAGGAACCAGAATTTTAAATAGACACCGAATGTCTGAAGTGATGAAATCACAGGGAGAAACACAAAATCACCAACCCTGAGCAGTGCCCTTGCACCCTCAGTGTGAGTCAGGGGACCAAAATGACTTCATGTGTCACACAGTGCCCACAGCAGCAGCCACAGTGTGACCGTGTCTGCTCTGCTGTGAGTCACTGCTGGGGACACACAGAAAGTTCTGTCACTGCTGGGGACACAGGAAAGGCTCTGCCATGGCTGGGGACACAGGAAAGGCTCTGCCATGGCTGGGGACACAAGGAAAGGCTCTGCCATGGTTGGGGACACAGGAAAGGCTCTGCCATGGCTGGGGACACAGCCATGAAATAGCACATTTGTGGTTTTTTAGCACAGATATGGCAGTACAAACTCTGGGCTGGTCCCTCCCTCACTCCCTTCTGTGACTTTTGCTGAAGGAGGCACTGCTCACACCTCTGTGTCCCTGACTGACCCTCTGCTGGGACACAGGGAAAGGCTCTGCCATGGCTGGGAACATCTCCCTTTATACCTGACACCACTGGAGATGCTTGCAGGACAAGCATGGCTTTCTCTTCTCTTCTCTTCTCTTCTCTTCTCTTCTCTTCTCTTCTCTTCTCTTCTCTTCTCTTCTCTTCTCTTCTCTTCTCTTCTCTTCTCTTCTCTTCTCTTCTCTTCTCTTCTCTTCTCTTCTCTTCTCTTCTCTTCTCTTCTCTTCTCTTCTCTTCTCTTCTCTTCTCTTCTCTTCTCTTCTCTTCTCTTCTCTTCTCTTCTCTTCTCTTCTCTTCTCTCTCTTCTCTTCCCAAACCTTCCCTTCCCAATCTGGAGAAGTGTCCACATCTGATCTGCAGCTGAGGACCCAAGGGGCAGTGCCCAGCTCCTCTGAGGAACAATTTGAATTCTAAATGGATGGGAAGGAGCATTGGGGTCTCCACTGAAGGGAAGCTTTGGACAGGTTTGAAACATTTCCTTTAGCCCATCAGGAGAAAATTTGTCTGAATTTCAACAATCAAAGGTTGGAGTGACCACAGGTCACTATTAAAATAATCACAGGTTATTTTATGTCCTTTTGGTGGCCAAGAAGGGCTTGAAAGCCTGAAAAACTAATCCCAAAATCAAGTGTGAAATAAAAGTGGTTGGATCCCTGCCTTCCCAGGAACAACCTCAGCTGAGTGCTGGCTGTCAGCCTGGTACTGGTAACACCTTATGGGTTGGGAAGGAGAGTGTGGACTGAAAATAAAACCCATTATGAGAATGCATTCAACTACAAAACAAATGGAGATGGAACAGCCACGAGGAGAAGGACAAAGACCTGGAATTGCTGAAATACATCAGAAATAAATGTACGGGCTGAAGATGCCACAGGCCCTTCCCTGGACTGAAAGGATCAGGGATTAGCACAGCTCCGAGGAATTCACTCACTGTTCTGTTAATACCCAGAAGATAGTGGGAGAGCTTTCCCAGCAAGCTGAGATAACACACAAGTGCCTGCTCCACCCCCAGGAGAAGCAGGGTGTTAAACTGCAATCAGGAAAAACAAAGTTTAACCGATTGCTTAGGAGCTTCAAAGTTAAACAGCTCCAATAACCTGAAACCAAGGGTCTGGAAGGGGGGGTTCTCATGGGATGATGATATTTTTAATAAATCTAGGAATGCCATGAAATATTTACAAGGCTGGGAGAAAACAAATGCTGTGGCAGCCTGCACGTGAGAGTTAATTAGGGAGCTATTGCCCTGCTATAAACACCTCTGGAAGCTCCAGGAATGGCTGTCACGCACTCCCAGGCTGTGGAGGTGGTCACATCCCTCTGTTAAAAACAGCTGCTAAATGGGGCTTCCAAAAGAATGCAGGGAGGTCCAGGAAATCTGCCTCGCGGTGAGAAAGGTGAGGTGGTCAGTGTGTTTAATTCATCTGTGAACGGGCTGGGAGATGACAGAAACCGAGATCTGCCTGTGAGTGGATGCTGGAAAAACTCAAAGTGGAAATAAATTGCAAGTAAGGAACCTTTGCTTAGGCAGGAGCACCTGATTTTGGCATGGATACATTTTCCAGCAGGTAATGTCTGTATACAAGGATTGCAGGGCTTGAAAAAGCATTTCTGGTGCATTTGGCTCAAGGGAAAGAAGTGGAGGAATCCATGAGCTGATATTCAGGCAGTCACACGAGGAACTGGAGTCATCTCTGCTGGTCCTACAGTCTGTGAAGGTCTTCCAGAAATGTCCTCCACTGGAGATTCAGCAGATCCTCAGCAGATTCATTGCAATATTTGGGAAGTGAGTATTTGTCCTCCATGTCTTCATAAAGCACTATCTATCAAAATAAAGGTAATTCAGTCTTTCTCAAATAATTACTTCATTACAGAATGCAGAGAAAACACACTGGCTGAATTTAGCTGCTTACACAACATATCTCACAGAAAAAAAATAAATAATTTAAGCTGACATGAAACTGGACAAATTTCCTAAATCAGGCAGAAACCACTAATTATGAAAGTAAAAATGAATCCCACTGAAATTTTTACTTTTTTGGAGCATGTTTAGTGAGTTTGGCTGTGGTGTCCATGGTGGCAGGAGCTGGCTGCAGGGGCTGCTGCTGCTGGGTGTGGGAAGGGGCCAGGGCTGCTCTGAGCCCATGAAACTGCTGATTGCTCTGGGAAACAGTGCTCCACAAAGCCCCACGTTTCCTGTTGGAAACGGCTTTGTTTGGGGATGATTTTGTAGTTCACAGCTGGACCCAGGGCTGTCAGAGCAGCAGGCACAGTGAGACAGCAGCTGGCCCCACTGCAGGCACCTGGGTCACCTCTGGTTTGGGACACTGGGACTGGAAACAGCTGGAAACAGCTGGAAACAGCTGTTGTTCTTAGCTGTGATGCTGATTGACAGCTGTCTATCTTGGAAACATCTGGAACATCTTCTGTCCAGAGGAAACGTTGAAAGTTTCAGCTCATTTCAGACTGAAACCAAATTTCAAATACCCCAAGAACTCATTTTCTTGGAAGTCACACTTTCCAACCTCGTTTCAATTCTGTTTCTTAGCAGATGTCTAAAACTTTGTCTCGTGGGGCTCAGCAGACAGGATCCAACCACAGATGGACCTGGCTCTGCTGGATCCCTGGGCAGGTGGAATTTAGAGCTGTGCCCAGGCTCCTACAAACAAGAAACAAAATATTTGCATAAAATCCACTTCCCCTCCACCTGTGTTATTGCTTCCCTGCATGATGAAACACTGGCCTATTTCCATAACAATCAAAATGCCTGAAGAAATGGCCCAGAAGTGCTCAGGACTTGTGACAGCACTGATAGGATCAGGAAGAAACCCTCCAGGCTCTGAGAAGAAATGGAGCTTTTCTATGTATATTTATTTCTGTTACTCCCAATACCTTTGCTGCATTTCTCCACCATGAGGACAAAGCTGTTCATGGTATTAAATCTTAAAAACTTAATCTTAAAATCTTAAAAAATAATTCTTGTATGCTACTCATTATGTGCTTCTATGCAAAAAAAAAAAAATGCAAAATCAGGGGGCATTTGAACTGCATGGACTCCCCTCTGATGGTATTAAAGCTCCAGGCTAAAATTATTTTTAAGATCACATGAGAAATATATAACAAAAGAAGATGAGCTCAGGTTAAATTCATTTTTGCTTGGGGTACACTGCACAGGAACTGCAGAGTAGCTGCTGCAATCCTTGATTTTTGGAACAGTTCCTTTATTTTCTATTGTGCCATTTGTTTAGCTGTCCTATCAGATGTGCAGGCACACTCAGAGCCCCCTTGCTGCCTCTGCTCCCCTGGTGTGTTTGCCAGCAGTGCAGCAGTTTGCCAGCTGGTTCCCAAAAGACTTTGAAATTTTCTCTTCTTGTTTCTTGTGTCCCTTCCCCAGCCCTGCAGCTGGACACTCTCGGGTGCCACGTCAGGGAAAGCGGGGCCAAATTAGCATTTTCAGAAGTGCAGAACAATGTCACTGAGAGGATCCTTGTGTTCAAGGGAAAAAACTGAACCACAAGAGCAGCAAGACATGACAGAACATGGTTTCAATTCAGCTGTCTGAGCAACGTGAACTTCCACTTTCCAAGAAGCAGGAAAATGTTGCCTCTCTACATGTTTCACCTCTGTTTCCCCCCTTCTGACATGTCCCTGTTTCAAAACTGAAATTAAGTACAAGAGGATCCATAGGAAGGAAAGCAACACCTTGCTGTAGCAGAGATGGGCCTGGCCAGCCTCGTGGGTGCTACAAAATGGGAATTAAATGCATTTACTGCCATTCCTGCAGCTGAGAGGAGGAGCTGGAGCAGCTCTGCAGGGCAGGGACATGCAGCAAGGCAGGTGAGGGGAAATGTGCTCCCTGGGGCAGGGAAAGGACAAAATATCCCCAAATGTCAGGGCTGAAGGAAGTCTGGTGCTCACTCTGATCCTCTGCAGCCCTCCATCCCTGCCCGTGATGAGGAGCTGGAACCAGGTGATCTTTAGGACCCATTCTGTGGTTCTGTGGTTCTCCTGCTCTTACACCAAGGTTCTGACTGTGAATATTGAAGCTGTGCTTGGGCCTGAGCAAACAAGTCAGGTCTGAGCTAGAGGGAGGTTCTACCAGCATATCCAAGCCTCAAACACTCACTGAAAACTCAGTTTATGTCACAATTCTATGATTGTGTCCCACTGCCAGCATTAAAGTTTCTTTTCTCACCCTGGTCCTTTGGGTTTAGGGGGGGTGGAAGAGACACTGCCTGGTCCAGTGCCTTGTGATTTGGCTGGAATGAAAAATAAATGGAGAGCCAAAAGCATCTGCCTTTGGATGGACAATCCCATGGGCACAGCTTCAGCTCACAGCTCCAGTCACTGGAGAGAGACCACAGGTCTGCAAAGTGGGCTGGGGAGGACCATGGCATGCCCAGATTTCCTTAGGAGAAAGTCACTGGAGTGGATAAGGAGGCCCCCTCAGCACATTCATATTCAGAACACGTTGATCTGCATTTTGATCTGCATTTTCCTGCAGGAAAACAAATGCATTTGGCAAAACTTGGGTGTATTTTGCATATGGCAATGTGGGTTTGTGCAAGCACTCCAGAGCACTTCAGTAGAAGATTTCTGAATAAATGCATGGGGACTAATGTTTATTTATCAGAGATAATCCTTCTGTGAGATCCCATCTGATGCTGGCCCCTCGTGGGACCCTCCTCTGCTCCTTGTAGCCCCAGGCAGAGGGCAGGGCTGTCACCCAGCCCTGACTGTGTGGGTATCCTCAAAACAGCTCAACCCTCCTGCCCCATCCCTTTCCTTCCTTCCAACTAATCAATTTAGGAAATTTAAGGTATTTACAGCTTGTTTGTGGCCATGCAAATGAAGGGCTGTCGGAGCTTGTCGGGCCTGGAATACACAAAGCCTTTGTGATGTGCTGATTGCTCACACCAGGCTCACCCTCCTGCCAGGCAGCTGACTGAGCTGCCACCTTCCCAGCTCCCCTTTTCCCAGGCAGCTGGAGGGTGTGGTGCTACCAACATTTTTGGAGTGGTAAAGCCAGTTTGAGAAATTCCTGCCCCCACCCCTCCAGTTGTGTCAATACAGCTGGCTGGGGAGCTGTGTGGCAATTTGGGATGGCTCACACGGGCTCAGAGGGAATAATTGGGAGGAAGTGTTTGTATACACCTGGCTGATGTCAGCAGTGTGGTCAGAAGGAGCCCTGTGCAGCAGATTAAACCATTCTGATATCAAAAGTGATCTCTGCTTTTTGTTGGCAAAGCTTAGGTACATCCTGATGGGCAAGGGGCTCAAAATCAAGGTGCAAGCAAAGAGTTCAGTGTTCAGGGCTCCCATGCATGTGTCCAAAGGAAAAGCAGCTGGGATCTGCACGGAGCAATGGGTTAAAAACTAAATTGGTTTCTCCAGGGGCCAAGAAAATGGTGCCAGGAGTTTTGAAATTAGCAGTGAAGATAAAAAGAGAAAGATGAGTGAGTATGAGAGAATCCTGCAAGCATGAAATGAGCCTCTTCAAATGGGTTTTCACACAGAAGCAGTGAAGAAGTGAGTGTAACCAAAAGGTTTGTCAATGAGCTTTGGGCTCAGCTGCCCCCTGGCTGGTTAATGCCTGGCAAAAGTGAGCACTTGGGAGCAATTAATGCAGTTGGATTGGAGAGGAAGGCTGTGATTCCTGCTTCTGTTGAGTATTGCCACTCTGGGTTGGAGATGGAGACAAAAAGGAAGGAGTGCAGGGATGTGCTTCCAGGACACAGCCCCAGAGCAGGGACCAGCAGCTGTTCCTTGTTGGCTACAGCTCAAAAAGCCAAAACTCTGCCAAGCCAGCCCTGGTTCAGCCTGGAGATGCCCCCATGAAAAGGAATGCTGGTTTATCACAAACTCAACATGAAACCATAAAACATTTGAGCTCTGAGCTGGATCTGAGCAAGTTGCTCTCAGTTCTGCCCCAGACCCAGGGCAAAACTTCCACAGTGAGCCCTCAGGTCATTGCCCTGCTGTCTGTGGGGCACAGCTTACCTTCCTGATGGCTGCAGCACGTGCTGATAGCTTTGTACCTGTCCTCACACACCATCACACGTGGTTTTGCCTGAAAATGAATTTGAATTTTGCACATTTTGTTGGAAGAGAATGTTCTGTAGCTCAGGTCTTTGAGGCAGGAAGATAGCTGGATGGCATTTTTAGTTGAAATTAAAAGTATTTTAGTTCCTTGTCATCCAGAATTTCCTGCCAGTGACCACACCTGGTCACTGAGCTACAGAAACCAAGTTAGGCTGCAAAACACAGACTGGCAATCACCAGGCCCAACAGAAACATCTCCCAGACAGCCCCCTCTGAACATTTGCTACCAGATTTATTTCCCATTAGCTGGCTGTGCTGATGGCCTATCATCTCCATTGATTTTTGGTTTTTCCATTAAAACCACAAGTGCCAATCCTGCCTGTGGGAAGCAGCCTGGCTGTTCCCAGGCCCTGGTGTTGCTCAGGACATGGTCCTTGCTGTGATACCTTGGAGTGGCTACCTAAAACAGGGGCTAGACAAAATTAAGAGAATAAAAGCAGGTGTTTATTGAAGGCCTTCAACAGACACACCTTGGGCAGCCAAAAGCCTCTGAGGGGCTACACCCAAGATGGATGGTGGTCGTGAATTTTACACACATTTATAAGTTTGGTCTATTTACATATCAGGGGTTAATCCTCCAATTACAGTTTTAGGTAATGAAGTCATTTGCTCCAAGTTCACTGTTGTTTACATCTCTCTGGGCCTGAGATGGCCCTTGATTTTCAGGCCTAGAGAGGAATTGTTTTGTCTGAATAAAATGGGAGAACAGCAGCTGACAGTTTTAGAGTTATACACTAAAGCAGTACAGGATCTGAAACACACAACAGTTAAATCCTAAGGCATCAGCTGCACCCCCCTTGCTGGGCTGGACAGGCCAGGCCTCCATCCTGCAGCACCTCCAGCCCCTGCCCCCTCCTGGCTGCTGTGATGGGGCTCTGGAGACCCTCACAGTGGGACATGAAGAGAGGGAGCCAAAGGTGTGGCTGGAGGTGCTGCTGCCCTCCTCACACTGCAGGGGCTCCCCGGCTGGGCAGGTGACACCAGCAAGGTGCTGTCCCCCAGGAGCTCCTGAGTGATGCAGACAGCCACCTCAGAGAGCTGCCTGCTGTTCCCACAGCTCTTCTATACACTCAGCCTTCTTCTACACTCAGCCTTCCTCTACACTCAGCCTTCTTCTACACCTTCAGCCTTCTTCTACACTCAGCCTTCCTCTACACTCAGCCTTCTTCTACACCTTCAGCCTTCTTCTACACCTTCAGCCTTCCTCTACACTCAGCCTTCTTCTACACCTTCAGCCTTCTTCTACACCTTCAGCCTTCTTCTACACCTTCAGCCTTCTTCTGCACTCAGCCTTCCTCCACACTCAGCCTTCTTCTGCACTCAGCCTTCTTTTACACTCAGCCTTCTTCTACACTCAGCCTTCCTCTACACTCAGCCTTCTTCTGCACTCAGCCTTCCTCCACACTCAGCCTTCCTCTACACTCAGCCTTCCTCTACGCTCAGCCTTCCTCTACACTCAGCCTTCCTCTACACTCAGACTACTTCTGCACCTTCAGCCTTTTTGTACACTCTGCCTTCTTCTGCACCTTCAGCCTTCCTCTGCACTCAGCCTTGCCCAGCATGTGCTGGGCAGCACAGGTTGGTTTAACCCGTTTCACCACCCAGCAGGAACGTGCAGGTGCACCAGGCTGAGAGCTCCAGCCATTCCCACCAGCCCACTGCAGGTCCCAGCCAGGCTCTGGAATCCAGCACGGGCGGTGCTGCAGCTCTGCAGGCCTGGGCACACTGAGAGAGCTCGTGGGAGATCAGTTTTCTTAGTGGTGACCTTCTTAAAAGCACATATGGGCTTTGAGTGGCAGCCTGGAACAGCCAAAGCCATCAGAGTGGTGCTGAAGAAATGAAAACTCTGGAGGAATTGTTGTTTTGGGCTGTGTTAGCACGTCTCACAAGATTTGGATGTGAGTAACCCTGGGAATGTGTTTTCCCATCCATTAGCTGTGCTCTGCTACCCTGCTCTTGCTGTTGGTATCTCTTGGAGCCAGGCTGAGCAGACGTGCCTGCACTTGTCTCACAGGATCCTTCTGGGCCTTTGGCTGAGCTGGGCTCTCCCAAGGCAGGGATCCCTGCCAGCTTCTCTCCTGAGAAGACTCCTTGCCCACCTTCAGCAGAGCTGAGCAGAGCTCTGGGGTGGCAGAGCTGCCAAGGATGAGCTCTGCCCCCTGCCCTGGAGGGAGAGGGAAGGATGAGGCAGGAAGAGCCATCCAAACAAGTTTGTACACACATGAATTTGTAATGTGCTGCCTAGGAGAGACTTTGGTGGTGTGGAAGAGTCTGGAGAGTCTTGTGTTACTCTAAGACATGAAATAACACAATGTGCACACACAGCTGTTCTCGAGGTAAAAAGGGAAGTTTAATTTCAGACTCCAACATTTATAGATTTCCAAAAGTGACAGTGGATTGGGGGGTGACAGTGCCACCTCTCCAATGACATTGGACAAACCAACAGTCCATCAAATTTCTCCTCTTCCATAAAAGAATACAAAACAATGAGTTATTTACAAAAAAAAAAGTGTGAGAAAATTTGTTACAAGAATGTAAACATCAAAAAGCTTAGAAAATCTTAAAAAACCAGGGCAACAGCCTTGTGAGGATCACAGCCCTGCCCTCTGGGGAGGATGGGGCAGGAGAGCACAATGCTCTGCACTGGCATTGGGCTGCCCCAGCCCAGCCCCTGCAGGTGGGTTTGGGAGCAGCACAGCCAGGCAGGGCTGTGAGGACACAGAACAGCTCCAGCTCGGTGAGTTGGTGTCTCCTGCCTTTAGCTGGCCCTGCAGGAAATCCCTAATGAGGTGCCTGTAAAGCTGCCAGATGTCAGTGACTGCACTTGGAGGCTGTTTGGGATGCACTGAGCAAGGCAGGGGGTGATTTCAGATTGCAAACATTTGATGGTTCCATATCTGAAGAGCAAGCCACACTCTTTTGCCAAGAGAGACACAGCAGGTTTTACCAGCACCAAGAATAAAGAAAATGTCAGTAATGACCGCGGCTAGGCCCCAGGGAAGTGCTGCTTTCAGATATGCTGCTGGCTTCTGGATCATTCTGGGAAAACTTAGGGGAGTGCTGGACACCTCACCAGAAGCCAGAGTCCATCTCAGGGCATGGCTTCCCTGAAGCATCTCCCCCTCCCTGACCAAGCCACACTGTTAGAACTACAGCTGTGAGCAAAGACCACCTCTAAAGGAACCTGGGGAATAGTCAGGGACCAGAGAAAATCCTACCCCTGAAAAATCTCCCTGGAGGAGGGAGCCACAGAGGATCATTAGCAGTGTTCACCTTGCACAGCAGTTAAATTCACATTGGGCATGACCCTGCAGGGCAGAGAGTGGGCAATCAGCCCTGCTGGGCACCAGCACCCACCCTGACACCACCTCCTTCCACTGCTCTCCTCAGGGACAGCTTTCCTTGAACCCTGACAAGGAATCACCTGCTCATGGCACTCCAAAGACAAGCCTGCTTCTCTCCTCTAATGGGACCCCAAACCAAATGGGTTTATTTGCTGTCATGAGTTGTGTCTCCATTACCTGCTCTGCCCCAGAATTGTCCACACCCTTCCTCAGGACCTTTGGTCTTTCCAGCTGAGTTGCTGCTGATGGGAATCTCACCAGCTCCCATCCCATTATGCCTGCCATAAACTGCTCCTGGGAACCCCCAGCCTGTTACTGACACATAAAATGGGACACAAATGCATTCAGGCTCAGTGATGAGTTTACTGTGCAATCAGAAAGAAGTGATGAAAGGAAACATGGGCTTTGAAGGTCCCTGCCACAAGATCAGCCCCTGTCTCCTGGATGCCTCCCTGTGCCAAAGCTGTCCAGGGCAGTAATGCAGGGCTTGCTCAGTCTGACCATGCTGCTCCTTCCACTGGGAGCTGAGTCCTGCTCTGCCTGGAGACAGATCTGCAAAAAAACCCCTTGACCACTGGGCCAGTGCCTGGCCTGGTCCCACAGGAGCCAGGGGACCTGCACACAGCCAGCCAGTGGCCAGGGCACCCTGATGTGCCACAACTTCTCCCTGCCTCTTCTCACCTCAGGATCTGCTCTGTGCCGTGCGATTTCTGAGCTCTCTTCCCACTCCCTTCCCCAGCAGCCAACAGCCTCCTCCTTTTCTGCCTGCCAGGCTGGGACACCTCAGTTTCCCCTCCTGTTGTCTGAGAGCACCAAATACAAGCATTCCCAACACACCATCCTGCTTTGTTCCCCATCCAGACACTGCCCTGTAGCTTTTCCAAGCTCTATCAGCACTTTCTGTGTCACACAATTTGAGAAATGGTGACTGCTCACCCACTGGCTGTTGTGCTGGTAGCTCAGTTCACCTTTGGAGAAGCAAACTGATATCAGGGGTCAGAGAATCATAGAACAGCCTGAGCTGGAAGGGATCATAAGAAACATGGAATTTCTAGGCCTGCACAGGCACCCCAACAACTCCACCCTGGGCATCCCCTCAGTGCTGTCCAAAGGCTCCTGGAGCTCTGGCAGCCTCGGGGCTGTGCCCATTCCTGGGCAGCCTGGGCAGTGCCAGCACCCTCTGGGGAAAGAGCCTTTTGCTTACATTCAGTCTAAACCCCTCACAATGAGGCAGGGAAGCATCCTGTGCCCTCCTGTTCCCAGAAGAGAGGGAGAGCCCAGGTGCCATCCTGGGTTCCCCTGCCAGCCCCTCTGCCCAGTCCCATCCCACAGCCCAGAGCTGTGTGACCCCTTTGCTGTGCTCTCCAGGGCAGGAGCAGCTGTGTCCTGTGCCCACAGAGAGCACAGCAGGGCCTGGTGCTGCCCCAGGACCTGGCTGATGGCAGTGCCAGGAGGGGAGGAGGATGTTAGAGATGGATAAGGAGGTGATTGGCTCTCATAATTAAGGGATGACTATGTGGGAATATTAAGAGAAGCTTTAGTGATGCACAATTATGTTTTTGTAGTTTGATGTTCTCTGTTCTCCCCACAGTTCCCTTTCCCCCCTGCATTGTTGCCATCAGACAGCCTGGGCTGTCTAGGACAGGTAAAAGAAGCTGCACAGGTGTCCCTTACCTGGGGCAGGTGGGAATGGAAAAGCTCAGGGGGTGCTCAGGGGGTGCAGCATGGCAACCCCTGACCTCCAATCCAGTGACAGGGAAGCAGTTTCCACTGATAAATGGCAAAGAAGAGCTGCCTGACAGACTCTGGGAGGGGCCAGGGTTGGTTGGCTGATGCAACCCCCAGGGGTATAAAAGACTGAGCATCCCTCTTGGAGATAAACTGGCCACGTGGTATCCACAAGGGCAGCTCCCAGTGCTGTGAATTTTTCCTTATGTAGTCCTTTTGTTGTATTTTTGTTAGGGTTTAAAAAACCTTTTTAAATTTTCAAGGTGAGCAGTTGTTTCTCCTGAGGACATGAAGGCACCCCAATAAAGAGGAAAGGCTGCAGCCACCCCTTCAGCTGACCCAGCTCTGTTTGCAGCCCAGGAGGAATGAGCAGGACTGGAAACTCAGCACTGCTCCATGGGACTGGCTTCAGCACAAACGGCTGCTGCCAGGTGAATTTTGCTCAGAAGTGAGATCTGCCTGAGCTGCCCTGTCCAGGGGCATTTGTTCTGCTGACGCATCGCCCTGGCAGGGGATGTTCACAGCAGCTTCTGGCACCAAGGAGTGCTCCTACTCTTCCCACACTGGTGCAGAGCAGAGTAAATCCTCTTTGATCAATGCAAAGCCCAGTGTAAAACAGGAGTATCCAGCCCAGGCCATTTAATTCTCCAAGATATAAGCAGGCTCATAATCTTCATCAGCGTTGCTTCCTGCTTGAAATGCTTTTCATTAGCTGCTCATTCAGTGAGCACAACCACTTCTGCTGCCTCAGCAAAACACATGCCACACTTCTTGCTCAGCAGCAGAAGGCAAACATTTTATTGCATTTTAATCACTGGCACTTTCAGCAGTTGCTTCCTGCTCTCTGTGTTTCTTCCACCCATCCTCCTGAGAAGCCTCTGTAAGCTGTGATTGCTTGGCCAGAGCAATACAGGACCTCCTCAGCCCCCAGGTCCTGGGGGAGCTGGAGGTTGAAAGCTTGGTAATCTCAGTGGCCTTTTGATCCTGTTGTGGAGGAAGTGGGACAGGCTGAGCACAGCTGATGGGCTGCAGAGCTTGGCTGCCCTGCCAAGACCTTTGCTATGTCACCAGTCTTGCTGGAAAATTCTGTGTAAAATTTTTATTCTGAAAGTAATGATTTCATGGAGCTGAAATGTTTCAGGGGAATATTTCAATGACCAAGGGGAAAAAAATAAAAAAGGTGGTTTGAATTGCAAAATGAGAAAGCCCACTGATGGTGTGCCTTCTCCCAGTCCAGCCATTGAGGAAGCAGAAATGCTCAGTGACAGCAGTGCAGCCATGGTCAGGAGAGGCTTAGGGCTCACAGCCCACTGTCAGGACATGGTTCAGGCTTTGGCCCTGCAGTTTCAAGCCAAGAACTGCTGAGTGACCAGAGAAAGGCTGATGGACCCCGGCTGACTGGGACCAGCCCAGTGACTGGCATCTGTCCCTAGCAGCTCCGTGGGTGATGCCCAGGGCCAGGCTCTCTGAAGTGCTCACCTGCAGGTCACTCTTTGCCCCGGGCAGACCCTGCCCTGCAGGGTGACCCGCTGCTCCTCTCCCAGGATCAGCCTTCCTGTGCCTCTGAGTCACACTGAGTGTTTCAAAGAAAATTTTGGTGCCTCATTTCTTCATTTTCCTGTGTCTGGGGATTTTCCAGCCTCTGATCCATACCCTTCGTGCTGCTGCAGTGCAACTCCTTCTCCTCACTCGTTCTCCTGATCCTAAATGTGCCTGTAATTTGCACACAGTCCCCACATTAGGGTCAAAGCCCCTTGCTTTGTTCTGCTGCTGGCAAGGTGGGCTCTTTTTTTCCTTTTTACAAACCAAGCTTCCATTTCCCATAAGCAGGAGGTTTAAGCCTCCTAAGAATATCTTTACATTTCTGGTTTGGGTTTTCAGTGAGACATCATCAAACACCAGGTGGAACCACACACTCCAGAGTGGCCATCACACTCCACCCTAAGAGACAGACCTCTGGTTCAAGCAGCAGGACTACTCCAAAAATCATATCAGGCACATGGTTTGATTTTTGGGGTGTCCTCTGCAGGGCTGGGAGTTTGACTTCAATGCTCCTTGTGGGTCCCTCCCAGCCCAGGGCATTCTGTGGTTCTGAGTTTGCAGTTGGGACATCACACCCAGCATTGGGAAAATCAGGCTGCTGCCTGGCTGTTTGAGGTGCTATTGTTAGCAGCAGTAATCCTGAGCTACAGGAGCTGTGAGGGATTAGGAAGGAAGAGCATTCTCCCTGTGTCCTGGGGATTGTGCAGTAAATTTCCACAGTGCACTGAGGTGAGGGTTTCTCAGCTACAGCACTCCTGGAATTGCTGCTACAGTTGAAGCCTCTTCAAACAGCACAGGAGTCAAGAAAAAAGTTGTACCACTATCATAGAAGTGTAACACCCCAAAAATGGTTGTTTTTTTCCCAGAATAGTGGTAGGGCTAAAATCTGCTTTTATAATAATTTTCTTTCTGTTGCCTGGATTTTGGGCAAGGATTGCTTTCCTAGGAGCACAGGGTGGCTGGATTCTGGATTCTTTAACAATGAATTTCAGCATTGCCAGTCATTGTCAAACCTCAAAAGTATGAAATCAGATTAAAAGATATTTAAGAATTGAAAACACGTTGGATCCTATTTTGCCTACTCCATTCTGCCCTCACTTGTGTTCTCAAGCTTTTGTCTTCTTCACCTAACCTGAAAATAAAGAGGCTCAGATTGGCCTGCACAGAGGATTTGTGGTGGGAAACATGTGCCTGAACTTGTCCTTCTCTGTCCAGGTGCACCATGACCTGCTTGTGGTGCAGCCCCTGCCCTCAGACATCCTCTCCCCACTGGAGAAAGCTCTTTTCCTGCTCTTTCCCACTGGAAAGCCACAGCCAGGCAAAGCCATGGCCCCAGACAGCCCTGGCCATGCAGCTCTGCCCTGCTGGCACCTGCAGGGACAGCAGTGGCACCTCGCTGTGTGCCAGGCTCCCTGGGTCTGGGCTCATTGCAAAGCCAGGCTGTGGCAAACAGCAGCAGCCTGGCCAAGGCTGAGTGTGCAGTGTCTTCATGTGGAAGCAAAACCCAGCAGGAAGGATGGGTTTTCTCAGGTTTTGTTACATAAAAGTAATTTAAACACTTCTGCCTGTGGTGAGTAGCCAGGATTGGTCTGTCACAGAGGTACAAAGGAGGGCACAGGCTCAAGGACACACATCCTCCTTCATGCCATGAATCTTCTTCCCTATCCACAGCCACACCCTGGTCCAGGTTTCCCCTTGGCAGCTGTCTGCAGTCCATGGCACTCCTGTTTTCCACAGGGCTAGAACAGGAGATGGAGCAGTGACATGTGACAGACTGATTTAGGCCCTGCTGAGAGGATGTTTACAGAACTGGGACACTGGTGACGTGTTAAAGAGAAGCAGGATGTCTTTGCTCCTCTAACTCTGTGGCTCAGCAGAGCTTAACCTGTTTGCTCCTTCCATAAATGCCCCAAAGAGAGCTGTGAGCATCTCCAGGCCTTCCCCACCAAGGTTCAGTTGGTGTTGTTGCTTTCAGGGGTTACAGGAATGCTCTGTCCTGGGCCAGTGCCATGCCTGCTGGGATCATAATGGCAAAGAACCACATCCAGAGATTGGGGCAAGTGTAGCACAACTTGATTTCCCGTTTCTTTTGGGAATTTCAGCAACAGCTGCAGGAAAGCATCTCTTCAGAGACTGCTTGCAGCTGCAGATGCTTCTGTCCCTTTCCTGGGCAGAGGTACAGCCCTTCTGGTAAAAAACACACCTGGTCATCCTCATGTTGCATCCCAAGAGTCAGGAACTTTCCCCATGAGCATGTGTGTGAGTGCTGCAGCCAGTGCTGATGGAAGCAGAGAGGATGAGGCAGCCAGTGACCCCAGGATAACTCTAGCAGTGATTGGACTTTGCACTGAAAATCACCTGGTGCCTGACTGCTCTGACCAGAGCCCAAGTGAAGGCTGTGGGATGGTCCCTGGACCATCAGGGTGTGGCCCCTGCCCTGTGCCACACCCAGGCTGGGCTGCAGAGGTAGCAGCTCTTGGCCCCAGTAAAGCACCAGGTAAGGGTTTGGAAGTCCCCAAAGCTGGTGCTGAGGTTGGGTCACTTGGCCAAGTCCTAAGCCAGGATCTTTGTCCCTGCAGTGAGCAGGAAGGGTCTGAGGTCAAGACATGCCCCAGCCCTGGCAGGCAGCTGCAGTCTGTGCAGCAAAGATCACATCCACAACCTGCCAGCTCCCTGTGTCCCCAGCTCCACCCTCCCAACACAGCGCCTGGCTGGATGCTCCCATGACTTCCACATCTTCAGATATTAACTCCAGATCATCTAGATTGTACAGCTCCCACCAAGCCTTCAGGTCTATCTGCTGCCCGTGAGCAGCACAAGGTGGGAAGGAAGCAGCTGGTTCCCTGTCAGAACCCAGGACATTCCTCTGGCTGCCCTGGAGGACTCCAGACCCTGGCAGGGGGCTCAGAGACCCTGGCACGGAGTCAAAACCACCTGTGCCTTGGATTTTAGCCCATGGAAACAATTCCCAACTTTGTGTGAGGATTTACAAGCCATAGGGGTTTGAGTAGAATAATAGTTAATTTGTCACAGGGTGAAAAAGTAGAATTTGGGAGTTCAAGAGGCAAGATGGAGGAATCTGGGCATGTCCTCTTCTCCTTCTTCTTCTTCTTCTTCTTCTTCTTCTTCTTCTCCACCTTCTGCTGTGATGGTGGCACTTCTGGATTGGTTCAGAGTAGAGACAGACTGTCTAACACAGGTGATAGGGATTGGAAAATTATTGTAAATAAAGCACCTGCAGTTCTTAGTATAAAAAGCCAACAGCACCCCAAGGGCAGGGACTGTGCCACAGCCCGACCTGCTGGACAGAGCTCAGGGGGTCAGAGACAGAATGGAACAGATAAGAGAAAATAAACAACCTTGAAAATCAGAGCTGAGGAATCTCAACTTCTTCTTTGGTCTCAGGGCTGGGAAAAAAACACTTTTCAATACCTCAGGAGCCATTTCAGCAACAGCAAACCCAAGAGTTCCCCTCTCAGTCTTTAAGGCTGTGACTTCCTCCACTCAGACACAGGCCACACCTGCCCTCCCTTAGACCTTGTTTCTTCCCAAGGGAATTTGCTGATGTGAATGCTTAAAGGCAGGAAATGTCAAAATTCAAGACCTGCTAGTGAGAGGAACTCCCTTAACCTTGCCTGTCCCAGCACCTCGGGAATCCAGCCAGGAGCTGCAGTCCAAGGCACCCACATGGCCCAGGGCAGTCAGGAATGACAAACACTCCCAGGGCTTGTGGCTTCCCAGCCAGCTAGGGCCTGAGTGCCAGGGGCCACTGCATGCAAAGAAACTGCTCCTAAAAGACCTGTGATGTCTCATATCTGGTTTTCACCACTCTTTGGTCTGTTTGGAAGCAGCACAAGGCACTGCAGGTTCAGTTTTGTCTCCATTTATGCTGGTGCAGGCTCTTGCACATTTGCTGATGCTCAGCACCTGCCAGAAGCCTCTTCTCAGTCCCTACCCCAACACTCAACCTGCACTGTTCAGCAAGAGAACACAAAATTTAACAAGAATTGTAAATGCACAGCAAGCCCCGTGGCAGGGAAGAATGATGCATCTGACTCCATGTTCTCACAAGGCTGATTTATTACTTTATTATACTGTATTATATTAAAGAATGCTATACTATACTGTACTAAAGAATACAGAAACCATACTGACTCAATGCTAAAAAGATAATAATGCAAACTCCTGACTCTCTCCAGAGCCCTGACACAGCTTGGCCCTGATTGGCCAAAGAGTGAAAACAACTCACATGAAACCAATGAAACAATCACCTGTGGGTGAACAATCTCCAAACACATTCCAAAATAGCACAGCACAGGAGAAGCAAATGAGATAAAAATTGTTTTCCTTTTCTCTGAGGCTTCTCGCTGCCTTTCAGCTTCCCAGGAGAAAAACCCTGGGCCAAGGAATCATGTTCAGGGACTGTGAATGCCACAAAGGGGTGTCCAAAATTTTCCTTGTTATTTACTGAGATTGTGGACGTTCCTGTCATTCTAGAAACATCTGGTAAGATTTCAAAGCTCCCTGAAGTGCCAGCTGTTCTCGTGAGTGCCACAGGTGAATGCCACGCTCAGTTCTGCTGTTTGAGCTGCACTGGTGACATCTTTTTTCTGGGAGATGTGCCCACAGGAACTCACAGAGGAGCTCATTAAAGTGCTCTGGAGGAGCTCATTGCCTGTGAGAGGTGCAGGAGGGAGAAGACCAGGCTGCATTAGATACCAAGTGATTACAAGCTGCTTGCACAGAATGCCCATAAAAAGGATGATAAAACAGGTCTGAGGGACACAGCAAGGTGTCAGCTAATCCCCTTCCCACACAGTGGTGCTTCTGGCACTTTGACAGTGTCTGACCTGCATTAAAATCCTCTCATGCTGGAGTCACAAGATGTTCCCCAGCATTTGCCCTTCCTGATGGTCAAAAGGTTTCCACTTATATTGAACCAAAACATTATTTTTATAGTTTATTTTCACTACTTCTTTTTGCCCATGAACACTGGCTGCCTTCAGCTTTGTGCAGATTTCCTCTTGAAATCTGTCTCAGCAGCTGTAGAAGCTATGCCTGCCATTGTAAAACATCAAATTTGCAGGAGGCAGGTCAGTGGTTTCTCTCAGGCTCCACCTTTCATGAGCATTCTTCTCTGATTATTTTGGGAAGTTCTCTTGTTCCACCATGGACAGAGAATTGGAGATCTGCCTGCCCCAGGCACCATGACCAGCTCTCCCCAAAGTGAAGTGGGATATGAAGTGGAAATAAGATGCCAGAGTCCAAAAGTGAAGCAGGGTGCAGTTCACCCTGTGTGAAATGGCTGAAGGGCAGGGAAGCCAATGTGAGCAAGTCATGCCCAGCTCCATTTATAAGCACTGGAGGCAAAAAAAAGCACAAGTGATTCATTTGGTTCTGACCTACCTGTCAGGCAGGTGAGTCGTGCCCCAAAAGTGCTTCTTCCCCTGCAGCTGGTCTAGACAGCTGGCCCAGAGGGAGGCAGGGACAGCACCTCCCATGTCTGAGCAGGGGGAAGAGGAGTCTGAAGCCAAGCTGAGGAGCTCCAGCACCAAAGCCTGGCCTGGCAATATTGCCTAAGCCTGGGCAATAGAAGGAGCAGGGCTTTTTCATCTTGCAACTTGGACAACACCTCTCTGCCCCTTATTTTTGCTCCATGTTTTCTATTTCTCTTTATGTGGAGTCCAGTCATCAGGTCCCTACAATTTTCAGTTGTTCTTAAACTGCAGAAAACTGTGATGGAATGGAATGGAATGGAATGGAATGGAATGGAATGGAATGGAATGGAATGGAATAGAATAGAATAGAATAGAATAGAATAGAATAGAATAGAATAGAATAGAATAGAATAGAATAGAATAGAATAGAATAGAATAGAATAGAATAGAATAGAATAGAATAGAATATTTCATTTGGAAGGGACTTACAATGATCAGCCAGTGCAACAGCCCAACCATTTCAGGGCTGACCAAATCTGAAATGTGTTATTAAGGGCACTGTCCTAATGCCTCCTAAACCCTGCCAGGCCTGGGGCACCCAGCAGCACCCAAGGAAGCCTGTTCAGTGTCTGACCACCCTCTCAATAAAGAATTGTTTCCTTAGGTCCAAACTTCTCATGAGCACTCCTGGCTCTTGGCTGGGCGTGCTGTGAGGAGAAGAAAACTTCACTGCCCAGCCTGCAGGAGGATACCTGGTGTTCCCAGCCATGCCTGATGGGAGGAGAGGGGGTGAGGGGATGTGTGAGAGGGGCACTGGCACCGTGAAAGCAGGATGGCTCCGTGGCTGGCAAGCCCTTGCCCTCACTAATGTGCCAGCCAAGCTCCTGGGCCCTGGAACTGGTGCCAGCACAAATCCAGACTGACTACTCCTTAAGAAGGCAAATATCCCTGATGGGGAGTTTTTATGGTACCCCTGAGGGAAGTTAAACACACATTTGTTCATAAAGATAGAAGAGAAATGTAATGAACACTCATTGGGCAGAGTCCTTCTGCAACATGTGGAGCCTGAAAAGATGCATCACAAGCAGATTCCTTTCTTGCCCTTGCCCCTGCAAGGAGCCATTTAGTCTCTGGCACTTCTGCTTCCAGAGAGTTTAACCCCTCCTTGCATTTGGCTCTTTGCCCTCTGTGCCAGATCATCCCTTGGTCACAAATTTTCCCTGCTGAGCAGCTACAATCAGTATTTCCTTCACCCAGACCAGACCCTGGAAGCAAGAATTAAGCCCATGTGTGTGTGAGAGAGAGCAGGCTGCAGGGATGTTCTCATCTCCTGTGGCTTCACTGCTGAGCCAAGGGCAGCTCCTGCAGCAGTGAGACAGCTCTGCAGGGATCTGCCTCGTGGGGAATCAGCTCCTGGCCCAAGCTGACACCACGATCCAGCTGGAAAATTTCTTGGGTTCTGTGGCCCACCTCCTTGGCCACCCGTGGCCCAGGGTTTATTGAAGAGCCCCTGGGCTGGATGCTTTGATCAGAACAGAGGATTAAGGCAGGAGTGCAGGGCAGGTGCACTCAGTGGGTGAGAGCACCTGAGCTGCTCTCAGGCCAGGCCCCATCAAGAGTGGCAAAGCCATGCTCTGAGCTGGTGAGATATGTCCCATTTCATTACCTAATACTGTGGCTTAACCCCATCCCAACTGGCAAGAATAGCTTAAAAATAGGGATTAAGTGAGGTGGCTGAGGAAGCCCTTCCTGGACTGCAGCCAGGCACAGTTGTACCTTTGAGGAAGGGAGACCTCAGTAATGTCAGCAAGGCTTCTTTCAGGAGGTTCTCTCACTGCCCAAAATCCAGCAGAATGTACTGGACAGTCATGGTGCCCAGAGAAGCTGTGGCTGCCCCTGGACCCCTGGATCCTTGCCCCAAGGCCAGGCTGGATGGGGCTTGGAGCAGCCTGGGACAGTGGGAGGTGTCCCTGCCATGGCAGGGGTGGAACAAGATGAGCTTTGAGGTCCCTTTCAATACAAACCACTCCATGGGTCCATGATTTTATGAGTCCATGACCTGGTGGTCCCTTCCCTCACACGAGGGACTTGTGGCAGCTCTTGAGGTGGAGAAGGTGTTTGCCCTGCATGCTCCAGGTGAAGGCTGCAGGGCAGGCTGAGGAGCTCTCTGCAAGGCTGTGGCCAGCCAAGCTCCTGGTCAGGCAGGAGCTGCTTCCTGTAAGGAGCAGGAGGCTCTGCAGGGCAGAGTTGGGTGCAGATGTGTTTGGGCTGGCAGATAGGTGGGAATCAGACCTGGGGAGTGAGCTGCAAGCCATGGAAGGGAATGCATAGGATCTGCCAAGAAGGTGAGTGGGATCTGGGCTGCCAGCATTGCTGCTGAGCCCTGCAGAGCAGCACCCCAGAATGAGCGTTTAAAGAACAGATTTTGCAAATAGCCAGAGTCCAAATTACAGATCAACAAACACAGCCAGATGGACACTGCTGCCTTCTGGACATCTGCATCATTTATTGAGGCTATCAGGACTCAGCCATGCTGCCAAAACTGGAGGCCCAGGCCCTTTGCCAAGGCTGTGCCCAGCACAGCCTCCTGCTCTGCCACAAGGACAGCACAAACTCACCAGGACTCACATTGTGAGCAGCAACCTGGCCCAGCCTTCCAGTGAAAACCTGCCCTGAAAGACAGGCTTTAGGAAAACTCTGTCCTGCCAGTTGAACCATCTGTCTTGTTCCAACTTCTTAATGAGCCACATTCTTACCTTTGCTTGTGTCGTTTTTCAGCTCTGCCAGCTGAAAAAGCAGCTTTGCTTTAGCTGTATATTGACAGCAGCACTACCCTGGAAATCTGTCAGTGCAAATGAGAGCCACATCCACAACCTTTCCAGGTCTGAGTGAGTGAATTAAACATTTCCCAAGCTGGCATGAGATCAAGCTGCCCAGACCTGCCCACAGCCTTGCTATCAAACTCTTTGAGCCTCCACAACAGTGTGGTGGATCCAGCCAGTCCAGCAGGGCTGGTGTCACTGCACAGGGAGCCCTGAACACGCCCAGGAGCCATTTGGAAGAGCATCACTGGGCCCTGGTGCCCACAGTGGCATGGGCTGTCTCTTGGCATCATTGACTCGACCAGAGTGAAGGGGAGGAGAGGGTTTGGGCTATTGACAGTGGCTCTGAGTGCATCATTCATTCACTCTGATTTTACTCCACATTAGGGCTGTTGCAGTAGCCAGGAATCCTGGAGCCTGCTGCCTTCAGAGCCCTTCTGGAGTGCTTGCTGGAGGCACAGGGATCTCCAGTGCTTACACATCATTAGTGATCTCCTACAGCTCAATACGAAAAGAAACAAACCAACCAACAAAACCAAACCAAACCATTTAAGCCTGCAGCACAAGGAAGAAGGCTGCCTCTATGCAAATACAGCCCCAAAATCCCCAGACCATATTCCTGGAGGCACTGCAAAAGGTGGCTGAACATAAAAGACACCAAAGTGGTTCTCTTCTTGCCCCTTCTCCGTGGTTAGTTCTGTGTGGTTGGGATTAGCACAGCACTGAACAGGTCAGTTAGGTACAAAATTGTTGTCAGCACTGGAAAAATCACTTGCCCTGTGGACAGGCTTAGTGCTCAATGAGCTGCTGTGGTGAGGGCACAGATTCAGCATGTCCAAACACAGGGAGTGAGCACCAGAGCTCTCTCTGGGATGAATAAACTCCTGGTTGAAGTGCTCCAGGAAGCTTTGTCTCACTGCAGAGTGGAGATCTGATCTACACTGATAAAAGCACTGATAAAAACGTGGCACTGAGTGTGCACAGAGCCCCGGGTCGGTGTCAGCTTGTCTTTGCCAGTCCGTGCTCAGCACCATCACATTAGTGCTGCTCACCAGGACTGGTAACCTGATTGAGAGGGGAAAAGGGCAGCAGTGAACAGCTGCCATCTGCCAGGGAGCTGAACCTGAGCCACTCTGCCCTGGAACAGGGACTCCGGTGTCACAGCAAAGCTCTGCTGGCAGGGATGAAACACAGAGCAATTGACCTTTAGGTGACAGTTTGCAGGATGTCAGCTCGAATGACACTGTAGGGAGGGGGGTGGGTGTTATTAAAGTATAAGATACCACCCACAAGCAGGAAAATAACAAAATTCCCCCAGGAATAAAAAAAGCCTCCTGTGATTTGTCCCTCCCGGTGTTAGACTTCTTGGCTCACTGCTTCACAGATCCTCTGTGGGAGACAAGAGCTTATCACCAGGGTACCTGCATTTCTCCGAAGAGGTAAATTGCCTTTTAACTCCTCTCCATTGCTTTATAAGCGTCCTACTCACACCTAACGATGTGCAGAAGTTTAGAAAGCATTTTCCATGACCTGCAAGGCTTGGCAGCTTGTGAGTAGAGCAAATAGCTTAGCTGGGATAACAGAGAGGAAATCCACTGAAGAGCTCAAGTCATTAAGATGTTTGCATTTGATGAGACAACCACTACCAAGGGCCAGGGAAAAAGAAATGAGCCCCTGGTGCTGATTCCAGGTGCTTGGGGGCACTTCTGCACCCATCACACCCCTTCCCAGCACCACCAGAGCTGCTGGCTGGAGTCTCTGCACCAGCTTGATTGCTTTCTGCCCAAAATCTTGAAATTGAAGTGATTCTACACAAGGAAACAAACAACAAATTAAATCCCACAGTGACCACAGCTGCATCACTCCCAAAACTCTGAGGAGAAGGGCTGAGGCAGCAGGTACCTCACTGGAGCTCTCTTTGGGAAGCATCACCAACCTGAAGTTGTAAGTTGAGTTAAATACCTCTTCATTCTCAATCTCCAATGCTGTAGCTTTCATTCATATTTTAAAACTTTAGGGAAACTGGGTTTTTTTTGCTTTATTGCTGAGTGAAATGCATCTTTTTTCTCAGAAATAACTGGGATCTGCCCAGAGAATGGGGAGGACCACTGCAGGAGGACAAAGTGCTGGCCCTGTGAACACTGAGGGCTCAGGAGGTGGCAGACACAGGAGCCCTTGGGACTCTTTTTGGGTATGTCCATTGATGCCACCCACCTTGGGAAGGGGAGCTGAGGCAGTAACAAACACCTTACAGCATCAGAGGGAAAGGAGGATTTTATCTTTGTCACTCAGCCTCAGGGACACATACAAATAGAAGGGATTGCAAGCAATTAAAAAAAGCTGTTTCACAGGGATGGTTTCTGTGAGGAGGCCAGGAGTCAGAGCCTTCAGGCAATGTGGTGCCCAGGACCTTGTCCCTGCCCAATTCTCAGCTCCACTCTGAGAGACCCTGTGATGCCATCAAAGACTTCTGCCCACTTGTTCCAAGACACTTGACCTTCCTCCTTCTCTGTCTCCTACTATGATACCTTCTCACTGAAGACTCCAGTTCCTGGAGCACAAAAAACCAGGGAGTTGTGTCACACTGGGGCAAAAAAATTAGTGTTTTACCCAAACTGTCAGAACATCACTTGAGGGCTGACACTGGTGGTTGTATCTGAGCTAATCCAGATAAACTCCTTGCCTTTTTCTCTCCAACTGACTGTGGCAACTCAGCATGTCCAGGTGCTATCTGGAAGAACAATGCCTGCCCTTCCAGAGGGATGTTAAAGTCATCCCTAATTTGGCTCATTATCTGCTGAGTCCCTGGGTGTCATTTGAACAGCTCATGAGAAACAAATTACTTCAGAGCGTTGTACATTGCACACAATTTCATGGAATTCTTTCCCAACCTTTTTTCCTTTATAGGAATCACAAAAATGCTGGATTTTTTATGACTAAATGAACACCGTGACAGCAGCAATTGTCTGCCATAAGTAAATGCCAGGACTAATTGGATTAGACACAGGTGCAGCAATGAAGTCTTCAAAATCCACTTTTCCACGAGGTGTCCTCTTGCAATGTCACTCTTTCAGAGGTGACCCTCTGCTGACACAGCACAGCTGCTGTCCCAGGGCTGTGGATTCCTCTCCCTGCACCAAAACATGAAGTTTTCAGACAGGAAATTGCTGGGATTCACATCCAACTGTGTCAGTAACAGTTTGTGGGTGCTTAGTGGATGCTGGATTTGCACATTTCCCCCGCCTCACCATTCATAAATATATGCACAAGCGTCATTTTATTCACACAGATTTTGGCAAAAGGCCCATTGAATTCAGCAGAGAGAAGTCCATTGACTTTGGTAGACTTTGCACATTGTGGGTGAGAACAGATGGAGGCTCCATTCACCAGTTGCCACTCGTTAGTTAAAGCTTATTATTGCTGAAGAGTTTTGTTAATGCATTTCCAAATGGAGCATGATCCGAGTGATGTAACCACTGCTGAGGGCTGGGGAGCAGCAGATGTGCTCTCCCAACGTGGATGGAGGGAACAAAGGACATCCCTGGTGTGGCAGCAGCTCTGTGGCCACAGAGAGAAACTCAACTTTCCCAGGCATCGTCCTGTGTTGGGGCTCCTGTGCCAATTCCTCGACTTCTGGGGCTCAGGCTGGGCCCTCCCAGGGGCTCCCCTGTCGGGGCAGACCCTCCTGGAGTGGTTTGTGTCAGGAAAGAGAGACCCACTGGATCTTTTCAGTCTCCAGATTCTTGTTTATTGTTATTCTTATCTAGAGTTTTGCACGCTGTCCACAGCAGGCTCAGGAACTGGAAAAGCACCACAGAAATGGCCAAAGATCTCTGGTTCCAAGGTCTTTTAAAGCTAAACTATCCCATTAAGAGCTGACACCTGGATTATTTTCCCTTCTAACCCAATAACTGATCCCAAAGAGCCCCAATGCAGACTTTTCTGCCCAATTACAAAATGCCACCCAAACCCATGGAGAAGGAGGAAGAAGAAGCATGAAGAAGAAGCCCAGCATGACACCCTGTGCCCTCCATCTTGCTTCCCAAAAAAAACCCCAAACCCTCAATTTCTCACCCAGTGACACACCTACACTGCTCTCTATAATCTATTTCACACTTTTGTGGATTCCAGTCTATTCTGGAGTTTAGGAAACTTTCTCCATGGATGAGGGTCAAAGTCAGAGCTCCCCTGGGGGTCAGGGCACCCCAGAGCAGACAGAGAAATATTCCCAGTGCCCTGGGTTTGCACAGTCCTGTGAAAGGCTGTGAGAAAATCAGAGAAAAGAATGTGAAACAATTCTTAACTTACTACACCTGGTATTGTGAACATGTAGAATGTGTTATGGAGATTTTTTTACCAAAGAGTGGTTTCTTAATTAACCAGTGGTGATGGTGTTTGGACTGGAGGACCAATTAGGTCCAGCTCTATCATAACTGTCTATAAGAGCAATAGGTTTCTTTATAAAGATTAATATGATCAACCCTTTAAAATGCATAGGGTCTATATCAAATATTACTCAGTTCAGGGCCCGTTGCTGTGACACCCCTGGATACACAGGGCTCATAAACTGGAGTTTTCTGTCTCACTCTTCTCTCAGCCTTCAGAGGCAGCAGGCCTGCAGCCAGGGCCACTTGCTCACAAGGAAAAGGCACTTTCCTGTCACCACATTTCTCCTCACAGAGAAAAGCAAGGCACAATCCTTCCCAAGAATATTTCTGGGTTTCACATTCTCTGAACCTCAGAGAAAGGAAAAACAATTCTGATCTCACTTGCTGTGCCTGTGTTTGTGCAAAAGCAGAATGCAATGTGGAGATTGGTTACCCACAGTGATGGTGCTTTGGTTCCTTGGCCTGTCAGGGCCAAGTGTGCAGCCCCACATTTCTCTTCACAGAGGAAACTGTTAAATTTTGAGAGGTTTCCTTGTCTTGGTGGTCCTGCTTTTTTGTGGAGAATTGTCTCTTCCATAACAGATTTGACCAGTTCTAACGTGATGTATCCTTGCAGACAAAGCCCACATTAGGCTACATGTGCCTGAAGAACACAGCATCACAAGGCACAATTCTTCCCAAGAATGTTCTTATCTCAGTTGCTGTGCCTGTGTTTGTGCCAAAGCAGAATGCAATGTGGAGATTGTTTACCCACAGTGATGGTGCTTTGGTTCCTTGGCCTGTCAGGGCAAGGTGTGTGTGTTGGGACTGTCAGGCAGGAAAGTGCTGGAGCAGTAATGCACCTCCCCTTGGCACCCTGGTTCCCTTCTGCTTCCCTCCAGGCTACAATCACCCATGGCATGGCCAAAATCTGGCTGCAGCCCCTGATGCACAGGATGAACAGAGTTAAAGGATCCTCTCCTCATGGCATTCAGCAAGGCAGCTCCTCCTGAGCTGGAATCAGAGCTGTCTGGAAAAGGAACTGTGTCCCAGGAAAGTTCCAGAGGACTGGCACACCTTGCACCATTTCACCTGGTCTCAAAGGTCACCAAGAAAGAGCTTAGCAAGTAGATACTTGCAGGGGGTTTAAAAAGCCAGCAGTTAAAAACTACAAAATGTCATGCTTTACTGGCCAGGACCTCTTCCAAACTTAGACCAAATGAGAAGAATTCCCAGCAGCTCTGGTGGTGAGAGAGGAAGTTTGGCTTTTCTTTTTCTTTTTTTTCCTTTTTTTTTTTTTTTGTTAGTTTGTTTTTCGAAAAGCCGTTTTGTGCCAAAACAAAGTTTTAGATGCAAACTTTCAATCAGCTCAGGGGACAGCCAAGCACTGAGCTTGTGGGTTTCCCTTCTGCATCTCTGAGTCATTGTGAGAGGAGAGGGTCTCTATTTTTAGGCTCTGCACACACTAACTGATACCAGCTACAGAGCCAGGCTGCTCTTCCACAGCCACTGACAGCTGCAGAGCCTCACTCCTGGCTCACTGGTGCTCCCTGGCTCTGGTTTTCCCAGATGGGGAAGGAGATGTGACCTCCTGCCTGGCCTAGGAGCTGTGCCAGTCACTCTCCACTGTGCCAGGGTGTTATCCCTGCCCACATTGCCCCCTGTGCTGGAGCACGAGGGCAGAGGGGTGAGAAGGGCCAGTTCTGCACAGGCATTGGCTACCAGCTTTGGCTGGCAGCATTTTCTCCCAAAAATGCAGGAGTTGGATTTCACCTTGTTTTTTGTGGTAGCTGTTTGTAGCAGAAAGTTTCAAGTTTTATTTAGGAAGTCCAACCCCCCAAACCTGACAGCTTGAGAACTACCTGGATTTGAGCTTGGCACAATGATGCCCCCTGGGAGAAAAGCATCTTGTGGCCTTCTCCTGCATGAACTGGTTTCACTGGTGGGACTGGGATGAAGAATTTTGTATGCTTTGTTTTTGAAGAATTGGCATTGAAGTATAGAAGAAACACTTTTCACTCTGCCTTTATTTCAGGAGCTGATTGAAGGAGACCAGTGTGTGTAAGGCAGCTGCACTGGGTGCAGAAGAGCACAGGGACATGTGATGGGAGAGTCCTGTCTGGGCCAGACGTGGCCTTAGAGTGGCCTTTTTTTGAGCATATGAATCAATCCTGGGTAGAAATTCATGGCTTTCTCAGTAACTCTTTTGGGCCTGCCCACAGGTGTGAAAAAAACAAGACAGAGACTCCAAAACTCACCAGGGTGGCTCATATGGGGAAGCATGATGTGTGTAGCTGCATCTGTGGGCTGCAGGATGTGTGGGTTAGCACAGGGGGAAGGCAGCAGGTCAAGCCAAATGGCTAAAGAAGAGATGTTCTAAAAGGAGCTCACTGCTGAGGAGACTTGAGGTGAAGGGAACTTGCCCAAGATACAAAAGTTTTGTTGTAGGATGAGCTTGGTTACAGCCTGCCTGAGAGATCCACGTCTCAATTATTGTACAAAAGGCATTCACACACCTCAGCCCCATGGAAGTGTGCTCATTAACCACAGCTGAAGGCACACAACACCAAGTCCAGCCTCGGAAGGATATGTGTGAGATGGAAAAAAAAGAACCCAACACAAGCCCTTCAAACCATTTTCTGCCCCAAGAAATGCTGTTCCTGCAGTCTTGACAAAAAGCCCTGAGGCAGAAAGAGAAAGCAGGGATGGAAAGGTTTAGTTCCTCTATAACTCAGATATGTTCACTTTCTTCCCTGAACCGTTTTAAGAAGTGTAGCAAGAGCAGGTTTTGTTTATTTTACGTGACCCTGTGCCTGCCCCATGGTCACAGGTGATTTTGGGCCTGGTTGAGCAGCTGCCTGTAATTATGGAGACGTAATCCACAGAGATTTTCAGAATTGCTGGACAAGGCCAGGAGTATCCTGCCCTGTCTTTGACATGGGAGGTTGGATTAGAGACCTCCAGGGATCCTCCCAGGCTTCCCATAGTGTCTCCTCTCAGGCTCTCAGGTGGAGTTGAGCAGGCAGCAGAGGAGCAGAGCAGGCCAGGGCACCAGCACAGCTCTCTGAGCCTCCTCTGCTCCCACCTGAGCCACAGCTGGGCTCATCTGGTCCTTCCCACTGGGAGGTGAGGGAGGAGAGGCAGCACTGAGACATTCCACACTGGAGTTAGGCACCAGGACCCCCACAGGACGCTCACCCTGGGTCTGCTCTGGCAGCTCCACCCCTGCAGAGCACCCAGACACCAGCCACGCTCCAACTATTGTACAAAAGGCTCTTCACCTCCTCCCGCAGTCCTGGAGGGCCAGGGGGGCTCTGTGGTGGAGCCTGGTGGGCTGTGGCTCTTTGAGAAGTTCATGGCACCCGTGGGGCTGCAGAGGTACAGCCCAGCTCCCTGCCAGGGCCAGAGAGGGGACAGAGAGCTGAGCACACAGAACTGCTCTGGGGTTCATTCTGTGGCACATGTCAAGCACTCACTGGGCAAGAGCGAGTCAGGGGTGTCCACCCTGCCCTTCACCCACCCTGGGAGCATCCTCACTGCCTTTGCTCTGCCCTGCTGTCCCTCCAGTCTGAGCTCCAGCACAGACAGCCCAGCCCCAAGCAGGAGCCCACGAGGTCTCAAAATGCTCCATTAAATCCCTGCACTGCCAAGGACCTCAGGGAGGAACTGAGGGCGACCACAGCAGGGGTCTGGCCCAACCCTGTCCCACCCCTGTGAGGGGCAGCCCAGATGTGGCACCAGAGCCAGTCTGGGCAGCCCTGGTGGCCCAGAAAGGGGCTGCCCCAGCAGGAGACAAGGTGGACCCACCACTGGAACACCCTCCCAGCTCCCTTGGGAACACCAGCACGTCACCCTGCCTCGGGTGCCTGTGCCACAGGGCAAGGGGAGGCAGTGGAAAGGAAATAAACCCACAGTGATGAGCTGCCAGTAATTCCCACAGACAGCTCGGAGGAGAAAGACCTCAGGAAGCCTCTTCCCTTCCCTGCCAGGATCAGCCCTTCCTAAACTGATGGACCATCTGCCTGCTGGCCTGGCCTGTGACCCCAGCAGGGCAGAGCCAGCCTGCAGCCAGGGATGGGAGGGAAATTGAGGCTGCAGCTCAACCCAGAGCTGCCATGCTCAGCACCAGGAGCTGGGATCCCTCCACTGTTTGCTCCTGCTGGGCCATTCCCTCTCCAGAAACCCATCCCCTCTCTACCCACCCCTGGCTCATGTCCCTCCCAATGGGGGCAGCATTGTCACCACACAGTCAGAAGGTTCCCCTTGATGCCTTTTCCATGTTTCAGGTTCTGTGCTGCTGTAGTGTGTGGGTCTGGGTTCACATTATGGGATGGTGAGCTCTGTGCACAGAGCAGGGAGACAAAACAATTCCTGCTCCAGCTGGGCACCAAGGACAAATGATCCAAATCCCAGCCCAGGAGCACAAACCCCGTGGGCTGGAGAGAGAAAAACAAGGGTGGGACTGCCTGGGCTAAAGCTGGGCTGGGACAATGAACTGCAAGGTGCAAATGGAGCAGAGCTGATCCCAGGGAGAGACCCCGTGCCCGGCCGTGCATTTTGGGGCCATTTTGGTTCATCCTGGGTGCAGCCCTGGCTGGGCTCTGGTGCTGCCCAAGGTGGGTCCATGGAGGAGATCCTTGGAATAAATCCCTGCTTTATTCTTTAGCTCAGTCTGGTCTCTGTTCTGGGTCAGCCTTCCCAAGGCACCACCCTGTGTGGCAGTGGTCACTGCTCCCATGACCTTGGTGGGCTTTTCCATGTCCTGCTGAGCTCCACCTGGAGCTTCAGCAAGTCTGCCAGGAATGAGCTGGCCTGTCCTGAGCTCACCTGGGAGCTGACACTGCCACAGGCACCTGCCACTGAAGGAACAGCCTGTGGTGACCCCAGCTCTGGCTGGGGAGCAGCTGCAGGACCCGTGGCCACCCTTCAGCTCACTTGTGCCAGTGCCAGGGTCCAGCCCATGCTACCATTGGTTTGTGACTCTATCAATTAAATAATTGAACCAGAAAATTATTTCATGACCAATTCAGATCTAGTCACTTTTATATTCCCTTTTCCTCACCAGCAAAGTGCTGTGTTTGAGATTAGTCAGGAGCATTTTGTTCCAGCTGAAACCAAATTTCTGCTTTCATTATGGCCTCTGTACCAAAGTGGGGTCCTTGGCCCTTGGAGGGTTGGGGCACTTGTAAGTGAGCCCCCAGGGCTCAGGCTGCTGTGGGACATTGGGCATTTGGGCTGTTCTGCCCCAAAATGTGTGGCTCTCTCCCACATGGCAGGCTTGGAGATCTCTCAGTCCCCTCACACCTCTCTCCTGGAGAGCCACTCTGGACTGACTCTCACAAGCAGGAGCAAGATCCCTGCCAGTGGGATCCCATCCCACAACCCCCAGGATGGGAAGATGTCCTCACTCTCCATGGGCACTAAATATTTCATTGTTCTTCACAGAGCAGAGAAGATGGGTGATTTTCCACCCCCTGGCCCTGCACACCCACAGCAGGACAAAGGCACCTCACAGCCCAACAGCTGTGGGAGTCCAGCCCCAAGCAGGATCTTATTCAGACCAAAAGGTCTTGTCCAGTTTCCTGTGACTGTCACTGGCATTTCCACGAATGCCACACTCACTGAGAGAAAAGTCACTTTCTGTTAATAACCATACTTGAGTTGGTGGAAAACACTGGGAACTTCTCCCTCATGAGATGAAATGGCATTTTGTTTCGTTCTGAATCAAGATTTTTCTTTTCATTTTTTGTCTGAAAATTTTGGAATTGATGGCTCTGTTACATTCTCAACTTCTTGCCTGTTCTTTCTGTGAGCTGCCAACCCCCAAGGTATCCTGGTTAAGCCTTGGGAATTTGTCAATACAGGGCAGGATTTGGACTGTCAGTTGCATTTAAATGCAACATTTTACAAACAACCAGAATAGATGTGTGAGGATCTGTTCTGAACTAGGGCACTGGGACACAGAGAAAAGCACAGTGTGCCCAAAGTGTTCATGGTGAATAACAGTGCAGAAATGTCACTGCTCCTACACACCAGCCCATCATTAAATACTTCCACTTTAGTGAAATGGCAAAAACCCAGCTGATGCTTTCAGCACAGAACAAACCAAACTCTATCCACATCTGCCTCACAGTGTCAGATTCATTCAGGAAGCAGAAGTGTTCCTGTGAGATTATCATCTCTGTCTAGAACATGCTTGTGAAAGGTGAGAACACAATGCCAGCACAGTGCAAGGCTCCTGTGCATTTTAATGGTGATATCATTGATAAAACTATCTTTAGTGCACTTTAAAAAAAGAAAATTACTCAAAGGAATTTCTGGGCACTTGCTTAGAAATTTATTTGTCCTGGACCTTAAAATAACCCTTCCAGCTCCTTCCTTCCAGATCACAGAAGAGCATTGCTGTGTGATGGTTAATGCCCCTTTGGCAGCACTCGAGGGGCTTCATTCTGCCACCTCAGTTTATCTAAATTCCCATTCACAAAGAAATGGTGAATTCCAGCTCTGAGCAAGGCACAGTGTGAAAGCTCAAAGAATTGAAAAGTCTGGTTATTTTTAGGAGGAGCTGATCCAGATTTCCCAACTGCAGGAAAAGGAATGCAGGAAGAGCAGCATCAGGGAGAGAAGTCCTTCTGTCCCACTGGGACCAGGGGGCTGTTCTGCCTCTCCCACCTTCTCCTCAGGCTGAGGGCAGGACCTGGCCCTCCTGGGGCCAGTCCTTTTTGAAGGGCTCAAGTCAGGCTCTCACCTTTCTACCATGGCATGAGGATAACTCTCCTCCCTCTAAACCAGGTGGGTGAGAGGTCACAGTGGGACACACAGAATTTGGGATCAGGTAGAAACCCTCATTTCCAAAGAGCTGCTGCAGAGTTTTGGCCAGGTGGGTGCCCTGTGTCTCAGAGCTCAGATCTCCCTCTGTGGTGCCTGTGGCAATACCACAGCCATGAGCAGCTCTGGTGGGTTTAGCTCCACCTGCAATGGCCAGGAAGGTGTGCTCAGAATCAGAGAAGTTGCTGTCCCATGTTAGTGACCACCAGGAGCTCCTCAGGGGCTGACTCCATGTCTTGCATTCCCAGGGGCACCTTCAGGTACCCTCTACCAACCTGGCCTGTCTGTCAAACCCAAAGCAGTTTCAGTCTTTGCAGATCCCCAGCACTGGGCATCAGGAGAGACCTTGGATTCATCCTCACACCTGAGCATAGACCCACTGCAGGAAAAGCCAGGGGCGTCCTCCTGAGCATCCATCACCTCAAACCATCATTTGTCTCCTTCTAGGCTGCCTCAGGGGAGATAGGAGAGCAAAAACACCTCCAGAAGATATCCTGGGATTCGTTTAGGAGCCATGGATATTTTATCTAGAGCAATCAAGTGGGTTAGGGAGGTATTTTGGTGTTGTAGGCAGCACTCATGGACTGTGCTGCCAGTTACAGAGCAGCATCAAGGAGAGATGCATCAAGGTGTGTTTCAGAACAAACGTGGACCAATTAGAACTTGCCTGGGATTGTTGGATTTCTTTGAAAACCTGCAGCAAAAGTCTTTTTTAAAAATCCTGCATTCTTTATCCAGAAGGAAAACCAACTTGAGGTGGCACTCTGACACCTGCTGAGTGGTAAATCACCTGACTTCTTCTTGTGGCTTTTCCCCAGATCTGCTGGTGACTCAGTTGTCCCACACATGCCAGAAAGGACAGCCAGCCCTGAATTCCCTTCTGTGCCTGGCTGAGCCCACTGAGCTGGAAAAGGATTCCCTGGGAAGCTCCTGGGTGCTGCTCCTCCAGCACCAAGCAGTTCTGCTGGTCCCTCTGCTCTGCTCCTTCCATCTCAGTGCCACAACCCGAGAGGAAATGGGGCTGCAGCAGCCCAGAGGAGCTGAGATGATGCAGCTTGTGGCCACACCAGCCTGGCTGAGCAGGGCTAGTAACAGTGGCATTTGGCCACATCCAATGGTCACAGTCTGGCACAGAATCTCTTTGGCTCTGCCCTTTCCAAGACCTTCACCTCCATCCATAGGCAGCTCCTATATTTAGTAATTCTGTCAGTGGCAAAGGCCCAGCCTCCAGGATGTTGATTCAGACACCCAGACACTCAGCCACTTCCTGTTTGGATGCACTAAAATTATTTGCATCATTTGAAAAGTGATGTTGGTTAAGGGAAACAAAGTGTTATTGTCAGAGGAGGCTGAGCTGGGTTAAGTGCCCATGCACAATGGAAAAAAAAGCAGAACAAAACACCTCCATCTCCTCCAGCAGCACGCTCAGACAGCGTGTCCTGGGAGCCACTGTCCCCCCTCCTCTGGGCCTGCCATGGCCACAACAGTGCAGTAAAGCACAGGATCCCCTGCCCAGCCTCCTCCCAGGGTGACCCAACCCCTGATCTGTACCTAAATCCAGGAGCACGGACATATCCAGGAGCTGGGCTGTGCTGGCTGGGGCAGGCAGTAGAAAGCACCTGCCTGCTCTGCCACTCAAGCACTCATAGCTGCAGGCAAGCTTTTCCTCTGTCCCACCTGGACAACCCTGGGCATTAATGTGGCACCCAAAGTCTTCACAGACTTCTGGTGACTCGAGGTCCAGGGCACCTGTGGGTGGTGGTCGTGTCCAAGCTGGACTCAGCTCTGTCACCTCTGTGCTTTGTGTCTTGCCAGGGCAGCTGCTGAGTGAAAGGACAGACAGGACTCACTTTGAGGGTCAGACAGGATGGCTGCTGGGTGAGGGGTGATGGGGAACCCCTGCCCAGCCCTGCCAGGACCTGTCCTTGCCCTTCCACAGAGCCTGGCTGTGCCCCAGGGCCACGTGCTGTGGTGTCACCCCAAGCTCAGCCAGGACACCTTGCAGGACCTGCAGGCACTTGGAGACATCCCCTGCTCTCTCAGCCTCTCATCCCAGCCTGTGCCTGCAGCCACTGCAGCTTCTCCATCCCAGAAGAGAGCCAAGAAACAATCTGCAAAATATTTTCAGGGAACCCCTGCAAGTGGCTCCTTCTCCCCTGCCTGCAGGACCTGCATGTCTGATCCCACCCAATGCTCCCTGCCCAGCTCCTCACAATCCCCAAGACATTCACATAAATGGAGTTGTCCTGGATGCTTCATGTTCCATCTCCAAAATATGATCAGTTTAGCCTTTCTCCTGTTTTTTTACAGCCTTACTAAGCTATTCCCAATGTCTAGGAAGGCTGATGACTCAATAGGTTTTTCCACACAGAGTCTGGACAAGCAATCTCTTGGCAAGGGCTGTTTATGACTTAGCTGCAGATGGATTTACCTATCCTGCCTTCTTTTTAGCAGAGATGTAATTAGTCATGTGCTCCAGGAACTTTAAAAGTGAGTGGGTATCTTAGTGCCTTGACTTTCACCCCCACCTTGAAAACACCCAGCTGGGCACCTAAAATAGAAAGTGACCCTGTTTCACTGTCCTTTCTAAAATTCTTTGTCAAAGTGCATCTTCCAAGCCCAAACTAGACGAGTGCACTGTTTAAGCTAAGGAATAAAAGGCAAATTACAAATAACAAACCTCAAGCAGTAGGTTCTGAGTCACCCTCAGTCCACGACAGCAGCTCTGCAATCAGCATTTAGGTCATAACTGCACTGCTATTGTATGTCCAGGAATATCTTCTGGCACCCACAGCAGTAGCTGTGTTGAGTCAGCAAGGCAAACAAGAGTCAAATATAGTTAAAATCTTATTTTTGTTACTGGATTTAGCAACTGTGTTTCTGACTAACTGTCGCAGCAGAGCAAACCTGCAAAGTCACATCCCTGGATTTCTCAGAAGAAAGTTGCAGTTTGATTGTTGCAAAGTGTTTTAAACCTCAGGTCAAAAGTTCCCAGTTTGGGGCATCCCAGAGTTCTTCAGGTTTGAATACACTTTTTGATTTTAGCATCTGATAGCAAAATGTCAGGTAAGCACTGATCACAACAGAAACTACCAGTGTGAGAGGACAAGGAAGTTTCTCCAGCTGGAGACCTGGAGCAGGGCTTGTGCTTCCCCTGCAGCTTCAGCTGGCAGCAGACACAAGGTTTGGCACTCCTGAGCAAGCCTGGTCTGAGTCAGGGGTGTTGTAGTTGAGATGGTCACGATACAGAGCAACACACTCCATTTGCAGAGGGCTTCAAACCTGTTTTTATTAGAGCATGCATGCTTTCTATACATTCTTATAGGATGTCTCAGGTTTAGCTTTTCTGTTTTTCAGATTCTGCTTTAGTGGCTGGGTCTGCACTTCATATTATGGGATGGTGAGCTCTGTGCACAGAGCAGGGAGACAAAACAATTCCTTCTCCAGCTGGGCACCAAGGACAAATGATCCAAATCTCAGCCCAGGAGCACAAACCCCGTGGGCTGGAGAGAGAAAAACAAGCAGGGTGGGACTGCCTGGGCTAAAGCTGGGATGGGACAATGAACTGCAAGGTGCAAATGGAGCAGAACTGATCAAAGTGAGAGATTCCATGACTGGTTGTCCATTTTTTGGGCCATTTTGGTTCACCTTGGGTGCAGCCCTGGCTGGGCACTGGTGCTGCCCGTTGAGGAGATCCTTGGAATAAATCCCTGCTTTATTCTTTAGCTCTGTCTGGTCTCTGTTCTAGGGCAGCCTTCCCAAGGCATCATACAAAACTCAGAAGTTTTACACTTTACTCATTGGTCAGGCAACAAACAAAGTGTTCAGTGGAACAGGCAGTTGCAGGTTTCTCTTATTTATCTTTTTTTCTTTCTTGGTTTCTATGTCAATGACCTTGGTAGGAAATTCTTTCAGGGGTAAACATGGATCCTCTTATCAAACATGGATCCTCTTATCAAATTTCTCTCTGGCTCACAGAGTTGCTGTAAAAGCTCTTCCACAGTGGCAGAAGGAAGGACTCTGAGCCCTTTGCACACAGAGGGGCCCTGCTGCCCCTCCCTGAGACAAGGTGAGCACTGCCTGCCCTTCCCAGGCCCAGCCAGGAGCAAATTTACCCAAATCCCAGCCCTCAGGTGTGGCCCAGGCAGCTCAGAGAGGTGCAGTGTCCAGTCTCAGGTTCCCAGACTGCAGGCCCTGAGTGCTGCCTGCACATTTCCCTCTGCAGTGATCCTCTCCCTGTGCAATGTGAGACTTTGTAGTTTCAGCTCCTTCTGCTTTGCCTTCTCCCAGCACACTCTGGACCTGAGAGCGTGCAAGCTGACCACACTGCTGAACAAGATAAGCCTTTGATTACAGAGCTGAAAATAAAGTTAAAAACATGGGAAAATACAAATACAAGGACACGAGGCAAGAGTAGAGCCAAGATCATTGCTGGTTCCTGCCCAGCCTGCTTTCTGGAGGATATCCCAGGCTGTGCCTCCAGCTGCCATGCACCTGGAGCAGGATCCTAGAACATCACCCTGCTTTTCCCATCACATCTCTTCTATTCATTTCCTTTCTGTTTGGCTCATGTTGGCATTCAATGCAAGTGCACAAAGGTTTTCTTCTCCACACAAGTCTCCCTGCCCTTGCAGACCTCCTGATTTCTCTGCTGAGTTCACTCCTGCAGGATGGTCACACCATTTAGTACCTCTCAAGGAGCCTGCAGCACTCTCAACATCTCTCCAGTTTCCTGCAGAGTTCTTATCTGTGCCCACACAGCTGCACCAAGGGCAGCTACACCAGCCAAGAGCCTTTTGTCAAGCAGCTTCCCCCCCTTCTGCCCTTTGGGGGCTGCACTCTCACCCTGCTCACACATTCCCTCCCCAGCAGGCTCAGGATGGAGGAGCTGGGTGTATTCCCATGTGTTTTGAGCAACTAATCCATGGCTTTGCAGCACTCCTGGGCTCAAGCAGCCCAGCAGTAACAGCACAGAGAGGCCAGCCAGGCTTGCCAAGCTCCCCCCAGGCAGAGAAGAGCTGGGGAGGGAGCTGGGGGTGGGCAGGCTTGGGGAGGTGTTGCCTGTGGGTGCCACAGGCACTGGTGGAGTTGTTTGTTGACTTTGCAAACGACTGTAATTGATTAAGAAACGGAGTAATTGTGCAATCTGCTGATTACAGAGAAAGGGATTGTCAGTCCTCCAGACAGGCCTGGTAAAGGCCCTGTCAAAATATGAGGGAAGATGCTGTGAGGAAGAAAAAGGGGATGTTGTGCTAGGCACACCACACCTGGCTGCCAGCTCTGCTGCACCAAGGGTTGAGCTGATCCAGCATCTGATTTCATCCAGACATGCCCTGGAGAGCACAGGGAGCACAGGTTTGAGATTCACCTCCCTGAGGGAGAGCCACACCACCCAAGGGTCCCTTGCAAACCATGGTGGAGTCACCTCACCCCCTGAGCCTGTCTAGAGCAGGGTTCAGTCTGGTATTTGGCCACTGATGTGCCTCCATCAGTCAGGGCAGTTCAGGGCAAGCTGGAGGTGCCAGTTCCAGGGTGAACTGACCTTCTCTTCTATCTCTGCTGGCTCTGAATGAATCAGCTCTCCCAGAACCTCCTGCCTGATGGAGACACTCACCTAGAGGTAGGTGTGATCACAACTTGAGTCTGATCCCAGACGTTTTGGGAGAGGAAAGCACCTTCCCAGCCTGTGTCTCTCCTGCCCTTTTGTCACAGACATATTTTATAAGAAATCCTTTTGCCAGGATCTTTTCTCCTGAGAAGCTGAGAAGCTTCAGCTTCTCCATGTTTTGCTGCTTTGGAATGTGATCTGGAGAATTTTTTACCCAGCATGTGAAATTGTTTTTACTTGATGACCAATGACTACCACCTGTGTTGAGGCAGTGAGCAGTCACAAGATTTTATTATCATTTGATTCCTTCCTTTCTAGCCTTCAGATTAAATCCTTTCTTCTATTCTTTTAGTATAGTTTTAATATACAATTTTCTTTTAATATAATCTATATCATAAAATAATAAATCAGCCTTCTGAAACATGGAGTCAAGATTCTCATCTCTTCCCTCATCCCGGGACCCCTGTGAACACACCACACTCTTTTGACTTTCCCAGACCCTAGGATGTGTTGTCAGCAAAGCTCCTGTTCCCACAAGGTGCAGGCAGACTGCTGCCTTCCCTGGCTGCTTGCCACCCTTCCTCTGGCCAGCCTCTCCAGACAGGAGCAGGGATGCTCAGCTCAGCCCCACATGCCCCAGGCTCCCTGGGGCAGGGCAGGGCCCCCCCATCACCCCCTCTGCCAGAAGGACTTTTATAGGTCCTCTCACTTTTATCACTTCTGGTCCTTTTGCAAGACTCTGCCTTGAGTGTCCTCGGGGCTCACGCAGCCCTGGCTGCTCACAGGGACCAGGTGGCACCTGAAGACAAAAGGAGAGCCCAGACCCACCCTGGGGACATGCTGAGTGGCTGAGGCATCTCCAGGCCCTGGCTTTAACAAGGACTGGGCATTATCCCCCCCGAGCTGAGCCTGGCAGAGCAGGGCAGATGAAGTGGCCGCAGCCTGCCCGGTTAATCTGTGCTCAGTTCCTTTATCCTGTCTGCCTTTATTTAACCTCCCTGCAGCCACCTGCAGCCACGGGAGGGGGGAGCACATGCCAGGGCTCAGGGAGGGCAGGGGGGACGTGCAGGGAGCACCTCAGGGGCAGCTCAGCTGCTGCCCCAGGCTGGGAGGTGAGGAGGTGGGAGCAGTCCCACATGTGCCTGGTCACACCTGGTCACACAGGTCCCACCTGGTCCCACCTGGTCACATCTGGTCAGATAGGTCTCACCAGGTCACACAGGACACACCTGGTCGCATCTGGTCACACAGGTCACACCTGGTCACATCTGGTCACACCTGGTCAGATAGGTCTCACCAGGTCACATAGGACACACCTGGTCACATCTGGTCACACAGGTCCCACCTGGTCACACCTGGTCACACCTGGTCACACCTGGTCACATAGGACACACCTGCTCACAAAGATCCCACCTGGTCCCACCTGGTCACGCCTGGTCCCACCTGCTCACACCTGGTCACACCTGGTCACACCTGGTCACAAAGGTCACACCTGCTCACACAGGTCATACCTGGTCCCACCTGATCACACCTGCTCACAAAGGTCACACCTGCTCACACAGGTCACACCTGCTCACACCTGGTCACACAGGGGTACCGTGGTGTCCTCTCCTCCCCAGGCTGGTTTGAGTGGCATTGCTCAGTCTGATGCCACCATGGGAGGTGGATTTGGCATTTGGGACAGTGCCAGAGCAGGATGGAGGTGGAAGGAGAGATGCAGAGCACAGGGGAGTGGGGACACTTGTAGGGGTAAAAAATCCATGCAAACAGATTTGTCTTCCCACAGGAAAGCTGGGAGTGACAGTTTGGGTAGGAATAGAAGTTGTGAAGGCCCAGCAGGGAAAACTGATGGAATCTGTCCCATTATGGTACTGCTGGGCAGGACAGAGGGACAGAGGGACACAGGGGCCAGGCTGGGCAGAGTGCATGGCTGGGGTGAGATGGGGGAGGCACAGGTAGGAAGGCAGAGGAGGAATTGGGGTCCCACAGCAGGATATGAGCCTTCCTCACCTTTGCAGGCACAGAGTCCAGTGCAGACCAGTTTGGATCCTTGCCACCTGCCCACCTCCCACCTCCAGTCCCCACCAGAGGCTTCATGGCACACACTGCCTCTGTGGCCTGGTGGTGTGGGGTGCTGAGCCTGCTGAGAAACTGCTGGAAGAAAGCCCCTGCTCACAGGGTGCTTCCTGATGGAGAAAGAGAAGAGAAATGCCAGCTCTCCATGCTGTCAAGATGGAATTTTAGGAAATTCCCTTTCATCCTCACAAACGTTTTCTATTTAAGTATTGATCCTCCTACTTTGGATGTGCTCTGTACTCAGCCTGCTCCTCTGATGGAGTTGAGACAAAATGCTCAAGACTCATCTCTTAATGTGCTTTAAAAACCCCAAAACCATGGTGTTCCTTTCCCTGGGTGTGTCAAGGGAAGGGAAGGTGAGGCAGCTTCACCCCATGCTGCAGCCCCAGGGGAAAGGCACCCCAGAGTATCTGAGAGCTCTTGGCACAGCCTTGCTACAGACCATGGCAGGGCAAGCCCCACCAAATCCTCTTTTCTTGCACCAGGATTCATGCAGGGCTTGTGCTGCTGCTGGTTTAAATGAATTTTTAAAGTGCAGGTAGCACCAGGGGGGCTGGGTGTGCCCACTCTGACAGCCCTATTTAAAGAAAAGAAGGTCTAAACTACAAACTACCCTCACAACATAGTAATTGCTCATGACAGAAAACCCACCAAAACTTAAAGAAAAAAAAAAAAACAAAAACAAAAACAAATAAACAAAAACTCAACCCCCAAAACCAACCAAACAAACAAAAACCAAAATGAAACAAAACAAAAAAAAAAAAACCAAAAATATGCATTCAGATTCTTTGGAAATCAAAAAATTGAAACTTTCTCTGTAAGAATCACTCCCTGGATTACCTTTTGGTGCAAGCAGGTCTCTCCCCTCAAACAACAATAAATTCTTGGTATTATATTCAAAGGAAAATAGCCCATTAAACTAAGCAAAATAAATCAAAATTCCATAACCAAACACCTTGCTGCATCTCCAAAACCTTTTCATCATCCGTTGCTTATTCTAGTAGCTACAGAATTGTAAGACTTGCAAAACAATCCAGTCCACTCAAATCTACATTTTTGTCTTTGCTTAAATCAAATATTTGACAAGTGGAAACAACACAAGTTTACAAGTGGTCAGTGACTATTGCAGTGATTTATTTTAAAGCCATTTCACATGAGGCATTTGACATCTTCTCCACCCTTAGGTAAAATTTACATTTGCCCTTCCTCAGTCCTGCAAAGCCAAGACCCTCCAGCCTGATGGGATGCAGTTGCTCTTTGTATTAAGGTAAACTGGAACAAAATCCTATTTAGCTTATGCTCAGGGACACTCAGAGCTTCTGGTGGCAAGGGCTTATTCCAGGGGGATTTGTGGAGTTTGACACAGATAGGAGTTCAACTGGAGGGGCAGGGACGTGTCCACAGGGCCAGGCAAGCAGGATGGGTGTTCTGATTGCTGCCTCTGCTGGGGGATGAACCAGAGGGTGCACAGGACACACAGACCCTGCCCTGAGGAGCTCACACATCCCAGGCTCCTTCTCTGGGAGAAGGAATCTGGAAAGAAATAGAACTGTGGTGGGAGGGTGAGCACAGCTGGGTCTACCTCACAGAGAAACCAGTGGAGGGGATGGGGAAAGGAGGATAGGGATAGCCAGGGCTTCTGCAGCAGCAGCTGAGCCTTGCACAGCAAGCACTGATCTTGGAATCCCAGGAATACTGGGAGTAACAAGGAAAGCAGGGGCAGTGCTGCCCCAGCAGTGCTGGGTGTGCTTTGCTCAGGAAAGCGTGGCAGGGAGCAAAGCCTGGGCACAGACTCTGCCCCAAGTCTGAGGCTCCCAAACCAGCTTGGCAGCTGCTGGGCCTCTCTAAATGCTCCCAACCAGTGCTACAGCCTGGTCAACGAGGACAGGACCATCACCTAGTCCAGAAGGACCAGTGTGGCATTCTCATTCTCTGAACAGAGAGAGACACAATCCTCTCTCTCAGGATTTTTCCTGGAGAAGCACATAGAGAAGAAGAGAAAACAATTCTTCTCTCTATTCACTGCTCCTGCTGGTTTTGCACATGAGGAATGTGTTATGGAGATTGTTTGCCTGAAGGGATTTGTCAGTTGGATTCTGCTGAGGATTGTTTTGTTTCCTTGGCCACTTGGGGCAAAGCTGTGTCCTGGCTGTCTCAGACAGTCACGGGTTTTCTTTCGTATCTTTTTATTATCCTTTCAGTATTTTTTGTATAGTATAGTACAGTATAGTATAGTATAGTGTAGTATAGTATAGTATAGTATAGTATAGTATAGTATAGTATAGTATAGTATAGTATAGTATAGTATTGTATTCTTGGGGTCTCTAGCTGCTCACAGTGACCCTGAGATGTGTCACAAAGTCTCTTTTCCCAGCCCAGTGCTCAAAGAAGGAGTCAGAGCTCTTCATTTCTCAGTCTCAAGGTTGTTCATTGTTTCTTATCTATAAAATTCTTTCTCCTGTCCAGCCAAAATCTGCTCAGCAGGACAGACAGAGGCACTCTGCCTGCCCCTGGGGCAGTGTTATCTTTTATACTAAAAACTACGTGTACATTATTTACCATAACTTCCCAATCCCTATCACCTATGATAGACAGTGAGCTTCTACTCTAAACCAATCCAAAAGTGCCACCATCACAGCAGAAGATGGAAGCCAAGAAGAAGAAGGAGAAAGGCTGGACACGCCCAGATTCCTCCATCTTGCCTCCTGTATCTTCCATTCTAGAAACCCCCAAAAATCCATTTTTCACCCTGTGATAAATTCACTATCATTCTACTTAAACTGTCGTGGCTTGTAATTCTTCATATAAGGTTGGTAATTGTTTTTTCCAAGGGCTAAATCAAAGGCACAGGGGTCTGGGGCTCTGTGCCAAGGTCTCTGAGCCCCCCTGGGCAGGGGCTCAAGCCCTCCAGGGCAGCCAGAGGGATTTCTTGGGTTCCGACATAGTGTAGTATAGTATAGTATAGTATAGTATAGTATAGTATAGTATAGTATAGTATAGTATAGTATAGTATAGTACAGTATCTCTTTAGTATAGTACAATGTCATATAATACAGTTTTAATAAAGCAATTGTTCAACATTCTGAATCATGGAGTCAGATACCAACCATTCCCCAACTCTGGGGTTGCCCTGCATACAATAGACCTGTCCTGGCCATCCCATGCCAAGGTGGAATGTCTGATCTGGTAATTCCTGGTTGTGGCTGTAGATTTTTAATGAACTAGTGATGATCTGGCAAAGAGACACCTCTAATTCCCAGTATGATGGAGTGGAGATGAATGTGGTTCAGGGGTGGTTCACCACAGCTCAGATACCTCACAGAAAACTTAGGGCAAGTGAGGAAGCCAAGCTCTGCAGTTCAGCTAAACTGGGGGCCTCTCTGCAGCAGTGAGCACTGTGCTCCCCAGGCTGGAGTCACAAGAGATCCCTGTGCCAGAAGCTGAGCCAGCTGAGCTGCTCTGGACGTGGAGGATGAAGGGCTCAAAACCCACCACTGACTCTGGCTGGGCCAGGACTGCTGTTGTGGGAAGCAGTTTCTGTGCACAGCATTCCCTTGGCAGGGGGAGATGCCCCAGCATCACCCAGGGGGAGAGGCTGCACAAAGGGGTGCAGGGTGGAGCAGGGGTTACAGGATCATGGTCCCTGCAGGATGGGCAGCAGGGATTTTATCACATCCACATCCCAGGGGGACATCCCAGCACCATCTGGTGCCTGTGCAGCCAGCAAGGACAAGGCACACCTGGACAAACACCTGGACAAAGCACACCTGGACAAACCACACCAGGACAAACCACGCCGGGAAAAACCACACTGGGACAAAATACAGCAGGACAAACCACAGCAGGACAAACCACAGCAGGACAAACCACACCTGGACGAACCACACCTGGACAAACCACAGCAGTGGTCAGCATCACTGTGAATGCACCGTGCTGTGCAGAGGGAGGGAGGTAAATTATTTCATATTAGTGCTCTGAGAGTTGCTCTGCCCCATCAGGAAAGGGGACAGGACAGCTCCAATGAACTGCATCAGCCTGGCCTCCCACCCCCCACATGCTGCACCAGGCCATGTCCCTGTGGCATTCACACCATCCTCCCCTCTTTAGGACTTTCTGGGAAAGGGGAAGGTTGGTTATTTCTGATAGCCCAGTCCTTTTCTTGCCTTTCAAGGAACCCACCACAATGAACTGCCACCACAGATGCAACCAGGCAGAGCTGGCCATGGGTCTCTGCCATTTATGTTGTGTGACATAAATGGCTTTGCTGACCTTAATGCTTCAGAGCTTACAGCTCCTGATCCACAGAGTCCCAGGACAGCCATTCTGCTTAGCTCACTGAGGGCAGAATTGTTAGACAGGCACCTTGGGAGCTGACACAAAAATGACTTTGTGGTCCTGTGTTCCTGCCAGAGGAGCTCAGGTGAGTCCCAACCCTCTCTTGAAAGCATGGGTTCTGCTCCCTGCCTTGGTGCTCAGGAAAGTCAGGCTGACCCATGAGGAGTGCTGTGAGAGGGTTAAGCAAGAGGTGCTGATGGCATCTGTCCAGGAGCCAGCAGGTAAGTCAAGAATTTCCCCAGTACATGCCTCAACCTTGGAGCAGAGCGAGCCAAAGTGTTGTAACACCTCCTGCAAGCTCAGGAGACACATTAAAGGAGTTCACAGGATGGAAGCACTTCTAGGCCTGTTGCATAATCCAGATAAGTAGATAAGTCTGTAATATTTGCACAACATAGTGTCCCTTCCTTGGCCTTGTTACTGGTCTCGTTTTGCAGGACTTAATTCAGGGGATCTGATGGATTGAGGACAGCTTTCAGGTCATCGATTCCTTGGGAGGTGGCTGTGACTCAGCTCCAGCATTGTGACACTGTGGGCATTAAAGGGACAGGGACACCTTGCTGGCACCTGTACTTTGTGCTTTGCAAAGGCATTTTGGGAATGGCACTGTGACACCTCTTGGGAAGCTTTTTGTGGAAAGACACCGGCAGTGCAAAACCACCATGGAAAAAGAAAGGCATCCTGCCAAAGATGAAATAACCTTTACATAAACACACAAATACACACAACTTGGGCATATTCACAATCCATTCACTTGACCCAAAGGGTGCAGGATGGAGGAGTTGAAAGGACTCAGGTGCCAGGGAAACACTGCTGAGTGCATTGAGTGAGTACAGACATGGTCCAGAGCCTGCTGGGATCTGTCTGGCTTCAGCACCTCCCCTCTCTGGGATTTACCAGGCAGCCCGAGGGGAGGGCAGGGTAGCATCTACCCAGCTAATGAATGGCATCACCTTGCACTTATCTTTGGACTGTGGGTGCAGGGAGGATGCAGCCAGCAGGCTCCAGGGACATGCCCTGAGCACAGAGGCACAGAACTGAGCAATCAGCACTCTTATCTGGGCACTGGCTCAGTCCTACAGCCAGGCTACAGGCAGGGAACAATGCTGTGCCAAACGCCAGTGCCAGCCTTCCCTCCAGGAGCTTTCTGCACACCTCCCACTGGGAGGGACTGGGAGGTCAGAGCAGGAGGTTCAGGACCCTGCTGGCAACTGCCCAAGCCCCACACCCTGTGCATGAGCCTGAGCTAACAAGCTGAGGAGCAGAGCTGTGTGTGCAAACCTTCTGACCCAAGGACCCCAGCCTGGCTTCAGGTCACACCAAATGGATTTTCACCTGCCAAGTGAAAATCTTCCCCATTTCTCTGTTCAGAGCCTGGGATGCTTTGTTCTTGAGTGCAGATGATCTTCAGGGATCTGCAGCATTTCTAAATTGCTGTAGGATCCCAGGAGGGACCACATTGCTCCTCACATTCTTTTAAGCCAAACAGATTCCCTGTGCCTGTGTTACCCAAAGGCCATCAGCCCCAGCCCACTCTCACACCGTGGGGAAGGTTCCAGACCCTGCTGTGCCCCAAAACCTCTGGTCAGCTCATGCTGTTTTAGCAGTGGAGTTCTCCTCTCTCTCAGGGGTTTCTTTGACTCAGGCCACAGCCCTTTGTCAAAGTCCATTCAGAAATTCTCCCTGGAGTGCTCATGGCCACAGAGTGGGACTTGCAGGGAAAACAGGCAGCACATTCAGGATCCCAGGGTCAGGAGTGGAGCCCAGGGAGCAGGGCCAGCAGGGCCAGCAGGGCCATGAGTCACCCCACACACTGCCACCAGTGCCAAGGGGAGGGCAGGGACACCTGGCTCAGGGGAAGGGTTTTCCATGCTGTGCTCCCAGCCTGTAAAACCACTGCTCCTTCCTTCCCCAACCTAATCATGAAGCACCTCTTCTCCTTGCCCTGCTCCAGCCTGATCCACCTGCCACGGGCACAGCCTGCTCCTGGAGAGAAGTTCTGCCCTCTTCAGCTGCAGGAGCATGCACAGATGGAGAAAGGAAGCAGCAGAGCTGCCTCGTGGTGTGGGTGCAGAGAGCTCCCTATCTTCCCCAAAATCTCTTCCTGGGGCAGTGCCAAGCAAAGGCCAGACAGGAAGAAGACTAGAAAGGAAGGAGTTGGCATAAGTGATGGTAAAAGACTTTCCACTTGTTGCTTTTCCTTCTTAGGAGGGATTGTAGTGCAATTACAAGATTGCAAAATCTATGCCTGGGATTTTTTTAAAATGCAAATTCTGGATATCCTATCTTGAGCTGGGCAGGGGGCCACACTGAAATAATAAAAACCATTTGTTTTCCTGAGGGGGAAACTAGAGGCTTGTTTGTTTTCCTTCCACATCAGAAAGTCAGATCTTGTATGTCTAAGTTTCTGAATTATTGGATGAAAAAAACCAGGTGGTTTTGTAGCACCAGATGCACCAAGAAAACACAGTCATATTGCTTGAGTTGTGACAAAATGGTTAAACATGTCAGTCATTGTTGCTTGCTTCACTCAATAACTAAACAAACAGCTGGAAGGCAAGGTTAGTCCTCCTAAGTTTCAGTGCTCATCACTGAGGGTCAGATGAAGCTCATTTTCTGCATGTGGGGCCTCTAACAAGTCCTACAGGAAACCCCAAAAATGTCAGATGTGACCTTCCTAGTAAATCAAATGTGAAAAACAAGGAAGCCATCCTAGGCAGGCTTTTTAAGGAAGTAGAAAATGGGCACAGCCCATTTGTTTTTCCTCAGCAGATCTCTTTGAGGTCATTACACTCCTGTAAACTACATCTCAGTTTGGCTGATAAGAGAATTGAGTACTCTGTGGCATTAGTTGTGTGTGGGTCTAAGTTCATCCAGAGGAGAGCAGAGCCTGGAGGAAGAGCCATGAACCTGTGTTTGGCTGTGGGCAGCTGTGGTGGGGAACTGAGCATTAATCACAACCTCCTGGTCCCAGCCTCTTCCAAACCCAAAAGACAGAGTGTCTGGGACTGGGCCCAGTTAAAATAAAACACCTCTGTGTTCAGAGGAGCCAGACATCTTTTAGGCTCCCCATTGTGGGGATCCAGCTTCCAGGCAACATGGCAGAGGGGTGCAGAACTGGGTGTCCTGGTTAACTGCCCACATTGTCTCCTCTTTTGGCCATGTTCCTTTTCAAAGCCTTCAATGCATCAAGATGTTTTGTGCTAATTAAAGTTGTGGCAGTCCCATCCCAGATGAAAGAAAGCCCAGAGGGACTGTGTGACAAGATGGACAGAGAGGTCATGGAGTCAGTGGAGGAGTCTCCAGGGCTGTGCCTCTGTCTCAGGGGTTACTTCAACCATTGTGGTCACAGGGAGTGTGGGGCACTGTTGACCAGACCAGAAAGAGGTGAAAGAGGTGCCCAGTGAGGGAGAGATGGACTGTGTCCTACACTGCCTGTGTGGGGAGGCTCACAGAATCTCAAGGAGAGCCCCACTTTGCCAAAGGAATCTCCTGTCCAGTGTGATGTGCAGCCAGCTTTCACTGGACACAGCGTGGCTGCACTCTGCCTTCGCCAGCTTTCCTCTGCCCTCTGACTCCTAAAGCTGTAGGTCTCATTTTCTCATTTTCTCCTGTTGGGATTTATTTGTTTTGAGGACCAAATGCAGGATTCCTGCAGCTGGAGACTGTTGAGGTAGACAAGCAGTGGGAAAACTGCCTCACCAGTGTGAGCTCAGCCCCAGGGGAACAGAGACCAGCAAGAGGAACAGCAGAGGCACTGCCTGTCACAAAGGAAGGGTTTGTACCCCCACAGAAACGTCTGCTTAGGATGAACAACTAGAACCAACAAAGGACCAAAGAGAACCTGAGATGAACAGCTAGAACCAACAAAGGACCAAAGAGAACCTGGGATGATCAGCTAGAACCAACAAATGACTAGAGAGAACCTGGGATGATCAGCTAGAACCAACAAATGGCCAAAGAGAACCTGGGATGATCAGCTAGAACCAACAAATGACCAAAGAGAACCTGGGATGATCAGCTAGAACCAACAAATGGCCAAAGAGAACCTGGGATGATCAGCTAGAACTGACAAATGGCCAAAGAGAAGGAAAGGATGCAATAAAGGATAAGGCAAGAAGGATGGTGCTCTGCTGTCCAGTAGCCAACACCAAGGCCTGTTCTCAGACCCACAGGGAAAATTCCATCTTCCATTTGGGACCATGGCCACCTAAGCCAAGCAAAGCTTGGAGGCCAAGACAGGAGACCCTGGGAGACACTGGGAGCTGCCTGCAGAAGCCCAGCTCCACCCTCCCTCCTCCACCCTGCCAAGGGAAGAGTTCAACTCTCCCCTTCAGCAGGAGCAGCTCCCAGTGTGCCCATGTGCCCTCGATCCCAGGTGCAGGGCACTGCTCCCTTTCCCATTTATTCCCTTTGACAAACCCAGAGCTGCTGAGATCCTGTGCCATGCAGAAGAGAGATTGGGGCATTCCCAGTGTCCAGGGAGCTGGGCAGGCTGGGAGCTCAGCTCAGGGTGCTGAAAATGGGACCAGACTCCCGGTGCTGAAGTGATTTCAGCATTTATTACAATAAAAGAAAGGCCTAAAGCAGGGCCCAGGCCAGGCAGGAGCGTTCCCATCGAGGATGGAGCAGCGATGGCCCCGATGGTCCAGGGGAGCAGCGCAGCTTCCCTGGGTCAGATGCCCCTTTTTATCCTGTTCTTTGTCCCTTTGGGTTGGTTTCTTTTTGGATCCTTCATTTGCATGAAGGCTTTAGGCCTTGATTGGCCCATGACAGTTCTGTCCAGGCTGGCTCATGGTGCACTTACTGAGGTGTGTTATGGTATGTGGAGTACCTTATTTCTAATAACTCCCCTTTTAACCCCATTTACCATAACCAAACTAACAGTACATGTTAATAATGAGAGCAGGCTCCCGGTGCTAAAGTGATTTCAGCATTTATTACAATAAAAGAAAGGCCCAAAGCAGGGCCTGGGCTGGGCAGGAGCGTTCCCGTCGAGGATGGAGCAGCGCCGGCGCTGGGGCTGCTCAGCAGCGATGGCCCCGATGGTCCAGGGGGAGCAGCACAGCTTCCCTGGGTCAGACGCCCCTTTTTATCCTGTTCTTTGTCCCTTTGGGTTGGTTTCTTTTTGGATCCTTCATTTGTATGAAGGTTTAAGGTGTTTGATTGGCCCATGACAGCTCTGTCCAGGCTGGCTCGTGCTGCACTTTACTGAGGTGTAATTTCTTATAACTCCCCTTTAAACTCCTTTTACCATAACCAAACTAACAGTAGATGCTTAACAACTATCAACTATTTTACAACAGTTTCTAACCTATTTTTAACTAGGGGAAGCAGCCACAGGAGGGTCCTTCCCTGTGTCCCCACCTGGCTGGAAGTGGCTGCTGCCGTCACCCCAAGCTGTCCCCCCGTGTCACTGGGTGCCAGGCAAGCAGGAATATTTACCCACAGGGAGCATCCTATGTTTGCAGAGGCTCTCACAGCAAAGTTTCCCTCTCCTCCAAACCAGCAGCAACACTCTGTGCTTTAACAGTCCCATCATAAACAGCAGTAACCTGAGAGCCATCCCAAGACACCCCAGGAGTCTGCACTGAACCTGGCCAGCTAAAATGTGTTGTTTTAAATGGGCATGAACAGAAATTGCAATTGCTGGAGGGCAACAACCCAAGCCTCACTCAAAATATATTTTTTTTTAAATGGCCCATTGTCCTAAAAAACTAAAGCATTCAATAGTCAAATCACTTTTCCTGTAGACCTTTCTGGCAATTTATACTTTAAAAGGTTTCTTTAAAAGGCTGGAATATTTATAAATATATAAATGCATTAATATATTTATATAAAATATATTTTATATAATATAATGTGTATTATTTATATATAAATATATAGATGAAATATTTATAAATTATTTAAATGAAATGTATATGTTAATTCAAAGCAAATCAAATCTTTCTTTAAATGGCCGCTTCAATTAAATTTTCAACAATTTGCCCTAATTTGAGTAGAAAATTTTTTCAGATACTCATGAACTATGGGGTGGGAAGTGAGAGCTAGTGAAAACCAGCTGAGAATTGCTTGTCTAAATCACTTGGCAAGGCCTTGTGAAGAAACAAGTCAGCAAAAGGAATGAAGATGGGCAAGGTAAGGCACAGCACAGCCCTCAAAAGGCTCACCAAGGGATTCTGGCCTGCAGAGGCTTGGGTGACTCACAGGATTTCCTTGGCTCCTCTTTTTGGCTCATGCCAATGCAGTCTGTGGTCTTTCCCCTGCCCAGGGCTTGTTCTCTGGAAGCCCTGGCTCTGCAAACAGCAGGGCCAGTTCCTGCTCCTGCTCTCAGAGCTGGGTGCAGCCCAGAGCAGCTCATGGTGAGGTGCTGCAGTGGGGACAGGCAAAGTTTAGAAAGCTGAGGCACAAAGGGGAAGCAGTGGGGGCAGGGAACACTCCTGCTGCTGTTTTCCTCCCGTGTCTCATGAAAGGAATGAAGGGTTTGTCTTCACACAACTGAAAGTCTGCTGATGAATAAAACTGGATACTGAGAGATGAAAGAAACAATGGGAAGAACCATTGATTCCATGGGAATTCCACTGACTGGCACAAGGAAAAGAAAAAGGGGGGTGTACATTAGAAGGGGTTCTGTATTAGGTGATTGGGGAAGTTTGTACCTCTCAAGTACCTCAGCCACTGGGGAAAGAGAGAGGGAAATGTGGCTGGGACTTTAGGATAAAAAGGAGGCTGTGTCCTCTAACAATCTGAGAGACCCCATGGGAAATGCCCCATGGCCTCTCCCTTTATTCTAATAAAGTTCCAGGGCTCCCCTGTCTCCTTTCTGGATATAAACCCCTGGTGTTTGTGCATTAATTTTCCTGACATTTGCTGGGCAGTGCAGGGTGCTGGTGGGGCAGAGGGAGCACTGATTGGTGCCAGGACACCCCTGGTTGAAGGGCCACCTTGGTGGCATTCCCCACTGCCCCCATTCCTGCTCCTGCTGTCCTTTCATTCTCCTTGGGTCCTTGATGACCCCTTCTGTTGCATTTTCCTTTTGCAGCCTACAATCATTTCTGCATTCGCTCCACAGGTCGGGGGTGAGTTTCTTCTAAGGAAAACCAGGCCAAGAAATCCCAGAAACCCAGAGAACTCCCTGCACCCGCTGCAGAGGTGCTTCAGAAACCCCCCTGGCAAGGACACCATGCTGTTGCCTTGGTTTTGATATCCCTTGCAGGGTAACTCTCCCTCCTGGCTGCTGGCACCCCCTGAGCTCTGGGCTGTTTTGTAACCCAGATATTCCAGCAGGAGAGCTGTCCCCTGGAGCAGGGTCTGTGCCAGGCAGGGGAGCCCTGCACTGGGTGCCCTTGTCTGACTTAATTCATAACAAAGCAGAGAGGGAGCTGCAAGGGGTGGCAGGTCTTCAGCTACAGCCTGCCAGCTCCCACACTGAGGTTTCACTCCTCACCTCCACCCTGGAGTTCCACAGGGAGATTTTAAACAGTCCCAGGTATTGATCAGCTGGAGCTGGACACAAAAGTTCTGTGCCATGATGCTGAGCAGTCACTGATCTGACACTGAGACCCTCATCCTTCAAATCCTCTCCTTCCAAGTAAAATAAACCACAGCAAGAGTTTAAAAGGCACCTGAGAGCACCTCCAGGTTAAAAGGCCAGAGCATAGCTGGGATAGTGGCTGAGAGCAATGAATTTTGGTTCATGGCTGGATTCAGTGACCCTGAAGTGGTTCTGTACTCTGATTCTAAGATGTGCAGAGCCCACAGGAGTTTGTTCCTGTGCACCTCCTGGTTCCAGCATTTTTCAGTTAGTTCTGTCTGCAGGGGGTATGAAACTGCAGAGACATCTGAGCACTGCATTCTGTGTAAAAATGAAACTAATAAACCACGTTTTTAATCAGAGGGTAATAACAGCAGGTGAAAACAAAACAGTTTGCATCTCCTTTGAGACTAAGGAACTGAGCTTGCAGCACTGACACCTGAGAGGCCCAGAGGTGCTGGCTGGCATCCAGTGATGCCCATTTCAGGGGATGCAGACAAGGACAAGCTCCTCAGGACACAGCACCAAGTGATCCTGGATCATCCCCAGCTGGCTGGGGCTCACAAAGTCCTCTGGTCTCACAAGGAGAGGCAGTGGGCTGTGCCTTACCCCCCACCATCATCTCACATTGCCTGGTCTGGGGACCTGCTACTGCCTGGGGGCACCAGTGAACCTCTGGACCACTTCTGGTGGAGATGTAGAACTTCAGTCACTGAGAGCCCAAGGTCAAAAGTGTGAAATACCTGTATTCTGTATCATCCTCCCTGGGATAAACTATCCCTGCTGATCACAGTGCCCCTCACTGCACTGCTGATGGGATGGGTCTGACTTTCTCCTTCCTTTCTCCCACTGCAGAGGGAATATTTGTCTTGCTCAGCAAAGAAAATGCTCAGCTCTCTGAGGCAAGTAAATCTCAGAACTGCACAGTGAAAAGGAAAGGGGAAAACCAAGCCAGGAAGTGGCAAATTATTTTCCTGTGTCTCTGCAAGTCATCAACAGACAGAGGGGAACATCCCTGGCCAGAGGCCAGCACAAGTGGAGCTGCTCAGCCCACCAGCTGGAGAGCATCCACACATTCCAGGGAGGCAGGAGTCAAACCAGGCTGCCCAGAGCAGAGCACAGGAGCTGCTCAGCATCCAACAAACCAGACAAGGTCAAGCCCTGTGCTTGGACACAGGGGCAGGAACCTCAGACATTGCTCTCAGCAGCTTGTGACTGTCAGTGGAGCACCCATGGCACAAAGGAGAAGTTTGTGCAGCAGCCCTTGGTGCACAAGGGCACCAAATCTGAGGGGATTTGGCCACTGGGACTGTGTGACAGCAGCACTGGAGGAGTGTCTGGGCAGCAGGAGGCTGTGAGGGGTGACAGGGCTGAGCTGCCCCTGAGCTGAGCTGCTTTCTCTATGGCCCAGCTGATTAGAAAAGATCCAGCTGTACTGGTAAGGGCACCCATGGCAAGGTGCCCTCAGTGGGAAGCCAGGGCCCAGCACTTTGGTTTGTTGTCCATGGGATGGAGAAGATTCCAGCAGTCACAGGAGGACATTGATGCCCATACCACACTTTTAAAAACAGCTGGATTTCAAAAGCTCCAAGCACTTGTCAGGATTCATCTCCCTCCACTGGCAGAGAGGGACTGCCTGGCTCAGTGCAATAGCACTGCTGGTGCTGCTATTGCCCTTTTCCCTACTTCTAGCTTTGCACAGAACACAAAATATTAAATAAATACACAATAAAGGCAATGTTTCCATCACAGGAAGAGGGCAGTGAGAGCACATCTGGTACCAAATATTTTTCTGTGCCTGCTGTGTCACTACAAGTTGGGGCAGGTGCATTTAGAAAAACAGAACCCATATTTGTGCACTCTTTAAACTGCCATTGAGCTGTGTTTAGGAGCCAGCAGGAAACTGAAACTCCTTTTTGTGATGTGGAGGCTACTGATGTGTAAGTAAACCACATATTATCTGGTTTATAACATCAGAGCCAGGGACTCCAGGCAAGTCTGGGTTAAACAGTCCAAACAGCAATATCCATATAATTACTATAACATTTGTTGATGTCAAGATAGCAAAGATGCAGGGAGGCTGCACGTGGGTGAGGGCTGTCTCAGAGTAAAGGGCACAGAGGTGCCTTGGACTGCAGGAGATGCAGCAGTTACCCCAGCAGAGACATCAAAGGGGTGCAGCAGGGGAGTTCCCTGCAAATCCCAGCCTGCTGCATGCTGCCAGTGAGAGCAGAGTGATGCTGCAGGTGGATTGGCCTGGTGGGACACCCCCACAACCCCCAGATGAGACCCCAGCCCCAGGCATGTGCTGGCAGAAGGGGCAGGCACACAGCTACACTCTGGCTTATCCATGCAAATGCATAGTTCTATTCCAGGAAGCCCTGGCCAGCTGAAACTGGCCACAAACCATTTAATCTCTGTGCCCACAGGGGATCAGTTAATGCCTCTGACCTGAGCACCCACGGGAAAACACCTTCCCTGCAAAAGTCCTTTTCAACCTGCCATGTTTCCCGGGGGGCTGGGGGATGGGGTTGGGATTGTGGCTGCCCAGAGCCAGCAGAGCTGACCCTGGGGGGCTCAGAAAGGTCCAGGCTGTGCTGTGTAAACATTGCAAAGCCTTCGGGTTTTGCTGTGCCACCACTAATCCCTGGTGCACCCCACCTGCACCTGGGGTTATTATCCAAACCTGTCTGTCTCCCACAAGTCAGACTCCAGGAGCATCCACAGGGCCAGAGCTGTCACCTGGCTCCTGCAGGAGCACAAATGCAAACAACCACAATGAGAAACACCCTGGAAGTCACTGCAGAGTGCAGAAGTTGCAGTTGCAGCAGGGAACTCAATGCAGGATCATCTCAAGAGGGGAATGTGGTTTTGATTTTTGACAAAGGTGATTTGGCTCACTTGGTCTCTGCCAGGATTTTGCTCACTGTTCCTTCATGCTCATGTACAAGAGATGTGTGTCCAGGCAGCCTGGCCAGGACCACTGGGGGTGACCCAGGAAATGAGGGACACCAGTGTTAAAAATAGGTTAGAAACTGTTGTGAAATAGTTGATAGATCGTTAAGCGTGTGCTGTTAGTTTGGTTGTTATATTTTAAAAGGGGTTAAAAGGGGAGTTATAAGAAATTACACCTAAATAAATGCACCACTCCCCAAGTGAAATGAGCCAGCCTGGACAGAGCTGTCATGGGATAGTCAAGGCCTAAAGCCTTCATGCACATGAAGGATCCAAACAGAAACCAACCCAGAGGGACGAAGAACAGGATAAAAAGGGGCATCTGACCCAGGGAAGCTGTGCTGCTCCCCTGGACCATCGGGGCCATCGCTGCTCCATCCTCGACGGGAACGCTCCTGCCCAGCCCGGGCCCTGCTTTGGGCCTTTCTTTTATTGTAATAAATGCTGAAATCATTTTAGCACTGGGAGTCTGGTCCTGTTTTTAACATGTACTGTTAGTTTGGTTGTTATATTGTAAAAGGAGTTAAAAGGGGAGTTATAAGAAATAAGGTACTCATGGTACCATAACAGACCTCAGTAAAGTGCACCACGAGCCAGCGTGGACAGAACTGTCATGGGCCAATCAAGGCCTAAAACCTTCATGCAAATGAAATATCCAAACAGAAACCAATCCAGAGGGACAAAGAACAGGATAAAAAGTGGCATCTGACCCAGGGAAGCTGTGCTGCTCCCCCTGGGCCATCGGGGCCATCACTGCTCCATCCTCGACAGGAACGCTCCTGCCCGGCCCGGGCCCTGCTTTGGGCCTTTCTTTTATTATAATAAATGCTGAAATCACTTTAGCACCGGGAGTCTGGTCCTGTTTTTAACAACCAGCTCCCAGTTCCTCATCCACCGTGGTGGATTCTCCTCAGGTGGGTGGCTGTGCCCTGGCTCTCAGGCGTGCTTCTCATACCCTGTGGGAACAGACCTGATTGAGATCTTTTGCCTCTCCACTCAGTCCTGCCTGTGAGTCATGAGGAGCAGCTGATTTACTCAGCTGGTTGGGCTCCTCTGGGGTGTGATCTCTCCTTTGTTTTAGGCTGCCCTTTGTTTTAGTGCTCCCGTTGTCCTGAGAAGCTCAGGCCAATTGCTGTGCTCCCCTGACCTGCTGATCAGGCAGATCAGCACATGCCATTCCTTTAACCCTTCCTCTCTCCCTGCTTCCCTGCTGCTTTCACACCCAGACATCTCCAGCCAAGGCAATTTTAAGTTTTCCTTACAAATCTCCACAGCCTGAGCTGGATTCCAAATTGCTGACACAACCTTACAGAGACTCCTAAAAGCACAGCAGGTTTGGGTTTCTCATTGTGTTGTTTCACACATGGACAACCACAACTCATCTCCCTCTTGCCAGCCTCTTGGAAAGCCTCATCATCAGCATTGAAAGCTGAATTTAGCCATTCATTCTCTCTGCAGAAGGATGGGGGGCACTGAGGGTACCACAAAACTTGTCTTGTTTGCCAGGACATTTCCTTTGAAATCACTCCTTGCACCAGTTCTGGATTCCTGAAATTGTCCCACGTTTTCTTTGCTGTATTTTCTTGGAGCCCTGCAGCTTTGAAACTGGATCTCCTTCATGTTCAGTTGGATACATGGACAGACAGAAAAGATCTGTTTGTTTAGAAAGGACGAGATCTGACACAAATCTCACATCCTGGAACGGCTCTGAAAGCTCACATACAGCCTGATGATTCGATGAGGGTCTTTCTGTGTGACATCTCCTCTCCTGTCTGATATCACAGAATCATAGAAAAACCAGATTAGAAGGACCTCAAGGGTCATCTGCTCCAACCTTTCTTGGCAAAAACAAGGTCTGGACAAGATGGCCCAACACCTTGCCAGTTGAATCTTGAAAGTCTCCCTCACAGGGGAATTCACCACTTCCCTGTGGAGATTATTTTCATTGTGAAAAATTCTCCTCATGTGTCCAGTCAGATCTTCGAGGTCCCTCCAATCCAGTCTGTGATTCTGTGACTCTAACATGTGATAAGATTGGAGTATCAGCAGAGGAAGGGTGTTCACTGGAGGAGAGGCAGGGACAGGCTGTAAGAAAGGAGCTGTCTCACAGGATGCCCCAGGAGACTGAGGCTCATGGAAGGACATCCTTCCCTCCAGCTTTTTAAGGGCAGAAGAGCAGCAGTCATCAGTGGGCCAACTCAAGCTGCCCCATCAGAAGAGCAGAGAGCAGCTCAGAGCTGCAGACACAGCAGCCTCCATCCCCTGTGCCCTCAGGGCTGGCACAGGGTCAGGGGGTCTTTGATCTTCCCTTCTGCTGGTGAGTGGAGACACAGCACTGCCAAGCCCACAGGAAGGTGGTGGATCTCCAGGGCTGGTGTCCCCAAACTAACAAAAGTGTGAGAAACAGCTACTCACTTTTCATAGTTTAGGAAGGTTTATTAAACCTTATCAAAAATACAACAGAAGACTGAATAAAAAAAAAAGGTTACACCACTGGGAGCAAAAGATTTTCCCTGCATGTGCTCAGCCCCCTCACAATGGAGGTTTTACCCTTTTAACCCTTTAACCCCTCCCAAAGTTCTGTCCATCAACCCTTCTTCGCTGTCCAGTGGTGGAGATCTCTTCCTCAGACCCTGACTGGAGCTCAGGTGTTCCACAGTGACAGCCAGCCCTCCCAGGTGTCCCCACCCAGCTGTCCCTTGATAACCACATGAGGGGGCACAACATAACCATAAATCTACAAAACTTTTCTTAACCTATACACATGATATTTGTCTGTTAATTGTGAGAGTCAATCATGGCATTACTCATCTATCACAAAGGGGATCCCTAAGCCAAGTTCTCCTTGAACCTGACCTGGCCCAGTGCTCTTGTAGCCAGCCAAGGCATCTCTGTGCCACCACAGGGACCATGTCTGTGCCACCACAGGGACTGTGTCTGTGCCACCACAGGGACCCTGTCTGTGCCACCACAGGGACTGTGTCTGTGCCACCACAGGGACCATCTCTGTGCCACCACAGGGACCCTGTCTGTGCCACCAGAGCTGCTGCCCATGGAGCCACTGAGGGCCTGAGCAGCTCCCACACCTCCAGACTGAGCCAGAGCTGCCAGAGCTGGTCCAGCAAGCCAGCCTGGGTTGCAAATCTACAGCTGACAGGACAAGCCCAGAGCAGCCAGGACAGCATTCCTGGGTGCAAGCAGAGCCTCTGGCACCCTCCATGAGCTGTTCTCAAAGAGATTATGCTTGCAAATGAGCTCAGCAGGCTGGGACTCCCAAAACAGCCCCTATGCAGCCAAGGGAGCATCCCCTGCTTCACTCCCAGCATTTGGAGACTTCAGAGGGGGCTGTCACAAGCAGGAAGATCCAACCCTGGCCCCTGCTCCCCTGGCCACAGCCAGGTGAGGGGTCTCACCAGGACAGCTCTCCTTCCCTGCCAAACAGCTTTGCTCCTTGCCTCATGTCAGGTGCTCACACAGCTCTTTGCAAGGGCAATCATCTTGATTATTTTTTTTCATTAAAGATTTTCCTATGTCATTTAGAAGTTCTCCAGTTCCCATAGAACTTAGAGAAATGGGTCTCCTTATCTGCAGGCATGAGCTGATAGCACATGAACTCTGGCAGCTCTTCCAGGAGGGTGTGTGCAAGGTGATTTCAGCCATAAACCCATTGAGGGTGGGGTGGGATTTTTTTTTACCCTTCTCATTCTCCAGTTAGAAAGCTGCACTGATTTCCAGATTCCCAGTGCCCCCATGGGTTTATGTGTGCTGAGGGACATTGGACTGTGAAAGCACATGCTCAGCAGGGCTGTCCTCTGCAGGGTGCATCCCGTGAGTTCAACTCCAGACAGGCAGCCCAGCATGAAAATTTTCCTCCCCAGGCTTGGAGCCTGACACTGTGGTGTGATGGGGGGACAGGGATTGTGTGGAGATGGAGATCATGAAGCCCACGGGGATCCATGCTGGAGGGGCAGGGTGAGCTGTGCTGCTCTGGGTGCTGTCAGCCAGCAGAGCAGGACAGTGCAAGGGGAGGGCAGGAGGGCACCCAAGAGCCCTTCTGGGGAGTGAGGGGTGAGAGGATGGGCCCTGCAGGGCAGCAGGAGGGGCCAGGGCTGCTTCCTGCACACTGGGAGCTCCAGCAGGGCCCTGGCCACCCGGACACCCCCTCTCCCTGCAGGAGGATGGCTTTGTGCACAGTTTATGCATAATAGATCTTCCTAGGAAAGAGATACTGTCTCCTTGCTCCAAATACAATTTCAATTAGATGAATAGCAGCGTAATCCCATAGAGGCACTCAGCTGGGAACTGACCATGTGAGAGGCAGCCAGCCCTCCCCCAGCCGAGTGGTGAAAGGGGATCCCCCCCTCAACCTGCTGGCAAAGAGGCCCCGAACCCTCCAGCAGGGACCATCTGCTCCTGCACAGCCCCTCCTCCCTCAGCCCCAGCAAAGAAAGAGCCAGGGCTGCCAGTGCCTTCTGAAACAAAGGCAGGCTGAGGGACTGCTGCCTTCAGCCCCCCGAGACTGAGGAAGAGGAGGGAGTGGGAGCCCCAGTGGGACACCCCTGTGCTGTGGCCCTGTGGGCAGGCAGCACTGGAGGGGATGCTCCAGGAGAAGATGGGGCACTGAAATGGGGAGAAGTTATTGTCCCCCTGCAGCAGATGATGCCAACACAGGGGAAGAGGAGAAGGGAAGGAGGACAGATCACAGGAACACTCCAAATTCTCCTCCTTTTCCTCCTGCTCTGCCCCTGGCACATCCCAGGGCAGGGACTTGCTTTCCCTGCCATCCTGGCCAAAGGGCAGAGCTGCTGCACCATCTGCCAGTGATGAGGCAGCAGCAGTGCAAATACAGAGCTGAGCACTCTCTTTCCTCCAAATATCTCTGGGCTCTCAGAGGGAATTTCCTCCTGCATCGAAATTTTCAGAGTTGTCCCCTAGTGCCAGAGAGGTAATTTGGGGAAAGTCTTGAGAAACCTACATTGTGCAACTGGGAGTTTAAAGAGATTTTCAACCCACAAAGCAACTGACACCACTTCTGTCAGCAACTCTTACCAAAGCCCTCTGTTACAGCAACCCCTTCCCAAGCAGGAATGCACTTCACTCCCTACTCCAGAGCAGATGTGCTCACTGGTATCAAACCAACAGACCCTTGGCTTTGTGGAGTCCTACTCCACACATCCAACACCCTCCAGAGCAAATCTCCATCTCCCTGCCTCAGGACAGATGGGAGAGCAGCTCTGCAGCACACCAAGGAGCATCACCCAGCAGAAGGGGCAGCCTGGCAAGCTCTGCAGGGCAGCAGCAAGTCATTTTCTTGCTAAAGTCAACAGCTCAGAGCCTGAATACACACAGCTGGGCACAAAGTGGCTGGAGATCACATCTGCTGAATAAGAAGTGGCCATTGTTATGCTTTGTCACCCGTTTCAGAGCAGATAGCACTTTAAAGCCATTTGGCGTTGCACTCTGAATAGTTAAAAAGGTCAGGCTCTGAGCATGGGCAGTGGGGTGTTTTCCCAGCTCTGGAGCGTGATGAGAATATTCCCAGGTGCGAATATTTGTCTGAACATCCGCTGCCTTCCCAGTCCCTCGCTCCGGAGGGCAGAGCTTTGATCTCTTCCCCAGCTGAGACCTGGAGCACGTTGTGCTTTCTCTGTCCCCTGTCACCCTCTCCACAACCTGTTGCTGCAGATCAGGACTAAAGGCAGGACTAAAGCCAGGACTAAAGCCAGACTAAAGCCAGACTAAAGCCAGGACTAAAGCCAGACTAAAGCCAGACTAAAGCCAGACTAAAGGCAGACTAAAGGCAGGACTAAAGGCAGACTAAAGGCAGGACTAAAGGCAGACTAAAGGCAGGACTAAAGGCAGTGACACTGAGCCACAGCTCTGCAGGAGATGGGCAGGAGGACCCGGGGGTTTAGCCCAGCCTGACCCTGCAGTCAATGCCTTAACGTGCTCTTGATGTGAGATACAGCAGAACGGGCTCACAAAAGGCCAATTCTTGGTTGCCAGTGAAAGGAGAGCTGCTTTATTCTGGTTTTTGTGTCCTGGGATGCTGCTGGAAGCTCAGCAGGCACCCACGGCCAGCCAGGCGTGCGCCCCACCACGCTGCTCCCACAGTGCAATCACAAACCCAGACATAAATCGTGGTTAACCTTTGCTCTCTTCTCCTGTGTTTGTCCAGAGGCTACAGAAATATTGCACAAGACACGTGATAGCCAGAGAAACAAAAATAACATTTATTAAACTGTCCCAGAGTGGGAGGGGTGGGGAGGTTTTTGGTAAGCTAATGCTTCTCACAGTAAGGGAATGCATTTGGGAAAATAATGCAGACCAGGTAGTCCTTTATCAGCAAGTCAAGGTATGTGTTGGGATCTCAAAGGGACAGACACACCCCCTCATGACTCACCTGCTTTTTACTCTGGCTCTGACTTTGACATCTTTGCTAAAGCAAAACAACTTCTTTCCCATCAGCTCAGCTCCTTCCAGCTCCCCTGACTTTAAAAACTCCTGCTAATTCCTTTTTTCCTCCCTTCTATCCCCGCTGCAAAACAAAGTTGAACGCGTCCTAATGCCTTGTTATTTCTGAATGACGCAGGATTAACCAGAAGAAGAGAACCTGATTTTGCAAAACCGACTGAGATTTCAATTGCCAGAAAAATAAACACCTTGCTTTGCCCAGTACGGAGCTGCCGGCGAGATGTTTGTCTACCTGCAGAGAGAGATATCAGCCAGCTGTGCGTGTATTTGTGATGCTAAAACTGGCGTCACAAAGGCTGATAATCGCGGGAAAGAACATTCCTGTGGGCTGAAACCCATGAAAGCACCAGGAAAGGTGCTAGAAAAGCCCGGTGAGTATCCAGGCTGAGTTTATAGAGAGGAATCATCTGTGCTAGAGCATGCAAATACAGCCTCATGCAGCTTTTGTATTCACTTGCCACGAACCTGCGACTGAATGAGTTTTACCAGCACAAATGTTGGAGGAAAGTGAAGTTCAAAGCTGCACGCATGAGTTACCATGGAAACAGAATTTTAAATTTGCACATGCGAGTATTTGTATCCAAAGTACTTTGTAGGGCTCGGCCAATGCGGGAAGAGGGACACCCCCATGTCACAGGCGGCCAATCGCGACTCGGAAACACGGCTTGAATTTCAAATATCACCTACTTACTGCAAACCTCCGTGTTCGGAGTGGAGAAAAAAAGGAATGTGAAAAAACCTGCCTGGAATTGCCATCTGCTCGTGAATATTCCACAATTAGCAGGGACGGGGTTCATTGGATACATTATTCATTGTGGATTATTCGCCCAGATCTAACAGCAATAGTGCAACGGGCATTTAAATATTGGGATGAGGAGCCATTGCAGACATAGAAGGTGTGTGTGACTGTCCCCATGTATGAATATGGATGTGCTCCTCTCCTCCAGGAATCCCTTGGAACAATAAATGTGTGGAAATTACCCTGTCTTCTGCACCAAGAGAAAATCTAGAACTCTGTGATAAATTGCATTTTTTGGTTTTGATCCCTTTTCCTGCTTATTTGTCCTCTGCCTCAACCCCTCCTCCCTCAACTGGGCTACTCATGCCCCAAAATCTTTATTGCCATTTCAGCAATAAAAGCACTTGCTGTTTCCCTTGCTGTGGCCCAGGCTGTGGAAGAGGTTTGGTGAGACAACGTTTATCCCATTTCCTCCCCAGCCTTCCAGTGTGACCCATGTTAGGCTGTGAAAATCATAAAAACAAAACAAAACAAAAACTTCTAAGTGCAACACAATATTTGCACTCGTGGCTTTCCCAGGAAATCTCCATGAGCTGCCTTGCAGTTGCACTGGCCACAGCACAGACGGGTTTTGGGACCATTCACAAGTTCAGCTTTCACAGCACAGAGCCAAATAATCCGTCAGATTGACCCTTGCAGACCTGTGTGCCAAACCATGGCAAAACAGAGACACCCAAAAAACTCCTCAGCTGAAAGTGATGACCAACAGGCACAGAAAGAAACAGCCTTGGGAAGGGGGCAGGTTTGGAGGGCTGTGTGTGAGGCACGGAGCTGACACACCCAGGCTGTGCCAGGTTTGCTCAAGTAGAAACACCACAGAGAAAAAGAAAGAGGAAAAATGATAAGAAAAAGGAAAAAACCCCACAAAACATACAAATCTAATGAAAGAGTCCAAAGTAGCAAAGGATGGGGTTATGCAATTTCAATTTGTCCAGCGCTGCTCACAGACAAACACTCCCTGCAGCAGCAGGGACTTGTGCAAGTGAGGGTTGTGAAATCCCCTGCCCTGCCAGCTGTTGCCCAACGCTGCTGGGTAGCAGGGCAGCACTCCAGGAGAATCCAGGATCCTGCAAACACCACAGCAAGGCCCTGGCACTGTGCAGCACTGCAGTCCTCTGCCTCTGCTGGGGTCTATGGGAATGGTGCAGCCATCCTGCAGGGAGAGGTGGTCAGGAACAGACAGGACAACCTTTCTGCTGTTTGTAGTAGCCACTCCCAGGCTGCTCCTGATGAAGTCTCTGGACTTAATAAAACAGGGTTTAAAAGTCTCATGACTTTAAAAACCATGGGCTAGGGTTCCCCATGCAGGATATCTACAGATATCATCCACAGGTGGTGACTGCAGATTTCATACACAGGCACAAGGTGACTCCCCAGGTGATTATTTCCTTCCCCATTACCAAAAAATCGTCTCCTGTGAAATCTAGAATGTGAGAAACTCCCACCCATAAGACTTGTAACATCCAGGACTGTATGCTCAAAGCTGGCAAGGGACCCAATCTTCCCACAGGTAGATCAAGGCTAATATTTTGGTCCCAAGGGCTTGAGGCAAAGGGTAAATCTTGGATCAGTGCACAGATACCCAGATTTAAGACCTTGAATGGGATCTACTGAACCCACACAGGCCAGATAAGGATCTGGAGATGCTCCTGTGAATGCAAGAATGTAAAAATCTTCTCAGAGGGCTCCAGGAGCCGAAACACTGTCTGGGAGTACCATGGGAGGGCTGCTGGCTCTGGGGCTTAGTTAAACCTTCTTAGATTCTCATGACTGTTGACTGGAAGGGTAATTCCCAAAGGGAATTCCCAAAGCAGCAGCTCCACATCCTGCCTGGTCCTGCTCCTTTTCCTCTCCCATGCTGGTGGCATTCTTTTGCTTCTCTTTGCTCACCAGTCAGATAAAACTCCAGATGGTCTAAAAACAGCTGTACCATGCCCACAGCCTAGGAGAACCTCTCCAACACAAGGGCAAAAACCACCAAACCCATCACCCCTCACCACCATCCTGCTCTGCATGAGCTGCAGCTCCAGAGCTGGAGTTCATTTGAAACTGGAACTCCATCATTTTGTCCCCCTCTTGGACAAAATCTTTGGCAACACCCATGAAGGTAAAGAGTTTGGGGAAAAAACAGGAAGAATGATGAGAAAAGCAATACATTCCAGAGAACTTAAAGGAAAAAGAGGAAAGGGTGTGAGGGTGGGAGTGATGGGTTCACCCACCTGAACTGCAACCACTTTCAAAGCTACTTTAGGCCATGCCAGAGGGTGGTGAGTTCCTGTCTGTGATCTGTTCATCTCAATAATATTCCACTAGAAATACAGTTGGTCCAAAATAGAAATCCCTTGTTGGAATATGTCAATTTAGATAATATTTTCTATGGGAATAAAGTCAAAATGAATCAGTACATTTTTCTCCTCTCGTTTCAGTGAGATAGAAAGTTTCATTTGACCATGATTTATTTCATTTAAACATTAAAGCTAAATAACCTCTTGCACAAGAATAACATACATGAATCAGCATTAGATATCCACCATGTGGATACTGCAATGAGCCACCAGTACCAAATTATTGACTTCTTTATTTCCTTACAGTTTGCAACTACTCTTTTCCTTGGGGAAAGCTTCCAATTTGTGCACTGATGTGAACTCGTGTGTATTTTCTTATGACTGAAGCAACTTTGTCTAATAGGATCTATCCTAAAACCCCACCAAAGTGCACTTGGGATTGGATCACTTGATGAGCCTCCAGAGTGAGCAGCATTTGCAGGAGTTACCTGTGATTCAGTCACTCCCCAAATGTCAGAACCCAGGATGTTCCTCTGGCTGCCCTGGAGGACTCGAGCCCCTGCCCAGGGGGCTCAGAGACCTTGGCACAGAGCCCCAGACCCCTGTGCCTTTGATTAACCCTTGGAAAAAACAATTACCAACCTTATATGAAGAATTACAAGCCACAAGAGTTTAAGTAGAATGACAGTGAATTTATCACAGAGTGAAAAATTGATTTTTGGGGTTTTTAGCGTGGGGGTTCAAGGGGCAAGGTGGAGGAATCTGGGCATGTCCTGCCTTTCTCCTTCTTCTTCTTGGCTTCCATCTCCTGCTGTGATGGTGGCACTTTTGGATTGGTTTAGAGCAGAAGCTCACTGTCTAACATAGGTGATAGGGATTGGGAAGTTATGGTAAATATTGTACACGTAGTTTTTAGTACAAAAAGATAACACCACCCTGGGGGCAGGCAGAGTGCCTCTGTCTGTCCTGCTAAGCAGACCTTGGCTGGACAGGAGAAAAAAATTTTATAGATAAGAAACAATGAACAACCTTGAGAGTGAGAACTGAAGAGCGCTGACTCCTTCTTTGAGCGCCGGGCTGGGAAAAGAGACTTTGTGACACATCTCGGGGTCACTGTGAGCAGCTAGAGAATCCAGGACCCAAAGGCAGCCAGGCAAAGACCCAGCACATAAAAAGGTTTACCCTCATGAATCCATCCTGTTCCAGTGCAGACTGAACCAGACTGGTACACAAATCACCGTTAATATCCTCAGAACTCTCATGGTATGCAAAAAGAATCTATTTAAATCTGAAACTGAGGTTTGACTTTGTGGAGAAAGACTTTCCAAGCCTGGGGAAGAAAAGGGGTTTTGCTCTCTTGTAGGAGACCCTTTCCTTTGCTCTTTGATGCAGTTCCTCACCCATCCACGCTGCATCCAGCATTTCAGGGCCATCTCCTCTCAGGGCTGTTCCCTGCAGGGACTGCAGAGCAGTCTGCCCCTGGTTTGGTTCCTGTTGCTGTTCCCAGACCTCCACTGTGTCAGACACAACCTGACTTGTCCTCCCTCACCCACAGGAATTGCTGTGACTGTCCTGTCCCAAGCACATGCCCTTTGGGACTAAAGCTGTCTTTTCACATGTGTCTGTACAGCACCTAGCACAATGACCTGGTAATTATAACACAAGCTAAATTACTGCTAAAATTAGGTGCTTATTAACATCATCGCCTCTGGGCACCACCACAACACTTAATAATGCTGCAAGTGTTAGAGGAACCCAGAACCCATCATAATCTTCGTGAAAAACTGTCCTTAGGGACAGTATTTCTGTACCAAGTCTCAATTTTCCATTAGGTCACATTTTACTCATGGAAAAAATATCTGTTCAACTGCCTGAGGATTTCAGTTCAATGATTTCAACTGCATGATGAAGGCATGCATATGTTATCACCTCTAAACTTTACTTTTGGTTGTAAGCTTTGAGTTGCAGGCTTTGAGAAGAGTTTTGGGGGTTAAGGGACTTGGACTCTGGCAGGTCCCACACGCCACCCCACACACAGAACTGCAGAATCAGCAGCACAGAGCCAAAACCAAGCTGTGCTTTCTCCTCTCTAGTTCCCACAGCCTCTTTCCTGTGACCAGGAGTCCTGGTGGGGTCAGGTCCAACACCAGGGTGAATTTAGAAACCATGGCTGGAATGCAGCAGGGCCAAACAGGTGAGTTTAGGGACCATGGATGGAATGGAGCAGGGCCAAACAGGTAAATTTGAGGACCATGGCTGGAATGGAGCCGAGCCAAACAGGTGAATTTAGGGACCATGGCTGGAATGGAGCAGGGCCAAACAGGTGAATTTAGGGACCATGGCTGGAATGGAGTAGGGCCAAACTTCACTTTGCTGCTGAAATCCAGCCTGGTTAACTGAGCTGTTGAAGATGAAATGTGGTCCATGGCAAGTCCCTCAGGAAAGGCTGAGAAGAGGACAAAGCCAGCTTGTTCAGGTGCCACGAAGTGAGGCAAGGGGCAGGGTGAGCTCAGCATGCCCCAGGGTTGGAGGACAAGGAGGAAGGGTTTAGGGCCACTTGTCAGGTGGCAGAGCTGTCACCTGCCCTACACAGCACCTGGAGAGCACACAGACATCCCAGTGGGACTATCCCTGCTATGAGATGCAGGGACAGGACTGGGGCAGAGACTGGGACAGACCTGAGCACCTCCTCTGGGGACAGCCCCAGCCCCAGCCCAGTCAGCTCTCTGTGCCAGGTGAAGGAAGGACTGGCACAGCGCTGGCGAGGCGGGGAACAGCCCCACTATCGCTATCACCATGACTATCGCCATCACTATGCTATGGCTATGCTATCGCTACCGCTAGCACTATCGCTATCGCTATCACCTTCACCATCGCCATCACTATGCTATGGCTATGCTATCACTATGCTATCACTACCGCTATCACCATCGCTATCACCATCGCTATCGCCATCACTATGCTATCACTATGCTATCGCTATGCTATCGCTATCGCTATCACTATCGCTATTGCTATCGCTATCACCTTCACCATCGCTATCGCAATCGCTATGCTATCGCTACCGCTATCGCCATCGCCATCGCTATGCTATCGCTATCACCATCACTATCGCCATCCCTGTCGCTATGCTATCACTATCGCTATCGCTATAGCTATGCTATCGCTATTGCTATGCTATCACCAGCTCTATCACCATCACTATCACCATCGCTATGCTATCGCTATCACTATCGCTATTACCATCGCTATCGCCATTGCCATGCTATCGCTATCGCCATCACCATGCTATCACTATCACTATCACCATCACCATCGCCATGCTATCACTATCACTATCGCCATGCTATCACTATCACTATCACCATCGCTATCGCTATCACTATCGCCATTGCTATCTCTGTCGCCATGCTATCACTATCACTATCACCATCGCTATCGCTATCACTATCACCATGCTATCGCTATCACTATCGCCATCGCTATCTCTATCACTATCACCATTGCTATCACTATCACTATCACCATCGCTATCACTATCACTGTCGCCATGCTATCGCTATCACTATCACCATCGCTATCACAATCACTATCACCATCACTATCTCTATCACTATCGCCATGCTATCGCTATCACTATCACCGTCGCTATCGCTATCACTATCGCCATGCTATCACTATCACTATCACCGTCGCTATCGCTATCACTATCGCCATGCTATCACTATCACTATCACCGTCGCTATCGCTATCACTATCGCCATGCTATCACTATCACTATCGCCATGCTATCGCTATCACTATCACCATCGCTATCGCTATCACTATCGCCATTGCTATCTCTGTCGCCATGCTATCGCTATCACTATCACCATCGCTATCGCTATCACTATCGCTATGCTATCACTATCACTATCGCCATCGCTATGCTATCACTATCTTCCCGCACACCTTCCCTGCGCTCATTAATGAGCCCGGCAAGGAGGCACCGGCGGCTCCTCCCGGCTCTGTCCCTCGCTCACACCCCCACAAGCACTCATATTATCTGTGTCAAGCACATTTTTATGTAAATGCCCCAAGCATCCCTTTCAGAGGTACAATGGCTCCCAGACTAAGCCCCTGAATGGCTCCGGCACATTTCCCGTGCCTCAGCTGCTCGCCCAGACAAACAGAAGTGTGGCTCTCCACAAAGGGCCATGGAAATGCCGAGCTGGGGAGGGCTCAGGGAGGGGGCAGGCAGGGGCCAGAGCTATTTCAATGACAGAAGAAAAGCCCAGCTCCGGTATCTCGGTGAGGCGAGGAAGGGACAGGCTCCACAGATGGGTAAATGGAGCCGCACCAGGCAGGCGGCTCAGCCTCCCAACAATGCCTCAGCTCCGGCCCCGCAGTGATGCTGTGGAGGCAGGGGCTGCACTTCCAACCTGGGATCTCTCCATGGAAACAGCCCACAGAGCAGGGAAGGAGGGTGTGGAGAACCAGGAGACACTGAGGGACATCACACCGTGTCCCCAGCCTCCTGACTGTAGGGAGCAGTCCAAGGGACAGGAGAAGGGGCAATATCCCAAACTCCACCCTCATCCCACCCTAACTGGGACCCTCCTTGTGACAGTGTTCACAGGGGTCCCAGGATGAGGGAAGAGACGAGAAACTTGACTCCATGTTTCAGAAGGCTTGGTTTATTATTTTATGATATATATTATATTAAAACTGTACTAAAAGAATAGAAGAAAGGATTTTGGCAGAAGGCTAAGCTAAGAATAGAAAAGGAATAAATAACAAAGGCTCGGACTGACTGAAACAGTCCAAGACAGCTGGACTGGGATTGGCTATTAATTAGAAACAACCAGATGAGACCAATCCCAGATCCACCTGGTGCATTCCACAGCAGCAGATAATCATTGTTTACAGTTTGTTACTGAGGCCTCTCAGTTTCTCAGGAGGAAAAAACCCTAAGGAAAGGATTTTTCATAAAACATGTTGGTGACACCTCCTCTGTTCCTGCTGTGGTGTGTTCTGCTTCCCCTCAGGTACTTGGTGGCACATCCAGCAGCTCTGCCTGCTCAAGGTGTGCAAGAGCCCTCACTCCGGAAGCAACAGCTTCCTCTGCCAGGAATAGATCAGCAAAAAACTCATGTTCAATGAGAAAGCTTTGAAAGCATTCATGGACACCTCTTACCCCAGGGATAATATCTGGACTGAGGCCAGGGAAATAAAACTTCAGCTCTACAGGACAGTGATTCAGCAGAGTATAGCCAGGGGTGTAATTGAAGCTGCACTTACTCATCTGGTTTGTGTGCTGGCATCTGCTCATGAACACCCAGCCACGTGTGTCAAATCACAAACCAGGGAGGGGGCAAACCTGGCTGTTCCTGTGCCAAAAACCTTCACCCCTTGTGTCCTCAGAGGCCAGCCATGATCTGGATGTGGCTCTGCAGGGCTCACCCATCCAGAGAATAGCCTTGGGAAAGCTTCCTCCTCCTTCTCCTCCTCCTCCTCCTCCTCCTAGATCAGCAGCATCCTCACCATGCTCCAGGTGCAGTCAGGCCTGTGTGGTCACCCAGCTGGATTCTTGTCACCAAGGATGGACAGGGATGTTGTTAAAAAGGAAATGGGTGGTCACTGATGTGACCTGCAGCATTTTTACTGCCCCAATGATGTGAGGGAAGCAGACAGCACAGGTTGTTTCTAAGATCCCAGGCTGGCAGGTAGAAAAGGTGGTGTTCCCTGCCTTGTTTGAGTCCAAATATTTTCATTTCCCTCGATTTTCTGTGGAATTTGTGAGAAGCTGGGCAAGTAGCTCTGCAGCTGGCTGCTGAGTCCCACAGCCCTGGGAGTTCCTAAAGTGCAGGGGAAGGTAACAGGGGGCCACATGTGGAGCAAGGGGAGGAATGGTGGCTCAAGGCACACTTGCTCATCAGTCTGGCTTTGATGCCAAGTGAAGGAGCAATAGGAACACCACTCTGTTAGCAATGAATTAAAACAGAACAAGATAATTAGCACCAATTACATGGTTACACAGAAAGGGATTTTGTCAGATTAGCATGGTGCTTCTTGAGGAGATTAAAAGATTGGATGATCATGGAAAAGAGCTTTTAGGTGAATTTCTGACAGAGGGTTGGTGCCACAGAAATGTTCTCAGGGACCAAGTGCAGAAGCCTCTTTGTGCACCCTGATGCCAAATCTGGGGGTAACCATTCTGCTGTTTTCCAGCCCAAGTCTGAGCTTTTCACTTCATTTGTTACCTGTTTCCTGAAAAAAATCAACCAGCAGAAATATTGCCAGTGGCAGGGACCTCACCCGTGGCTCTGTCTAACAAAATGTTTGGAAGGCTCTGAAAATCTGCCACAGCAAGAGTCCAGAGATCAAGTGGCAAATGGCAGAAGAGAAATCATCAGACAAATCTTCTCCAAAGGTGATGATGAAGGGAAGAGTTTCTGGAGCAGCTCCCCGTTCCCTCCTGGGCTGTGACCCTGTCCCAGCCTGCTCTGGTGATGGGGACAGCACCTTTGGGGCTGCAGGTGTTGGAAGTTTGGTGGGGGGAGGAGGAATGTTTTGGAAGGTTTTCATTCTGAGTTCTGTGTGAGTTCCTTTTTTCATATTGTAAGTTAATAAAGTTCTTTCTTTTATTGCTAAGCTGGAGTCTACTATTTCTGGTCACATCTCACAGCAGACACTAGGGAGAATATATTTTCATGGGGGCACTGGAATCCTGCCAGTGTCAAACCATGACATTTTTGGGCAGTGGAGCAGAGCTGGGCTGTGCCAGGAGCTGTGCAGTCACTCTGGACACTCTGGAGAGCCTCTGCACTGGCTCCTGGATGGGGTACATGTGTCTCTGCACCAGGGCACAGTGCTCAGCCTCAGACATGGGCAAGGTTTTCCCTGGCAGCAGGACAAAGCAGTGGAAGGTTTGGCAGAGGTGACAGGTTTGGTGTCCTGGTGTCCACCTCCCTCCATGGAGAACAGAATAAAGCCCAAAACATGAGGGGCACCTGGGGGAAACCAGACAGCACCACGACTGGAGCGGTCTCTGGTGGGCAGGAGCAAGGGACTTGGTCCATGGAAGGAATTGAAGGTGAAGAAAAGCAACTTTTACCTGTCAGAGCAGGTGTGAAGGTGTGGAGAAGAATGTGAGAGAGGCTGGGGAGAAGCAGGAGAGCAGGGTCCTTCACACACTGATCTGGGTAAAACAGGCAGGACAGATGACTGAGAGTACCTGAGCACCCAGGGTGGTGGAGAGTAGGAGGAAGTGATCTTTGCCTTGAGCTGGCAGCTGAGCCTCCCAAGTCTCTGGTCAAGGCCTTTGGGACAGATCCAGCTTCCTCCCAGTGAGAGGAGGAAACCAGAACACTGCATCCCCAGCAGCTGCTCACAGCTCAGGGATAGAATTTACAGGGAACCCCGACAAGGGGAGAGAATGATGCATCTGACTCCATCTTATCAGAAGGCTAATTAATTACTTTATTATACTATATTAGGCTATACTGTATTACACTATGTTACATTTCATCTAAACTAAATCTGCCAATCCCTCAACTCTGCACACACTGCCCAGAATCTCGTGGCTGTCACCCAACAGTCCCAACACACACACCTGGCCCTGACAGGCCAAGGAACCAAAGCACCATCACTGTGGGTAAACAATCTCCACATTGCATTCTGCTTTGGCACAAACACAGGCACAGCAAGTGAGATAAGAATATTCTTGGGAAGAATTGTGCCTTGCTTTCCTCTGTGAAGAGAAATGTGGGGCTGCACACTTGGCCCTGACAGGCCAAGGAACCAAAGCACCATCACTGTGGGTAACCAATCTCCACATTACATTCTGCTTTGGCACAAACACAGGCACAGCAAATGAGATCAGAATTGGTTTTCCTTTCTCTGAGGTTCAGAGAATGTGAAACCCAGAAATATTCTTGGGAAGGATTGTGCCTTGCTTTTCTCTGTGAGGAGAAATGTGGTGACACTCATGGGCCCTGTGGGGTGAGAGCACAAGGTCCAGCTGCTCAGAGATCCCTCTCCCACCCACATCAAGGGACCAGGAGGGGGGAGAAGAGGAGCAAGAGGAACCTGAGGCCAGCTGCTGTCCAGTAACCTCTTGCCCAGGCAGCAGGGAAAAGCCCCATCCCAGGGGGTGCAGCCCCTGCCCCAGTGCCCTGTGCAGGTGCCAGCCACAGCACGACAGCAGAGTGTGTCCTGCTGCATGCCCACTGCCCTTCCAGCTCTGCTCAGGGCTGAGGAAGGCACCTGCCTGCTCTGAGCCCCCTGCAGCTCTCAGGGCAGCCCTGGCAGCAGAGGTGCAGGGTCTGGGCACAGACACCTGGGCTGGTCCCTGGCATGGCAGGAGGGATGTTCTGAGGTACAGGCTGATTTCACAGCACATCCATCCCAAAAAAGAGGAGACAACACCAGGAGAGAAGGCAGCTGGGGCTGAAGAAACACTGACTTCACCCCAAAATTTTTTCACTGTAACATCAACTGAGCAGGAAACATTACAAAACTCCAGGGAATCCCAAATGCCTTTGGGATTTTCCCTTGCCAGGAGTCAGCAGAGATTCCCAGGGCAGCAGCAGGGTTGCAAAGGCTGGCAGCCCAGATGCTGAGTGGGGCTTTCACTTCCAGCTCTTGCTCTGTGCCACAGCATTCAGCAACTCAGACCCTTCTTCAGGCACTTCTTCCCAGCCAGCAGAGGCAGGAGGGCACAGATTAGAGAGTTTCTCTTGTTACACCACCTTGCAGTGACAGAGGGAAAGGGATGTTACTCTCCATGGGACTTTCAGCAGGGCTCAGCAGCCAGCGTGGTTGCTCTCAAAATGTGGTTTTACCCCTTGATGTTGTGTCCATAGCCCTGGTCCTGCCCTGGTGCAGAGGCTGAAACTGATAAATCAAATCCTGAGGGGAACAGGAAATATCAAATTCAAACTGGAAAGGTAAGGTTATTTTCAGCACTACAAAAAGCTTAGATATTAAGTGGATATTCATTTCAAAAGAAAACACAATACAGTAAATGTAATTTATTGCACTTTTTTTTTCAAAAATACATTTAACTGCCAGTACTTAAATACATTTTGTGGAGAAGTGCCAGATGAATCAATTCCCTTTAATGTCTTTATGTTCCTCTAGCCTACTAGACTGCTCAGACTGACCCTGTATCACTTATATTTGTAATGAAATAGGATTTCATCCCCTCTATTTTTGGGTTTGACTCCTGTGCCTTTGTCCACCCAGGCAGCTCCTGCAGACACTCAGCCACTGTGCAATTCACACCTGCAGGGGAAGGCACTTGCATGGCACTCCCATGCACTCACACACCTTCCTGGCAAGCCAGAGGGTAGGGGACATCCTTGGCCTGAGGAGAATGTTTTAGGGAGGCTGCTAGTCTTCCTTTACCTTTCCTGATGACTGTGTTAGTCTGGAAAGCCCCAGAGTCACCCAGCTGATCAGCTCAGGAAGTTAACCCAGGGGTCTGAGAGCATCCAGGAGTTGGCAGAAAGGGTTTGTCCAGCTTGCTGTCACCTGCCCTACAGCTTTTCCTCCTCAAGCTCTGTAAAAGCCCAGAAGCCAGCCTGAACCTCGCCCTGCAGCCCAGCTCACACCTCTTCCCCCACACTGTCCCACCCTGGGGGCTGCACAGCCAGGACCTGCTGCTGCCCTGCTGCAGGGAGCTCTGGGGAAAGGGCAGGACACGGCTCTGAGGGCTTTGTGAGGCAGGGAGGTTCAAGGGGTCATGCCCTGCCAGCAGGAAGCACTGCCCAAGTTCTGCTGTGCCCCTGCTGTGCTCCCCCAGTTCAGGGGCTGCTCACCCCATCCTTCAGAGCTCATTCTAGGGGCTGCTCACCCCATCCTTCAGAGCTCATTCTAGGGGCTGCTCACCCCATCCTTCAGAGCTCATTCTAGGGGCTGCTCACCCCATCCTTCAGAGCTCATTCTAGGGGCTGCTCACCCCAACCCTCAGAGTTCTCACCCCATCCCTTGGAGCTCACCCCAACCCTTGGAGCTCTCCCCATCCCTCAGAACTCTCTCCATCCCTCAGAGCTCTCACCCCATCCCTTGGAGCTCACCCCATCCCTTGGAGCTCTCCCCATCCTTCAGAGCTCACCCCATCCTTCAGAGCTCTCCCCATCCCTCAGAACTCTCTCCATCCCTCAGAGCTCTCACCCCATCCCTTGGAGCTCACCCCATCCCTTGGAGCTCTCCCCATCCTTCAGAGCTCACCCCATCCCTCAGAGCTCTCACCCCAACCCTCAGAGCTCTCCCCATCCCTCAGAACTCTCTCCATCCCTCAGAGCTCTCCCCATCCCTTGGAGCTCACCCCATCCCTCGGAGCTCACCCCATCCCTTGGAGCTCACCCCATCCCTTGGAGCTCACCCCATCCCTCAGAGCTCCCCTCACCCCTCGGAGCTCCCCCCATCCCTCGGAGCTCACCCAGCCCTTTTCTCTCCCCCAGAGAACCAGGAGCCATCCAGGCCACAGCCAACAGATGTGTTTGTGCTTGGCCAAGCTGCCAACCCACTGCTAGCACGAGCCACCCCTGGCAGCCTCTTGCTGAGCCCTGCAGGGGCTGTGGCACTGGCCAGGCTGCAGAAGCCCAAGCCTGGCTGAGATCACCTCTGCCAGCATCAGAGAGCAGCTCAAAGGCAAGCAGAGGCAAGCAGCCTTTCTCCTCACTCTCAGGCTCCCTCTCAGTTTCTTTTAAGCACAAAAACGGCATCCCCCCTCCACAAAAAAGAAAAAAAAAAAAAAAAGGAAAAAGAAAAAAAAGAAAGGGAGGGGAGGAAAGAAAAGAAAGGGGCGATTTCCAGCCAGGCAGTAAAATGCCATCTGTCTCCAGACGGCTCATGTGACATTGACAGACGTCCATGGCCAGCCAGAGCCAAAGGCTCAGCAGCCCCTGGTCCCCAGGCCCTTCCCCAGTCCCCAAACACAGCAAGGCTTCTGAGGAGGGACAGAAAATGAGCCAGGCTGCTCCTTGGTGCCCAGGGCAGAGGAGGAGGCAGTGCTGGACTTCGGAGCAGGGCTGTCTGTGCCTGTTGACTTCTCACCAGGCTGAGATCCCCTTGCATCCACCTGTTTTCCTCTCAAAAGCAGCTCCTGCAAAACAAAGGGGATGAACAGCAGGCACCCCACCACCCCCACAGCACACAAGGCTTAATTGCCTCTAGGAAAAGAGCCTGGCTGACCCTGGGACCCTCCTGGGCCGGGAGGGCAGAGAGCAGAAGGGCTGTGCAGGACTGCCCTGCTGCCCTGCCTGGCTGCAGGCTACCCCTGCCCACCCTGCCACAAAGAGGGGAGCTGCAGCTCTCCTTTCCTGGGAGCACAGATGTCTCTGGATGACACAGCCACATGCCAGAAAGAGATCTGCACCTCAGGGGGATGGCAGAGACGTCCCTGTGCAGTGGGTGGGACAGGAATAGCCCCACATGTTCCTGCCTTCCCTGTATTCCCAGCAGTGATGGTTTTTAGGTGGCTGTTGGAAGCTGCAGCTCTCCTTTCCTGGGAGCACAGATGTCTCTGGATGACACAGCCACATGCCAGAAAGAGATCTGCACCTCAGGGGAATCCCTGTGCAGTGGGTAGAACAGGAATAGCCCCACATGTTCCTGCTGTCCCTGTACTCCCAGCAGTGATGGGTTTTAGGCAGCTGTTGGAAGGTGGAACCTTCTTGCCCCACATCCCAGGCATCTGTGGCTTTGCAGAGCAGCCCTGGGAGGCTCAGCACCCCTGGGTGCTGTGATGGCAGCAGCTGAGCAGCCCTGGGCAGGCTGGGCACGAGCCACACACCTGCCTGTGGCAGCCACCCTGGTGCCAGCCAGGCCAGCAGGGCTGGCACAGGAGCTCACCCTGCCCTTCACTGGAGCACCAAGGAGCACCAGGAGCCAGCAGTGCAGGCCAGCACACACCTCTGTCTTGGCTGGAAAGCCAGGTGCCTGCTGAGGAAGGCAGGAGCCTCCCCTGAAATGGAAAATGCAAACCCCCCTCCCTCTGAATTGTTATAAATTTTAAATTAAGGGGCTCTCTGGCAAAAAAAAAATATGGGGTTCTGCAGTTTTTCAGGAGGGTTTGTGCACAAAGGGCACCAGGGCTCAGGGCTCTCTGGGGGACAGAGAGAGCAGCAGTATCTGAACAGCTCTGAGCCAAGACAGCAATGGTCACAGGGTGCCAATGGACAGCAATGATCACAGGTGCCAAAGGCCCTACAGAGTTTATTGTTGTAGAAGCTCTTTGTTGTGAAATGGTGGTGTGGGGTTGCCTCAGCCTGTGGATGGAAGCAGGCATCACTGCAGGTGGGGCTGGCAGGTGTGGGGCTGGCAGGTGTGGGGCTGCCTCCAGCTCAGCCCCAAGGAGCCACTGTCCAGTCCTGGGTGCAGAGAAACCCTCTGAAGCATCCTGGCCCTGCTGTGTTTAACCTGGCTAATGAGTAGCCAGGCAGGATGTGGCCATTCAAGGCCACTGGATGACAACAGCCCTTCTGCCTCTGTTTGCACAGCACACACAGCTGGGCCATTCCCACATCCCAGGATCCTGCCTGGAGCCTGCACATGGCTGCTGGGATGAAGAACTGGTCTTGGACCAGGGAGTGAGCCCATCTCTGCAGTGAGAGACCATCAAAAGCTCTGAGAGAGCCAAGTGTGGCTGAACTGATCCCTGCCTAGCTGAGGAACAGCCCTGCTGAAACCCCACCTCAAGCCACCTCTGGCCAAAAGCTGAAGGCAGCAGGCACTGTGCTTCTCCCAAGCCAGCAAAAACACCAGGAGCAAGAGGCTAGAGGAACAGAGAGACTGCCTGGCCTGAATGCACCCATGGGTTCACAGGGCCAGAGAACATGGGTGTGAGCCACCAAGCACAGCAGAGCAGGCTTGGCTGCTCCAGGCTTGGCTGCTCCAGGCTCCTGCTCTGCCTCACATGGACGTGTCAAGGGACTCACCTTCACAGACTCCACAGAATTCACAGACTTCACAGAATTACTAGGTTGGAAGAGACCTTAAAGACCATCAAGCCCAACCCATTTAGAAGGAGCAGTTCAGGATTTGTCTGTGGTGCTGAAGAAGGAGGGAAAGTCTCCCAGTTTTAGAGACTCAACATAGGACATGTCCTCTGGCAGGAACTCATCTCTCCTAACATGAATGGGAGAGACACACAGGGATGGTGTGGACTCTTCATCTTCAGAAAAATTCAGAATTTTAATGGACTGGGCCTGAGAAACTCATTGCAGGTTTTAAGCCAGTTATGCACAGAGCAGGAGGTTGGACCAGGAACCTCCAGAGGCTCCTCCTAAACTAATCCTTACTGTAATTCTTTCAGCTCCCTGAACTTCTGATCTTTGCAGACCAGCCAAAAAATTGGGCCTATCCATAGATTCCCAGCTAAGGGAAGTTTGGGTGAACTCAAGAACTGGATTTTCTTGGGTGTAAGTAGAGTTGGGTTATTCATGGTGTTTGCTTTGCATGGCTCTGGGAAAGCCAAGGCTTGACATGTCTCTCACACATGCCTCCCACTCAAGTTAATATTATTCTTCTTGAGAAGAGGGAACCACTTAAGGCTCTCACAAGTGCTTCTCATCAGCTTAAGTGAACAGAAGAGTGAATATGAACTGATCTTAGGTAAATGAAGTCCACTTCAATTGTCAGTCAAGGGTTCAAAGCCATTTCTTTAATACATTTCAGCTCCACCTCCCTGTGCACAGACCCAAAGAGACACCCCACACCCACTTTCAGTGCTGTTCAGCAACACCCGCCCTCAATCCACAGGTACTTGAAGACCTTGGTGAACCTCACCTAGGTCCAGATCCAAAATCCTCCTCTGATCCAGCAGAGCCAGGACAATTTCCACCATTTTCTAGCCCTGCACTTTTTCCTTCCCTTCCCTTCCCTTCCCTTCCCTTCCCTTCCCTTCCCTTCCCTTCCCTTCCCTTCCCTTCCCTTCCCTTCCCTTCCCTTCCCTTCCCTTCCCTTCCCTTCCCTTCCCTTCCCTTCCCTTCCCTTCCCTTCCCTTCCCTTCCCTTCCCTTCCCTTCCCTTCCCTTCCCTTCCCTTCCCTTCCCTTCCCTTCCCTTCCCTTCCCTTCCCTTCCCTTCCCTTCCCTTCCCTTCCCTTCCCTTCCCTTCCCTTCCCTTCCCTTCCCTTCTTTTATTTCTTCTTTCTTTTTCTCTTTCTCTATTTCTTCTTTTTCTTTTTTCTTTTTCTCTTTTTCTTCTTTTTTTTTTCTTTTTCTTTTCTTTCTCTTTTATTTCCTAATTTCCTTCTTACTTTCTTCCCTTCTTTGCTTCCTTCTTTTTCTTCTTCCATTTGTTCTTCCTTTTCCTCTGTACCATTTGAATGACAAAGGTTTCTGATTACAGTCCTCCAGGGGAATCAAACACCAAGGCTGCTGCTCATTTACTGACTGGCAGATTAAGATGGATAAAGGGAGAGATTTGTATGTTGACTCTGTGTTTATGTAACTCATGTGCAAGGCCTGGCCAGAAGCAAAGGGGGATCTGACCCACATAAATAATAACGAGCAGCATTTTTAAACTAAATCATCTGGAAAACTCACAGACGATTCCATCGGTTCCTTCCATTGTGTCACCAGAGGGTCATAAATAATTCAGCCTTGCTCAAATATTTATGGAAATCAATTTAGCCCTCAGTCCAATGCCACCTCCCTGAGAAAACAGTTTCCTTTCCTATCACAAGTGCAAACTGACTGCCCTCTGTCCCACGAGCCTTCCCAGGGCCAAGGGCACCTGTAACCTCCCACAGCACATCCAGGCGCCAGCTCGGGGGCCACGCAGACCACAGGGAAGGTGAAGCTGCACGAGGTCTTCCAGGAGAGGAGCAGCTCCAGCACCAGTCCCCCTTCTGCTGTGACCACCCAGGGCATCTGCCCTGGCCCAGGGTGGCTGCCAGCTCCAGAGCTGAGGAACAGCCTTTGGCAAAGCTGTGGGCACATGGAGAGCAGCTCCTGCGCAGGTGACAGCTGATGCTCGAGTCAACAGCTCCTGCACAGGAGAGAGACACCTGGATGAGATCAAAGGTCACAAAACAAGCTCCCACAGGAGCCAGCAGAGCTCCCTGTGCCCGCTCCCAGGGCAAGGTCCATGGCTGTGCCATACCCAGCCAGGAGCAGCTGCTGCTGAGCCGTGGCCTGGCGCCGGCTGCTCGCTGCCCTCCTTCCTCTGGGGCTGGCTCATGGAAGGACTCTCTTGCCAAAAGCAGAGAGCATCCACACGGGCTGCCCATCGTGGGCAGCACCCCATGGTGAACCCACCATGCTCCTGAGCACCTTATTGATCCTTGTGGAAGCTCAGCATTTTGTGGGCTATTCCTGTTTCTTGACTGAAAACCCCATTTCCTGGGGACTGTGAATCTCTTTTGGCACCTTTATTGCACACAAACAGGACAAATTCCTGGGGTCAAACATGTGCACATTCTTTGGGGGTGCAACACATTCAGCAAGCAACTAGACCACCACACAGATAAAATCAAACCTCCTCCCAGCTCAGCCACCAGCTCAGGAACTGGGAGCAGCCACACACAGCCCATGACCCTAGAGAGAAGCCACATCTCCTCCAGCCTCTCTGTTGCCTGAAATTCCTGATCACCTCTTAGCAGGTCATTTATCTGGCCTCTCCCCAAGTTTCTGAGCCCATTTCTCTCCCAAGGTGCACTTTGCCTGGAACAACATGCAGAACTGTGCAAAGGCACAACCCAGACAGGTTCCCAAGGATCCCTGGCAGGCACTGGGACACTGCTCCTGTCCCAGACAGCAGTACAGTCAGCTGGGCAGACCCCAGCTGTGAATTCCATGGGGATCTGAGGAGACATGGACAGGCTGCAGTGACCAGGAGTCCAGTGAGGGAGTATTTTGGTGGTTTGGGAGAGATTATCCTCCTGTTTCCACCACAGGAGTATCTCTGCACCAAAAGCTCCAGTCTACAAACTTTGTGAGCACCTGGGGCAGGAGACGAGCATGGTGGTGAGCTCAGGGCAGGTGTCCCAGAGGGTACCCAGGGTGACTGACAGCCAGAGAGGTGAAAGAGGAGTGTTCCTTCCAGCCATTCACACTGTTTGAGGCTCTTCAGGGCAAGGATGCTCTGTGCTGCAGGACGAGGCACAGGGAGGGAGTGGCTGCCAGTCAGAGGGGCTGTGGGAGCTGGTGGCACTGTGGGCTAAACTCTGCACCACCCTGGCTGAAGGAACAGCACAGGCACAGTCCAGTGTGAGGAGGGTTTGGGAGCTTCTCCAGTGCCAATGTCTCAGCACAGGAGGCTTCCAGCCAGCTCCCTCCTGCTTTCCAGACTCTTCTTTCACCCCAACTTGTCACCATCCCTGGAGGGTTTTAAGAGATGTGTAGATGTGGCATTTGGGGACATGGTTTAGTGGTGGCCTTGACAGTGCCGGGGAATGGTTGGACTTTACCATCTTAAAGGTCTTTTCCAACCCAAACAATTCCATAATTCCATAAATCTGCTTGACACAACTGCTGAGGCACCCCCAAGGCCCACGTGTGTCCCACACCTGCTCATCTGTAGATGTCACCAGATGAGAGCACAGCTGTTGCTCCAACAGAGGAAAGCACCAGTGGTCCACACAGGGGACACTTGCATGGGTTTTCATGTGCAAAATCTTCACTTCAGGTGACTCTCCCAAAATCACCACCCAGCCTCTCTGCTCTGCCTGCACACCAAGGAGCAGCAGGATGCAGCTCCCACCACAGGGGACTGCAAGCACCAATGCTTCCCAGCACACCTGGGCATGGGGGACTAAGGATCATGGATATTAGTAACATGGAAGAGCTGAACAAAAGGAAATAATTTGCCCTTCTTAGGAGAAAATCCTGGGGAAAAGTTAGGTAGGATTTTTCTGGTTTGGGGTTGTTTTTTTTTTTTTTTTTCTGCTTGCCAGGCAAAGTCCCTCTCCTGTCCAGCATTTGTGATTTAGGAGCTTGGAAAGTGTGCTTTTCCTTGTCAGCCTGGTGATTCATCACAGACTGGAACAAAATGGATGTTCCTGGGCTGCAGGGCCCTGAACTGCCCAACATGTGGGATGCCATCTAACCATTACCCTGAATTCATAGTCTGTGTACAAGTGTCTGCCTCTGCAGTCAGGGCAAGGACATCACCTGGAACCTCTGCAGAGCTCTTTGCTGACAGCCTGTGCATTAGTTGTGTTTTATTCAAAAAGGGGTTAATTGGTGCCCTCTTATCCCCCAAGCACAGGAACACAATCAATCTCAAAAGAGCTGCTTGGCTTTTTCCTCCCTTCTCCAGCCTCACTTCTTGGCTCTTAATAAATTATTCAGCTTTCCTAAATATGCATAGGGATCTCATTAACAACTAATTTTGCTTATTTAAACCAACTGCATAATCAAACCACTATAGTGTTTCCCCTTTCTTATAGCCATGAATTATTCATGTGCTGGGAATCTGCATACAAATTTATTGATTCTTAAACGGGTGCCTTTTTCACAGCCTGAAAAAAAAGAAACCCCGGTTATTCTTGTGTCCAGCATTTTGGCCCAAACCCCCATGTAACAAATCATGTGGTGTTTTCCTGGGAACAGACAACAGACCAACCCACAGCATCACCAAATGCACCTGGAATTCCTGAGTGCAAGGAAAGGGAGTGCTTCCAGCACTGCAATTAATCATTTGCAGAATCTCAAATTGCAGAGTGTGGAGGGCTTATTGTTGCAGCATCCATTTCACTCTGACTTCCTGGTGCCTTGGTGCCTCCCACACGAGGCAGAAAAACACCCAGAGAAGACATGGACACCTTGCAATGCCTGCAAAGCCACCAATACCCCCAGACACAACCTGGGCTTATCCCACAAAGCAAGCACTGCAGATGGAAGCATGCAGAGGGTCAAGAGGGAGCATGGACCAGGGTGTGCTTCCAGCCTGCTCAGCCCTGTCCTGGAGGGGAGCAGGGCTTTGGGGACCCCCACATGGCCCTGCTCATGCCCACCCCTGCATTCCATACTGCCCTCCTGCAGTTTGTCTCATCCTGAAGCTCTTCTCAAGAGCTGTTTTTGGAGATCCACCCCCAGAGCCCACATCCTTCTGGCACAGATCCCTGAGGAGGTGGTCCCATTCTGCTCTTGGGCTCACAGAATTACGGAGGAATTCAGGTCAGAAGGAGCCTCTGGAGGTTTCTAGTCCAACCTCCAGCTCAAAGCACGCTCAGCTGTGAGATCAGAGCAGGCTGTCACACCTTTACCCAGTGCTGTCTTGAGAATTTCCAAGGGTGGAGACTGCAAAACCACTGAGCAACCTATTCTACCTCCTGTAGAGGTGGAATACTGTAGACTGTCCTCATGAGATGTTTTTCCTCCAATGCATTCTGAAACTCCAGTTTTCAGTTTGTGTCCATTGTCTCTTGTCCTTCTGTTGTGAAGACCCTGGGTCTCCCTGACTGACCCACCTTTCCCAAGTGCTTCTGGTTGTCATTACTGTCCAGCCTCCAAGGTCTGTCTAAATCTCAGGCTGAGACCTGAGGGAGCAGTGTCCATAATGACAAAAAAGCTCCCACAAACATCTCCTCCTCAAGGAGAGCATTTTCAGAGAAGGCTTTGACAACCTCATCCCCTGAAAAGTGAGGGTCAGAAATGGAGCCATGAACAGTGACCTTCAACTCATTGTAGACAAAGGAGGATTTAGAAGCATTTGTGCATTTTCTTGAAGGCACCCCCAGGTTCTCAGTCCCTGCTGGGGGCTGGGGACCAAAGGGGAGGTGAGGAGTGTCTCCATGCTCCCCAGCTGGAGCTCCTGGTATGAGCCCCAGCACAGACAGCTCCTTCCTGAGGTCTGCTGGGAGCCCAGCAGCAGGTCCAGAAATGCCAGGCACCATCCAGGGACTGCACTCTGCTGCTGCCTGTGGGGTATTAGCTGTGCCCCCTCCATGGCAGGAGCTGCAGGTGGGTCCCCCCAAGCAGAGGAACCTGGAGCTGCAAGTCCTCCAGGAGCTCTGATCTCCCTGCCTGGGGGCACTCCATGCTCTGGACAGTGCTCACACCTGCCAAGCCAGTGCACCTGCAAAGAGCCCCAGGGGGCTGCAGCAGTGCCCACAGGAGCCTGCTTCACCACAGGATGGAGATTTCAGCTCATCTGCTCCAGCACTGTCACCAAAATCAGGGCAGCAGCAGGCACAGGGACAGGGACAGCACAGGCAGCACACACAGCCCAGGGACATTTGGGTGCTGCCATCCCTGGCAGGGCCAGCTCCAGGACCTGTCCCTGGCCTCTGGTTTGGTGCCTTGGTCAGATTTGTCCCACACAGGGCAAAGCTGCACCTCTGCAGCCACATCTCTGTCCAAGCCTCTGCTGACAAAGCCATGGCTTGTCTGCCCCATGGGCCATCAGTGTTTCTGCACTGAATGAACATCAGATGGTTCATTCTGTCTGTCTTTTGAGAGCTGGTGAGGCTCTTTGTCTGCTTGCTTTGTAAAGGAGCAGGTTGTTGTGTTTTAATTTCTCTTCTTGCTCTTTCATGATAAAAAATAACCCTAGCTGTGGGAGGAACATGAATCTGTAAATGTTCTTTTATAACACAGCAGAATCCTGACACAAAATCTCCAATTTTTTCCTTTCCCTGAGCCTGCTTTGGTGGCTGGTTCTCTACTTACTCACCTGCTCAGCTGCAGCCTCTCAGAGTGTCACTCAGAAGCAGCCCCACGTGGAGCAGCCTGAGGAGCTGATCCCAATCACAGCCTGCAATGATCTGTATTCAGCCAGGACTTGTTCAGAGAGGACCTGGTGGTGAATCACAGAACCATTTAGGTTGGAAAAGCCCTGTAAAATCCCCAACTCCAACCCCTAACCCAGCACAGCCAAGCACAGTAGCCAGGGATGCAGGATGGCTGCTGAGCACCCCCATTTCCCCCATCCAGCTCCAGGCTGTGCTGTGCTGACCCACCTTGAACCAGGGAATGGCTCTGCTCCTTGCCAGCCCTGTGGAGGTGCCAGCAGGGCTGTGACAGCAAGGTCACCTCAGAGCTGGCAGGAGAACACACACACTCTGCAGTGAGTCACCCGTGGTGTGCCAGAGCTCCTCACATGGCACTTGGGGAAGGTGGTGGCACTCAGGGTGACCTCTGGGGACCAAGGCACTGAGGAAATGCCAGGTGCTCTCAGGCTGTTGTGGGTGTCTTCTCCACTGCCCACATTCCTGTGCACCCAAAAGCCACCTCTTCTCCTCACAGCTTGTGAGAGCCTGATCACAGCCCCACTGCTCTTCCTCAGCCCAGTGGTGCCACAGCTGAAGGGCTGAACATGACTGCCCTGCCTGCAGCACGGGGAGCAGGGGGGAGTGAGGCAGGAGGGCAGGGAATCCTGAGAGCAGGGATGGAAAGGGGAGGAGAGCACTGCTGAGATGCTCCTCACAACCACCAAGCTGAAGCAGCTGAATTGGTTGTTTGCAAACCCAGCTCCTCCAAGTCTTTGGAAAAGCTTTCAGTGGTTGACTGAGGGAAAACCTGCAGAAGACAGAGCAGCTATCACCCCTATTCTGATCAAGCAGCTCGATGATCCCATGAGGAAATTAATTTAATCAGATCAGCAGGAACTTAACAAAAATCCCAGTTTGCACCAAGGGACACATCAGTGGCCAGCAGGCAAAGCCTGCAAGCCTGGAGCAGCTGACTGGACACCAGTGAGGCTGCGTGAGGCACAGATGAATACATGTCCTCAAGAGCTAATTCTGTACACACAGCAGGCCTGAAATAGCAGCTTCTGGGAAACATGGCCAACAGGCAGGGAAATGAGGCCGCTCCGAGGCTGGGTGCTGAAGGAGTTCTTGGCAGTGTGGCAAGGAAGGTTTGGTTACTGCTGAACCAGCAAGTTTGGGCTCTTGTCTTTTGCTCAGAGTTCTGCTGAAACCAGCTGAAGGACATCCACATGGCTCCAGCTGGGACAGTGCTGGGGTGGGGACTGCAGGAGGAGTCACTTGGCAGAGGACAATCCATGAGCCACATGGATCCTATCCTGCTCCAGGAGTCCCACTCCTCTGTTGTCTCAGTTTGGAAAGCCAGGTGCCTGCTAAGGAAGGCAGGAGCCTCCCCTGAAATGGAGAATGCAAAGCCCCTCCCTCTGAATTATTGTAAATTTTAAATTAAGGGGCTCTCAGGCAAAAAAATATGGGAGCAGGAAATAACAGTTCTTTAATAAGGAAGAAAATAAAAGGATAAAATAAACAATGCAGTGAACGAAACCAACCCTGCCAGAGCCAGAGCACAGCCTGACACCCTGTGGGTCAGGGTGCTGGCAGCAGTCCCACTGGAATTGTGGCTCAGCCCTCCTGCAGTGCCAGGGGTGGTTCTGCTGGAGCAGGGATCCTGGAGAAAGGTGCACTCTGCCTCTGAAGGTCCAGAGGCAGAGGCAGCTGCTGCTCCTCTGGGAATCCAGTGGAGAAGCTGTGCTGGTGTTCCAGAATCTCCAGATTCTATCCGGGTAGGAATGCTTGGCTCCTCCCCCTGGGCTCACATCTCCCAGTGGGATGCTGCAGTTCTTATCAGCCATGCAGGGACATTCCATGGCCTGTTATCAGCAGGGGTCTCCTGGGGGGGGAGTGGGTGTGATCACTCAGAGAGAGATAAGGAAAATGCCCACTTGACACCAGACAGCTGCCACACGGATGGGGATAGAACACATCTTGCCCTGCAATCTGGAACATCTGTGCAAAGAGCTTCTGGGTCAAAGAAGTCACATTCACCACCTTGAGACTGAAATCTGCCTTCCATGGCCCCTTTTCACCTTAAGAGGAGGGGGAAAAGGTAGCAGCATACTGGGTTCACACAGAGCACTCTGCTGCTGGGCGCCAGCAGGGAGGACAGGAAACAGGGAGCTTCCTGCAGAAGTTAACATGCCTCCAAAAAATCAACCAGCAAAAACTTTATCAGGGACAGTTGGTCTCAGTCTAACTTCAGGCACATTCCTAGAAAAACTCAGAGCTTTTTCTCCTCTTTAAGATCAGGCTTCTTCTTGTCTGTGTCTCTTCAGTTAGTCTCTGTTCCTTTGTTCGCCTGCACATTACAAGAGCTAAATTCATCCTGTGATCCTGCTGGTAACCAGAATGCCTGGGTCCTGTGGAGGGTGGAGAAGACAGAAGACACTGTCTGGACTTTTTTGTGAGCATGAACCAGTCACCTTCCTCTTGCAGACCTCATTTTCCCAGCTGGAGATGGTTCTATTCACCCACACTTGTCAATACAGTTTTACAGCCTGGGTTGATATTGATTTCCAAGCGAATGCATTAAACTCATATCCAATCCTCAGCACCCATTTAGAGCTTCCCTCTTTCCCAGCACTTCACAGGTCAGCTGCAAAGCAACACAGATGCATCAGGAAACTTCATCAAAGCAGAGCTCTTTGCTGCAGCTGCTCTCAGAGTGGCCCCTGGGACAGACCCCTCACACAGCACCCAAGAAGGAGAGAACTTGGTTTTTCTGGATGCATTTTACTCATCACAACTGTACCTCCTGGTAGTTATTCCAGATCTGCTCTTCAGAAACAGCTGACCTGCTCTTGACACCTGTGTCCAGGCAGAGCCCAGCACACATCCCCCATTCCCCCCTACCCATGCTTTCAGTGCAGATAAAATCCAAAATGTTGTGAGAACAAGCAGGTTATGTTTTGTTTACATCTTTGCACAAGTCTGAGCAGCTCTGCCAGGCTCTGGGGGTGTGCCTGGTGCTGTCCCTTCCCAGCCCACCTGCTCTCTTGCCCACAGCCACCGCTGCCCTCTCTGCCTGCCCTGTGGAAACAGGGAGTGGCACAGAGTGTCTGGATTCCATAAGAAGCTGAGATCCTCACATAGGCAGCATTAATTGTAACTTTTAACCTTTAATTATAGGTTCCCTTGGTTTCCACTGTGTATTTTCAGCTGATTGCCTCTGTGTTTCCATAGCTGAGACGTGAACTCACGCTCTAGCAATGGCAGAGCCACTCCAAGTGACCCAGGCCAGTTTGACTTTAATGATCTGCCATCCATTTATGGGCACCTGGAGAGAGCCCAGGTGAGGATCCCAGTGTTCCCCACTGATTTAATCCCCTGCTAAAGCAACATGTCCCAGAAATGGCCTCAAGTGGTTTAGGAGATCAAGGATCTCCTTCTCATCAGCAGAGTTGGGGAGTTGAGCCTTTGGTGCCAGCAACCCACAGGGAAGTTGGGACCTTCAGTCACACAAGACACTGCTCCAGTGGAGCTCCTTCTAAATGGACTGCCAGAAAGGTTTGATCATATGCAAAAATATGCAGATGGAGCTGATTGCTCTGAGTCACACCCTGAGTGCTTCTCCCAGTGCCCACAGTTTCACAGGAGTGCGTGCAGCAGGGGCAGCACAGGGACTTACCTGTGGGAACTGAGTCATATCATGACTTGTCCCATCCACATCCCTTCCGTGCAGCTCCCTGCTCCCTTCCCAGCCCCTGCTGTGTGGAGCTGCCCTTGTTTGGGGGTGACAAAAGCTCCTTTGGAGCAGCAAGGCTCCAGGCCTGGAGGGGAGCAATGGCAAGGGAGCATCCTCGTTTCTGCACTAATCCCAGCACCCTTCCAGGAAGCTGGACCTGCAGATCTGGCCTTAATTAGGATTTCAAACACCCCTCTGAGCACTGGCTGTCCATTATCTTCGCTGTGAGGGAGGCAGCTGCTTCCTTCAGCTGAATGATGGGTTGTGTGACCCAGGAACAAGAGCCCGTGGCATATTTCATAAGATCAACCATTTCCCCCTAAGATCCTCCCTCAGAGCTTGCCAAAGGGACAGGTCAGACTGGCCAGGAGGCACCTGGCCATTCCCAGCACCAGGTGTGACCTGTGTGAATGTGCCCTGTCCTGCCCTCCCAAGCACAGCCTGGTGCAGAGCCACTCCCTGCCTTCCCTGGAAGTGAGCAGCTGCCATGGCAAGGAGCTGGGTGAGTGCACAGGAGCTCCACGCTGCCATGGAGAGCAGCAAGGAGCTGGATCCACCCTCAGAAGGAGGAAGCAGCACTCAGCCTTGCCCAGCTCCCCAGCCCAGCCTCTGTATGCACTGGGCAATTGTATTTGTTGGGATTTTTGTGGCAGGAAGGAATGATGAATTTGATTCCATGTTTTCAGAAAGTTAATTTATTATTTTATGATATTATATTAAAGAATCCTATACTAAACTGTACTAAAGAATACAGAAAGGATACTTATAGAAGGCTAAAAAGATAATATTGGAAACTCACTGCTCTTTCCAGAGTCCCGACACAGCTTGGTACTAATTGGCCAATGAGTGAAAACACTCACAAGAAATCTAATAAAACAATCACTTGTAGAAAACAAACTCCAAACACATTCCACATGTGAGTACAACATAGGAGAAACAAGTAAATTAAGAATTTGTTCTCCTTTTTCTCTGAAGTTTCTCAGCTTCCCAAGAGAAAAATCCTAGGCAAAGAGATTTTTCAGAAAATGTAAATGTGACACTGGGCATCACAAAATCACCTCCAGGTGCTTCCTCCAGTCTTCTCCCGTGGGTTTTGCCCACCCCCACCACAGAGGGCTGGGAAACCTCCTTCTGTCTTATCTCATGCACAAGCACCAACTGGCTGGAGGGAAACAGCAGCAAAACAGCCCAGCTGCCCATGCTCCTGACACTGCCAGGAGCACACCTGCTCCCAGCTTGGCAACCTGCACCCCACAGCAGCCCTGTGACCCCCATTCCTCCCACAACGCTGCATTTGTTAGGAAAACTTGGAAAGAGAAAGGGACGTGGGGAGTGCATCTAACGGGGCTTGGTGCTCTGTGGCTCTGGGCCCCCTGAAGGCTGCACATCACAGCCCCAGGAGTTGTAAATTGGCTTTATTTCTTCGGGGGAAGGAGGAGGATACACCCAGCACGGTAGAAATGTGACCTCTCCCTCCTGCTCTCTGCCCTACTTGGAGGCAGACAAGATAAATCCTACTGACTCCTGCTCCTTCTGTTCCTGCTCTGCAGCTCCTACTGACTCCTGCTCCTTCTCTGCTGCTCCTACTGACTCCTGCTTCTTCTCCTACTGACTCCTGCTCCTTCTGATGCTCTGCAGCTCCTACTGACTCCTGCTTCTTTTCCTACTGACTCCTGCTCCTTCTGCTGCTCTGCAGCTCCCACTGACTCCTGCTTCTTCTGCTCTGCAGCTCCTACTGACTCCTGCTCCTTCTCCTACTGACTCGTGCTCCTTCTCCTGCTCTGCTGCTCCTACTGACTCCAGCTCCTGCTCCTGCTCTGCGTTTCCCCAGGCTGGCACACCAACACCCAGCAGTTCTGCACTGCCTGCTCCCCACCAGCTGCAGCTGCACAAGGCTGGCCTCAGAGGAGCTAAAAGACCCCTGCAGCTTTTATCTCAACCACCTTCCAAACCACACAAGGAGCCAGCCCCCCCAGATGGTAGGGGATGAACCCCACCACTGGGGATGCAGCAGGCTCAAAATGGGAGTTGCCAGATGGTTTTGTGCTGGTTTCCAGGAGATGCTCTGGACAGTCAGGGTCCCTGAACCCCTTCAGAGGGGTCTTCTGGCAAAGACAGAAGCTTGAAGGGTGTCAAACACCTCCCACCCAGGGCAGGTCAGGGTCAGGCTGCTGATGGCTGAGGGATTGAAAATGATGGGGGAGGTGGGACCTGTCCCTGCCCTGTGCATTTCTGAAAACTCAAGGACAGTGAAAAAAACCCATTTTCCTGCACCTCAGTGGTGCTTCAGCTTCCCAAAAGGACAGTGAAAAAAACCCATTTCCCTGCACCTCAGGGGTGCCTCAGCTTCCCAAGGGGCTCCTGTCTCCTCCCAGCTTCACCTGATGAGCAGCTGCCCCTTCCCACTCTGCTTCTCAGCAGCACAAGGACAGCAGAGGATTTGTAATAAAGGAATTAAGGACACGATTTTTAAGTGAGCCAGAGGGAATTCACAGTCCACAATCCACTGCAGTTCAGACCTGTTGCTTTCAAGCAGAAAAGTCCCTCCAGCAGCACCAGCAGCGTCTGAGTGAGGAGAAGGATGAGGAGAAGCCCTTTGCTTTCCCCAGGGGGGGTCAGTCCATCCACAGCTACACCCCAGCTGAGCAAATGGGGTTCAGCCTGTGCCCAGCTTCTGCCAAGTGCACTCAAAACCCACATGATGAAAGGTTTAGATGTCATGCCCTGCTGCATTACATCACATTAAGTCATGTGTTGTCACACATGAGCTGACACTATGTCAGCTGTGTCCTGGTGACTCAGTCATTTAGGCTGAAATACAGTCCCCTCCCCTGAGGCATTCATGTCTGGGTGACATCTGAAGAACACATCACATTCTGTAATTCTCTGAGTAACTGTTTTCTAGGTGCAAAAATGAAATTTCTGAAAATTTACGAGAAATTTATTTATTAGCACATGAGATAACACTGACACAGAGAATATCCATGATCAAAGAGGTGTCAGGGGGGGTGTCCACCACTGACCCCATCAATGCAACAGCACACACTCTCAGCCTCTGATACAGATTAAATTCCCTAAAATCTCAGGGAGACATCACATTTCAAGAATACTTTCTCAGAAATAAGAGGTCTTTCTGCCTCTAGCACTCTGAAATTTCCTTCTGCAACAGCTCCCACTCCTCTTGATATTCACAGATGTGTCACTCCTTCTTATCCTCAGCTGGCATGAAACCATGGCACTGTTATCAGGAAAACTCTTCTCTCAGAAGGGTCACTGCAATTTAAACCTAACTTTAGCCTTGACTTTCCCATTTGCTACAACTGAGTATAAATATCTTCTGAAAATGTTTTATCATCAAGTTTTGAATCTGGGCACCCCATCTAAGCAGACTTTCCTGGCTGCTCCCCATCCAGGGGTCTTTGCACCCCTGCTGTTGGCTCTGGCCTGTGCCTTGCTGCCCTCACAGGTGGGATTGCTCTGTGGCTAGGTGAGAGTTGCTCATTTTTCACCTGCTGCAGCAGAGCTGCCTGAGCACAGCCAAGGACCACTGGCACTGCTGATGAGCTGGAAAAGAGTCACAAAGCTGATTATAGCCTGTCAGCTTCCCTAACCACTTCCAGCAATTAGATTTAAGGACTTTCTTACTAAATTTGCAGAAATTACTTCCTTTCCTCCTGCTCCTCTGAGCAAAATGAGCAGAGCCTGATCCCAGACTGCCCACTTGCATTGTCAGGACAAACAGTCCCAAAGCACCTGGGTCAAACCACATCCCCAGACTGCTCAGACCCAGCACCAACTCCCCCAAGAGCCTGACCTTTACAACAACCCAAGGAGAGAGAGCAAGGATATTTACCTTCCAGCCAGGTGCATGTCATTCAGCAGCTGGAGCAGCCTCAGCTCGCAGGCAGTGGGTGCTGGGCTCAGGTCAGGGACTGCTTGGATCAATGCCAGCCAACTCCAGGGATTTGTGGACTCTTTTCTTCCCCTTTCTCCTCAGCCCCATGCAGTCCTGCAATCTAAACTCCTCTAATTCTGCCAAGGCAGGACCTGCCTTCCCAGCCCCAGTGGAACAGCCCCTTCCCTTGCACCAGGCACTGTCTCTGGCCACACAAACAGCCAGCACACAGGGCTGATTTGGCCCAACACAAAGCACAATTGCAAGGTTATTTTTCCCTGACTCAGCTCAGCCAGAACTGGCACAGGGGCGAGCAGGGAGATTCCCCCAGGGGCAGGAGCCCTGGCAGGGTCATGGAAGCCTCCACTCAGATTAGCTCCAGCCATGGAGGGAAATGGATGCATGACAGAGAAGATCTGTGCAGGGGACAGTTCATCCCCTCCCTGCCACACTCAGTGTTCCTTCCCTTCCCTCTGTCCTTGGCATAGCACAAGCTGTACCTTTCCACTGCAGAACACTTTTTTTTATTTTTTTCTTTCCTCTTGAAAAGAACCAGGCAGCCCTGTGACACCAGGCAGGAGCTGTGACACCAGGCAGGAGCTGTACCAGGGGCTGTGACACCAGGCAGGAGCTGTACCAGCAGCTGTGACACCAGGAGCTGTGACACCAGGAGCTGTACCAGGAGCTGTACCAGGAGCTGTGACACCAGGCAGGAGCTGTACCAGCAGCTGTGACACCAGGAGCTGTACCAGGAGCTGTACCAGGAGCTGTACCAGGAGCTATGACACCAGGAGCTGTACCAGGAGCTGTGACACCAGGCAGGAGCTGTACCAGGGTCCTTGGCTCCCAGAGGGTCCCTCCCCAGGAGACAGACCCTACAGGAGAGAGCAATCCATGCTGTGTCCTTTGTACATCACACACAGGGAATGAAGACACAGAGCTTCTAGAAACATTCCCAAACCACAGGGATGGCTGAAATCTACCCAGAGCCTGAGTGGATGAACATGGACCTGCACAGGAGGAGCTTTGGGGACCTTTTGGGCTGGAGAGAGAAACCTAAAGGCCTGTCCTCCCAAAGAAAACTTCAAGTCTAGCAAAGCTATCTCTCAGCTCATCCTGTCTCTTGCAAGGCAAGTGGGAACCCAGGAGTGATTTCTCATGCACTGATTTGCCATTAGCTACTCTGCAAAGAGGCAAAGGATGTCTGAGAAATGAGGCTGTGTGTGCAGAGCAGAGCAAGTGCTGCACCCACACCCCAAAAGGGAACTCTAGCTGCAGCAGTTCTCATTCTTTGCCCTTTAGCTCTTTTACTCAGCACACATGTTCAGCTGCCTGGAAAGCTCTCCAGCCATCACAGAGTCACTTCCCTCAGTGATGGGCTCAGAAAATCTCCCATCCTCTGATCCAAACACAAGAAAAGACTCAAATTTTCCTTCTGTCTCTTCAGCTTCTCCTCAAGGGGAACTTGGTCAGTGGAAGAGTTCTGGATGGTTTCCTCACACCTCCCTGGCTCCTGTCCTACACATTTTCTCCTCTTCATGGGGGAGCACAATCAGGCTGGCAGAGCCAAGACTGAAGCCCCAGCCCAGGAGCCTTCTCCCCATGAGGGCCAGGCTGTGGAGCAGCTTTGTCTCTCTGTGACACCTCCCCACGTTCCTTTGTCTTAGGAAATGCAGTACTTACAATTCAGAAACATTCTGTCAACACATATCAATTTTGGCAGTTTTTCAATTTAAAATCTCTCACCTCCCCACCCCCCCTCACCTGATCCCTGCTCCCATGTCAAGTCTGCTTTTTAGCTGTAAATACAATGCTGCCACTTCCAGTTAAACAAAAATATCCTCCATTATCCTCAAATTGGCTTAAAGATCATTTAGAGAATAATTTTAAAAAATTATGGGGCAATTATCTTGGCGTACTTTGCCATCTATTCTTGAGCCTGAAAAGGTTCATTTCTGTCCAAGTGCCTCCACCCAAGACCCTTTCTCCAAGGTGACAGCTAAGGCTCAGCCTGGCATCTGCTCTGAATGAGCTTCCTTGGGGACCAGAACTTTTGTGAGTACAGATTTTGTTTTCAGGTTGAGCCCTGAGGCTTCCCAAATGCAAAACCTCAGGCAAGATCCTCCCACAAGGGCATGCAGCATCAGCTGGGTGCTTCCCTCTGACTTGGGCTCTGCCTGGTGTAGGAGAACCATGAGCACACCCATGCAAAAGTGCCAAACCTTAAACTGGAGAGCAGATGTGCCTGGCAGGCTGAGGAAAGGGATTTTCTGTCCTGAGTGGGGCTGCACCTGGGATATGGGGAGCAGTGGCCCCCAGTTGAGAGGAACATGAGGAAACTGGGCAGGGCCAGGTCCCAGGAGCCAGGGCTGGAGGGAGAGGCTGGCCAGCGTGGCAGAGAGAAGGCTGAGGGCAACCTAGCACCCCACATGGAAAGGGAGATCTTCATCCCCTCCTCATCTCAGAGTTTTTCACAACTAAGTGAGGCAGACACAGCCAGTGTGACCCAGTGCTGGGAATTGCCTGCTGTGGACAGTCCTGCTCCAGGAGTGAGGCTGGGCTGAAGTGTGGAATTTGCAGGCAACCCCAGCAAGGGAAGAGATGAGAATCTTGACTCCATGTTTCAGAAGGCTGAATTATTATTTTATGATATAGATTATATTAAAAGAAAATGATATATTAAAACTACATTAAAGGATAGAGAGAAAGGATTTCATCAGAAGGCTTGAAAGGAATAAAAAGGAATGATAATAAAATCTTGTGACTGCTCACAGCCTCGACACAGGTGGCTGTCATTGGTCATCAAGTAAAAACAATTTCACATGCTGGGTAAATAATTCTCCAGATCACATTCCAAAGCAGCAAAACATGGAGAAGCTGAAACTTCTCAGGAGAAAAGATCCTAATGAAAGGATTTTTCATAAAATATGTCTGTGAGACTGAAGAGCTTCCAACATCTGACACCAGCACTTGGGCAGTTCTGCAAGCCTCCTTCCCTGCTCTGAACCACCCAGTGCCACTGAAAAATGTTAGAGAGGAACTCAAACAGCCATGTCCCTCAAAATGCTGTCAGGATTGTATCTGTCTCCCAGGCTGCACCACTGCTCAGGGGGTACAAAATATTGTGGAGAAATACTGGAGAGGCTTGAAAAGTACAAGAACTTATTTTGTGGTGTCCACAAATGGACCAGGCACATCTCCCCAGCCTCTGGGGGATGAAGGGCAGGGGAGAAGAACTGAGGTGTTGCCCACAATTCCAGCCCAGGCTCACCTGTGTCAGAACCCAGGAAATTCCTCTGGCTGCCCTGGAGGGCTCGAGCCCCTGCCCAGGGGGCTCAGAGACCTTGGCACAGAGCCCCAGACCCCTGTACCTTTGATTAACCCTTGGAAAAAACAATTACCAACCTTATATGAAGAATTAGAAGCCACGAAAGTTTAAGTAGAATGAGAGTGAATTTATCACAGAGTGAAAAATCGATTTTTGGGGGTTTTAGAATGGGGGTTCAGGGGGCAAGATGGAGGAATCTGGGCATGTCCAGCCTTTCTCCTTCTTCTTCTTGGCCTCCATCTTCTGCTGTGAGGGTGGCACTTTTGGATTGGTTTAGAGTAGGAGCTCACTGTCTAACACAGGTGATAGGGATTGGGAAGTTATGGTAAATATTGTACACGTAGTTTTTAGTATAAAAAGATAACACCACTGCCCTGGGGGCAGGCAGAGTGCCTCTGTCTGTCCTGCTGAGCAGACCTTGGCTGGACAGGAGAAAGAATTTTATAGATAAGAAACAATGAACAACCTTGAGACTGAGAAATGAAGGGCTCTGACTCCTTCTTCAAGTGCTGGGCCGGGAAAAGAGACTTTGTGACACATCTCGGGGTCACTGTGAGCAGCAGAAGCCCCGAGACCCCTGGGCAGTGCAGCCTGAATCACCCACAGCAGCAGCACCACGGGGATGGGGCTCTGGCCAGTCCTACCCACCCCATTTCCCTGGAGAGAGACCCCACTTGGACACATCCCCAAGCATGGGGGGCACAGTGCCTGCCCTGGAGTGTGCCCACCTTTCCCAGTCTGCCCAGCAGCAGGAGGGCTCCTCCACAGAGCCCAGGGCAGCAGCCACAGCTTCCCCTGAGAGCCCAGGTGGGCTGCTCTGGCAGCCAGGACAGCACTGCAGAAACAGCTGTGCAAAGCCAGAGTTGGCAGCACTGGAAGCAGGCAGAGGAGATGGCAGAGACTGCCCAGAACCTGGCTGGAGCCTTCACAGCCCCAGACAACATCCAGCAACCCTGGACACAGCTGTGGGCAGCCCAGGGTGGCGTGTGGATGTGCTTCCATCACAAGTGCCTAGGCTGGGAACACTGGTGCTTCCATCACTGGTGCTTCCATCACTGGTGCTCCCATCACTGGTGCCTCCATCACTGGTTACTCCATCACTGGTTACTCCATCACTGGTTACTCCATCACTGGTGTCTCCATCACTGCTGTCTCCATCACTGGTGCCTCCATCACTGGTGCCTCCATCACTGGTTACTCCATCACTGGTTACTCCATCACTGGTTACTCCATCACTGGTGCCTCCATCACTGGTGCTTCCATCACTGGTGCTCCATCACTGGTGCCTCCATCACTGGTGCTTCCATCACTGCTGTCTCCATCACTGGTGCTTCCATCACTGGTGCTCCATCACTGGTGCTTCCATCACTGGTGCTCCATCACTGGTGCTTCCATCACTGGTGCCTCCATCACTGGTGCTTCCATCACTGGTGCTTCCATCACTGGTGCCTCCATCACTGGTGCCTCCATCACTGGTGCTTCCATCACTGGTGCCTCCATCACTGGTGCCTCCATCACTGGTGCCTCCATCACTGTTGTCTCCATCACTGGTGCTTCCATCACCAGTTCCTAGGCTGGGAACAGCCACCCCTGACACTTTGCCTGTTCCTGTCTGGGTGCAAAGCTTCCTTGAGGGCTGTCAGAGACAGCAGCAAGCGAAACCCTCTGCAGCCACCCTAAAAGCCTCTCTCCAGGAGTGCCACCTCCTGCACCATTCAAAGCAGCATCTTCTCACCCAACACCCCTCAGTCAGACCAGGGCTGGCGCAGCCCCAGCAGAACCTTGCTGTCAGTTCCTCAGTGCTCACCCTCCTCCTCCTGCCTGGATTCCCAGAAAGCCTCCATGGCTTCCCCACTTGCTGCTTTCTAGAAATGCTGAAATATGGCCAGTCCCACGGGGAGCACTGCCCTGGCTCTGCCACCTGGGCTGGATGGAAGCAGCCAGCCCTGCCTGGGGCACAGGGGGGCTATGGCACAGTGTGCCCCCCATCCCTGCCCCCCAACCACACACTGCCTGCACCCTGAGGCTGCTGCTGCCTCCTCCCCAGCGGGGGAACAGCTTCCTCCTGACAGAGCCCACAGGAAGCACCGAGGTATTTATAGAGCCCTGAGAGCGCCGTGCTCAAACTCGGGGAAAAACCTGCACTCAGTCAAAAACAACCTCCTGCACCAGAGCTGCACTGGAGCTGCTGCCTCAGGACGTGTTCCCAGCACTCTGCTGGGCCCACAGGTCCTGGAAGGAGGTTGTAGGACCCTCTTTACCATAGAGATGGGGTGTGGAGCCTTTCCAGGACTATTTCTGACCTTCTCAGTTGTCTTCTCCCTGTGTGTCTCCTTCCATCTCCCACCTTTTTAGTCATGTTCCTCCTTCTTCCATCTTCCTCTTCCTTTCTGCTCATGATCTGTGTGATCAAAGCTGCTCCCACCTGGCCACATGCACTGAGCAAGGAAAGCAAGCACCAAAGCACAGAAGACTCTGCTGCACAGGATGGGAGAACAAACCTGCTGCCCTGCATGGGGTGAAGAAAAGCAGAAGAGTCACAGCTGCTCACAGACATGTGCTCATCTCTCTGAGACCTCTCTCTATAAGTGGCACAGAGTGTAAGGACCCCTTCCACCAGGAATTTCAAGATGTCAGAGTTTGACTTTCATCTCAATGTTTTGGAAACAAAATTTTGCATTCATTATTTTAGAGAATTCCAAGTTTCTGTTTCTGTTCTGAACCTGAGATCATTTTCTGTTACCACAGACAGCAGGAAAACATTGAGATTTCAAAATATCCACTTTCAAAATATCCACCTCAAAAGGAAACCTGGAAGTGTTTCATTCTGAAAGAGCTCTGATACAGGTTCAATGACAACCCTGAACTTTTCTTTCCTGAATGAATTCTGATTCATCTGGCCCAGTTCCATGACTTCTTACTAAGTCTCTACAAGCTGAGGCAACAGCAGCTCCAGGAAATCTTTTCCAGCCACTTTTGGCCCTAACATGAAGTTCACTTCCAAGCCCAGTAATGTTCATTTCCATCTTAGCTGTGTCCTGCAGTCAGCCCTCTGAGCAGCCCAGGAGACACAATGGGTGATGTTCTTCCTACATCTCACTGCAGATGAGCCACCAGTGCCTTTGCTCCCCTTCCCTCAGTCCTGCAGCTAGCCAAGCATGCCCAGCAAAGCTCTCCTGTGGCTGGGAGAGGCACACAGCCAAGATTATCCACTCCAGAGGGATGCAGGGGCATGCAGAGCCCAGGCTGGATGTGCTCAGAGCAGCAGGGCCCTTGCAGGAGATAAAACTGCTGGACCTTTCCCAAGGCTGTCCCTCACCAAGGAAGCTGTGAGCCAGAGGTGACCCACTGGCAGCTGAATCTGAGGCTGGAAGTGCTGCTGTTGCCTAGAAATCATCTCAGGGAGCCAGTGCTGCCTCAGGCACAGGAAAGCAGAGCTTTGCTACATCACTCAGCTGAGGGCAAAGTGGTTTTATTCCTTATTCCACTTCTTCCTCGTTCCTCCACTGTGAATGTGGAGTTGGCTCTCCCAGCTGGGCTGGAAATGGCCAGCAGGGGCTGGGTCCACTGGAGCCATGGGCCTTCCTGAGCTGTTCCACTGCAATCAAACCCATTTTTAGGGACAGGCAGGCTCTCATGTTTAACAAACCTGCTGTGGCTGAAAATTTAGTCCACCAGAAAAGTGCTCTTTGCTTCTCCTGTGTCCCTGCTGCTGCAGCACAGGGAGAGCAGGAAGCCCTGAGGCTTGTGCTGCTTCAGAGAAAGGAGGTGGCAGATGACACAGTCCATCTGCACTCTCTCCACTCATCCCACCCCATCCCATCCCACCCCATCCCATCCCATCCCATCCCATCCCATCCCATCCCATCCCATCCCATCCCATCCCATCCCACCCCATCCCATCCCATCCCATCCCATCCCACCCCATCCCATCCCATCCCATCCCATCCCACCCCATCCCACCCCATCCCATCCCATCCCATCCCATCCCATCCCATCCCATCCCATCCCACCCCATCCCACCCCACCCCATCCCATCCCATCCCATCCCATCCCATCCCATCCCATCCCATCCCATCCCATCCCATCCCATCCCATCTGTAGTTTCAGGTGCACAAACAAGGAAATCTAGAAGAACTACACTAAATAGGATTTCACTTTACAGGCACAATGCATGAAATATTTATAAAATCTGTGTACAGCTCCATATCCAGGACTTTTTTTTGGATTAGCAGAACCCATTGTCATAACTGCCATGAGCTGTCAGTTCCAAAACACCAGGAGGGAACATGGAGAAGGTTTTTGATGTGACAGAACTCAATCTGGCATGGATTTTGCCATTTTGCTAGTGCCATTCCTCAAAGCTGAGCCCACAGGGACTGGCAACAAACACACCACACACCCTCCTTGAGCCTGGTGCCCTTCTCTCTGTGTGCTTGTACAAATGTGTTGTCTGAAAATTCCTGCCTGCATCTGGAATGCAGAAGATGAAGCACTGGAGAGCAGGAGGAGCTTCCCATGACCCCAGGTTGTCCTGGCAGAGTGCTGAGATGATCCACCTTTGCCTGTAAACCATTCTCTCTGCACCCTCTCTAGGAGGCCCAAGCTGTGGCAGCATCTTGGAGATAACTTCTAACACAGGAATATTTGCACATCTCTCTCTGCTGGAGCCAGGCCCAGCTGCCTGTGGTTTGTGGCCAGCAATTACAGACCTTACAGCAGAAGACAGGATTTGTTTAAGTGCTTGTGCTGTCAGTGCTGCTGCTTGCAAAGCCCAACTGCACAGCCAGAGCTGGCAACGTGCTGGAAATCATCTCTTCTTGCACCAAGAGTTGATTTCCTGCCAGGTGGGACTCTGCCAGGCTGCACTGCTCTGGAGACAGGGGGGATGGCATGGCATGGCATGGCATGGCATGCCTTCAGCAGAAGCTTCTGCACCTCGGGTCTTGCCTTGAGGAAGCCCAGAGCTCTGGGGATCAGTCCAGAGCTCTGGCTGTGGGACAGTCCATGAGCCAGGCAGCTCCTATCAAGGTTTAAAAACCCCCATGATACATGACCTTCTCAAAATGCAAATAATGACAAGTTTTGGGTGGCACAGCTATCCACACAGACTTTTTGTTCTGCTTCAGGATGCTCCACATGGCAGCAAGCAGCTTGGTCCTCTCTTGGCCTGAACTGTGAAACTCCACACAACGAGTTTCAAAGGGCAGATGCTGCACTCTGGACACTCAGCACACCTGACACAAGACACCCTACAGAGCACAGAACCTCATAGACTGGATGTGGCATCACCTTGAGACCAGAAGCCCTTTGGATGAAGACAGGCCTGCCCTCCAGTTTCAGGTAGCTCAGCCATCCTTGCATTGTTCTATTTTAAAGTTCTTACAAGATAAAGCACTTTCTCCAAGCAGAAAGATCTTCCTTGAGTCTCACCTGAATCCTCCTTCCTGCAGCTGAAGCCTCTTGGCCACGATGCACACGAGGATCATGGCAGAAAGATCCCTCCTCCACCTTCTCTGTGGACTTGAAGACTTCTCCTGCCTTCCTCTGCTGTCTGTTCTCCAGGGTAAACTTCAGCACCTCCAGCTGTCAGGGCTGTGCTGATGACTGCATGTCTCAGAACACTCTCCAGTCCATAAGATCCATATCTCTCCCAAAGTGCTGGAGCTTCAGGAATTCCCTTCCTGAGGGCTTCCCTATCCACAGCCATCCTGTCAGATCTGCTCCTCTGTGCCAGGACGACACTGAGCCAGAAATCCTCACACATGTTTGGGGGATTCAGCACAGCAGCACAGTTTGGGCCAGGCTCATACCCAGAGCAGGGAAGGGGCAGCACCCAGAAGCCCCAGAACAGGGCTGACCCTCTGGCCAGAGGCACAGGGTGAACTGAGAAAACCTTCAGCACACATCCCTGCACTCATTTCAGCTCCTGCTGTCTTGCTGAAGGTTTCCTCAGCATCTGGCCGAGGTGGAGCACAGGTCCAGGTGGAATGTTATCCACTGGTGTTAGTGGAAAGCCCTGGAATGGCACTGCAGAAGCAGAGGGGATCAGAAGCTGTGTGTTCTCTGGTGCAGCAGGTGTGGCAGGGAGCTGTGGCTGTGGGCTCTTGCCAAGATGCAGGTAGGTTTTCTGGTGGAGCTTGGGAGATCAAGAAGCATTTGGGCAACACTCTCAGCACAGGGTGGGATTCTTAGGCCTGTCCTGTGCAGGGCCAGGAGCTGGACTCACAAGGTGATCCTTGTGGATCCCTTCCAGCTCAGGAGAATCTATGATTCTAGAAGGGTTAAGCACAGTGAGAGAGGCAGGCAGCCCCTGGCAGCCAAGACCCTGACTCTGCACAGCACTTCCATGGCCTGCTCTGCAGCCCAGCTCCACTTTCCTCTTTGTGAAAGGCTTCAGGTTTCTTCCTGTGATGGCTCCAGTTTGTTGTGAACCAGAACTGAAACGTTGAGCTGGTCAAGCTGCTGGTTTCATTGCTCCTCAGAATAGCAGCTCTGTTTCCCAAGCCTTATTTATAAACTGCTGCTGTTTGGGGTTTTTATGACAAAGCTAGTGAGCTCAGGAAATCAGCAGTGGTTTCTGTTATCTGGAGCACAGCCACACGAAAAAGGGAAGAGAGTGTCATACTCCAGGAGCCTATTCATGGAAACTAGTATCTCACTGCTCTGCCCTGGAGAGCCAGATATTTATAATCCCTCACACTTCCTCTTCCTGCTCCTCGCTGTCACCAGCTCCAAAACCTGCTCATACTTTTCGCCCCACAAAAGGACTAGCAGGGGAAGGCCACCTCTCCTCACTTCCTTCACTTCCATGTGTAAATCCATTGCTCACACACTGCACAGAACAGTTGCAGCACCTCAAGCTGACCTTCCCACCTGCTGCTGTGCTTTGTCCTGGCCTTGGGAGCCCCCCACCAACCCAGGCACACCCCACACTCCTGGTCCACAAAACCCTGACATGCCCCAGACTTCTCAGGCAGCTCAGAGCCAGAGCAGGAGGGTTCAGTGAGCAGCAGTGGGTGGATGGACAGCACATGGCTGCCCCAGGGCAGGCAGACCCCAGGGTCATGGTGGCTGCAGCACAAGGACATGGGCACCCCCGGGAGCTCCCTAATGCAGGTTGCAAAGATAACAGGGAGGTATCAGCAGCACAGCCCTCCGAGGCTTTCCCAAAGGTGCTTGGAAGCCCAAGGAGATCTCAAAATCTCTGACAAGCAGTGCCCAGAAACTGCTGCACAAACTGCAGTTCAGAAAGGATGTGGAGTTACTGGAGCAGACAGGGCCAGAAAATGAAGGGGTTGGAGCATCTTCCACATGAGGAGAGGCTGAGATGGGACCCTTCAGCTCCAAGAGGTGTCCATTCCCTGTGGTACAGAGCTGATGAGGACAGATGATCTCCTGGCCCAAGGGAGGAGCCCATGGAGGCAAAGAGCAAGGCAGGGATGCCACAGAAAGGTTTGTCAAGCTGGAAGCCTTGAGAGCTCAGAGCAGGCTGCCTCTGCCTGTGAGACCTGTGCTCCCAGTCCTGCCATCACAGCCAGTGTGGGCAGCCCCAGTGAGCAGGGCAGACCTTTGCAGTGACTCAGCCCTTGATCTGCAGGTTTGGAGCAGCTTTGTTCTAACACAATGCTCCAGCCAGACCACTCCAGGGTGCAGGCACAGACTTTACCACATCCCAGGTACAATGTCTTCAGGCAGCTGCTCTGGGGACAACACCTGAATAGAGAGAGAGAGCAGCAACCCCCTCACCTGCCTTGTCCTCCCCTTCCCCAACATCACCTGGTCCAGCTCACACCCAAAGCTCGGGGACCCAAATGCTGCAGAGTCCAAAACATGGGCAACACCTGCCACATTCCTGAGCAGTGACACTGGGTCACCAGTCACAAGCTCAAAAGCATTCCCCTGTGGCCATGGAGCAGAGGCTGTGAAACACATGCCCAAATCTAGGTGAACCCATGGAACACATGCATCTCCACGTTGACCCCAGTGAATGGTGATCATTCCAGGAGTGCCTGCAGAGTCTGTGTGCTGTGTCACCTGCTCCCACACCTTGAGAAGGAAACTGCATTGCTCATAGGACTTTGGGAAGGGGGATCTGAGCTGGGAATGCTGCAGAAACCTGTGCAGCTTGGATCAGCTGCTCATGTGGGGAGAGTAGCAGCAGCTCTCTGCCCCCTTGGGCTCATTTGCAGGGCCCACATCCATGCTGGACCTTGCCAGTCCTCTTGAGTCCAAGCCCAGTCCAAATCCTGACAATATACAGCTGAAAATGCCCAGAGGAGGTCCCAGACACTGATGGGGCTGCACTGTCCTGGACAGTTTCTCCTCCTGGTTGCTCCAGCCCGTGCTCCTCTTTGCTCAGCTCTGGGGGAGCTCAGCTCCTGAGGCACACTGCCCTTTGAACCTTCTCATGGAGACTCTGAAGCACAGCTGGCAGGGGACTGAGGGCCACCAAGGTGGAAGCTTAAAGCTGGTCCAGCTTAAAGATTGCTCTGCAGGGTTGACTGGACCAGATGGATGGACCAGATTAGATAGACTGGACCAGATTAATGTCACATATCCATAGCAAGAAGAAAACCTTGCTTCCCAGCCCAGAGCCCTTCTTCCCTGCTTACCAAGAGCTCCAGCACTAGATGAGCTCCTGTGTGTGATGCTGGAATCTCTTAAATCAGAAAACCACACCAGTGAGAAGGCAATTCAGCTGCCTGCAAAAATGCAGCCGTGGAGCACAGTTCTATGTGTTGTTTCCTCAGGACAGCACTAACACAGCCACCTCACCCCAAGCCAGGGGAATGCTTTCACAGTGCTGCTGAAAAGTGCAGCACAACCAAACCACAGCCAGGAACACAGGAAAAGTTGTGGTGGCTCAAATCTCACCCAAAACCTCCAGCTTTGTCCCAGGTGAGAGACCTGTAACTCCACATCCCCCAGCCTTACACTGGAGTCTCCCAGGGACTGCAGTTTTTTAATGAGGATTTTCCCATTTCAGACCTTCAACTTTTCCCTAAACTCATTTCATGCTCTCACCTGCAGAGCCCAGCTCAGACCTTGCCAAGGCCAGAACTGGCAGCACTTGTGGTCACTTGTGTCAGGAAATGAGATATTTAAAGGATGCCAACATATGACTGGCACCATCCCATGTCTCTGCTGGGTGCATCAGGGAGACCTCAGTGACAGGAGAATCTCAGGGTCTGGCCTTGGCCACTTCCTCACTGAGACACACAGGAGAGCCCCTTGAGGCACCCCCACCATGTACAACCCAGAGAGTCATAGATTCAGCAGCACAGAGAGATGCATGGGAGGTGGAGGAGGGTGGGAGAGGAAAGAGGGAGAGGAGGGTAGGAGAGGAGGGAGGGATGCTGCTCCTACCCCTCCTGCACCCCCATACCCATAGCACCAACTATCCCAACACCATGCAGAGTGTGGAACTACAAACACCTTTCACAAGCCCACAGCATGGCCGTGGCAGCAGCAGGAGGGTTTCTCTCCCCACCTGACAGTCATCTACTTTCACCAGCTTGTTCCTTACACAACAGATGCCTTCAGCAGTCAGTGTTCCCAAAAAGGGCAGTTGAGTTTTAATCCTGACAATGGCAGCAGCAACACGAGCTGTTTTCCTAACATCACACATGCCAATAACTCCCATGGATTTCAGTGGATACTGGCCAGCAACGTGCATTTTTGGAGAGCACACATTTTCAGTTTACTCCCAATAAATGAATAATTCACTTTAGCATCCAGACAATTTTCTTCATGTAAAAAGAAAACCTAAAAAGAAAAGCTGTCCACACGAGAACTGGCCCTCCTTTGGGCACAAACCCCTTTGCTCTGGCTGATCTCCACACGTGCCCTGCGCCAGGCCAGCAGCGCTGCTCGAGCCTCTGACACGCTGCCCTGGTGACACGACAAGATCACCAAAGCCCAGGCAGGCAGCAGCAGCAGGGCTGCTCAGTGAGATAGGCACAGCTCTGCTTCTCCCACCACAAACACCAACAGATGTTTTCTTCTGTGTTTCTAAGATCACAAGCAGCTCCTGCTCCCTGTCAGCTTTTACCGCGATAAAGAGGAGAATGGATGACGCAAGAAGAAAAAATTTTTTCTTTACTTCTTCAGAGTAAAACAAATATTTTCATGGGACCGGTTCACTATTAAGCAAAAAGTTACCTATCAGTGAAATCCCTGGTTTAGCTGGCAGGTTTTTCTGCTTAATCTTGGTGTAAGAAGAAATGTCCTGCTCCAGAAAAACGTTGTTGCAAATGAAGCAAACAGTGTCCTGCCACAAGGACCTTCTCCCCAGAACTGTCTGCAGCCTCCCGAGGCTGTTCGGGCTCTGTCACCAGCCTGTTGCCAGCTCTTTCTCCTCTCTATGTAACCAGCAGCTTCTCACAGTGACTCTGTCCTGTCCTACCCCAGCCCAGTGGTGACTCAGGGACCATCATCTGCCCACAGCCTGAGCCAGGGGCCAGCAGAGCTCACCTCTGCTGCAGGAGGGGGCCAGCTGGAGAGCAAAACCCCGGGGTTTTGTCCCAAAGCCCAGTGAAGGGTCTAGAGACAAGCAATATGAGGAGCAGCTGAGGTCACTTGACTTGTTCAGCTGGACCAGAGGAGACTGAAGGCAGAGCACACTGAGAGCTACTCACGAGGGGAAGAGGAGGAACAGCTCCCATCTCTGCTCTGGGACAGGGACAGCAGCCAGGGCACGGCTGGGGCTGGGCCAGGGCAGCTCAGGCTGGAGATCAGGGCAAGGCTCTTCCCCCAGAGGGTGCTGGCACTGCCCAGGCTGCCCAGGGAATGGGCACGGCCCCGAGGCTGCCAGAGCTCCAGGGATGCCCAGGCTGGGGTTGTTGGGGGGTCTAGGCAGGTTGATCATCCTTGGTCCCTTCCAGCTCAGGATATTCCATGATTCTACAACCCTACGTTATTTCTGTTCTCACTTTCCTCAGCATCCTGAGCATGGCACAGGAACAATGACAGCAAATCCTAAAGGATGGATCCCCATGGATTATAGGGCACATGGGACCCAGCTGCTGCCATGGCACGTCTGCAGCCCAGTCCAGGGCACAGGCACTAAAACTGAGGATTCCAGCTTTTATTTCTATTTTCTGGGCAGGGCCTGGGGTTGGGCTCCACGATCCTTGTGGTTTCCTTCCATCTCAGGAAGGTTCTACAGTTCCATGAAGTCCCTGCTGCAGGCTCAGCCCACAGCCACCACACACAAAACCCAGGCACACATGAGAGGGTCTGAAGGTCTCCTCTGACAGCAGAGGCTGTGCTGCTTTGCCCTGGCTTTGGGGGAGCTGGTGGGGGGGCAGGTCCCCAGGCAGCACCAGGGCTGGGCACAGCCCAGGAGGAGCAGCTCTGGCTGCAGGCTGGCACAGGGCTGGCACAGCTGCACGTGGCTCTGGCAGGACTGGGATCCAGCCACCCAAACAGGCTCTCCACGCCGGCCACTCTCCACGCTCTGACGCCTATGATGCCAATCAGGTGACAACAACACAATTTGTTTTCAGGAATACTGAGCTAGTGAATAACAAATAGAGGAACCTGACAAACAGGTCCCAGCGACCTGGATCCCAGGCAGCTCTCCCAGGACAAGACTTTCAGTTGCCCTGAGTCACCAGCCCTGATCCTCCCCTGGCCACACGAACCAGAGCTGCCAGCACCCAGCCCATTCACAAGCTTGCATCTTCCCAGGGCTTTGCTGTAGTCCCTGCTCAACACCTGGATTTGTTAATGGAGTTGAAAAGTACTTGGGGATCCTAATGCAGTCAGAGAAGGGCAGGTGTGACATTGGATGTTACAGCCATGAGGGTCTGGAAATACCAGCAAGAGCTTTGTTGCTACATCAACCCTGGAGAAACAGCCGCTGACATCTCAAAAGGAGGTTGCATAACACGAAGGAAAGAGAAGGCAGATAAACAGCAACAGACATTCCTGTGATAATGAAAGAAACACCATTCTACAGCCCCCACAAAGACTCACCACCACAGCCCTGACTACCCCAACCTCCAAATGCAAGTCAGTTGCATGAGGCAACAGCAGAGCAGAGAAACCGCCACAGCTAATCTGCCCCAGCACAGCAGCAGTGCAGGAGCCTGCAGATAACAAGAAATAGCCCCAAGCCTCTCTGGCTCCCTGCCCCAGAGAACAATGGGTCTCACAGAGGCAGCACTTGAGTGAGAAAGTCCAGTGCTGTCCATCTCCACTGACCACACCACCACAGCAGGTCCAGGGAGGGGTGGGCAGAGGGACAGGGAATGGCAGGGGACCCAAGAAGAGGCAGTCTTGGCCTGTGATGAGACAGGACACAGCAGACTTCTTGCCAGAGAAACCACAGCCTGCTCTGTCCACCTGTGCCTCAAATCCAGCTGGAGGGAAATCGTGGTGACCAGGACGTCCAGAAAGGCCATGCAGTGATGACCACAAGCAGCAATGTGAGCCAGGCCTTGGGCAAAGCCTTCTTACCCCAAAGCAGATCTATGAGTCACTCACATGAGAAGGGTTGACTCCTTGCCTTGTCTTTAGGAGGGAAAGAAAATGCTGGGGGGCCTGGACAGGACAACAATGGAGCTTAGGTCATCCTGAAAGAGCAGAGCCCCATGACTTGGCAAGTGGACCCTCCCTTGGACACCAGAGTCAGCTCGTTCATGGTCTGTGGACCACAGACTCCATACAGAAACCTGGAAAACTCCCAGCTGGAAAGGAAGAATAGAAGTGGGAAACACCAACAGAGCACAAGCTGGGCCTGTGCAGGGTGGTGGCTCAGCTGTGGCCAGCAGCGGGACAGGGCCAGTGCCTCAGTTTCCCTGGCTGCAGCAAGCCACAGCACTGTGCTGGGGAGGGATGACAGCACGGGGAAGAGGTGAGCGGTGACACGTGTGCCACTCCTGCTGAGGCACGAGCTGGTGACACTCAGGGCATGGCAGAGGCTGGGCTGGCAGACTGGTCTGGCAGGCTGCCTGTTCTGCCACGCTCAGAGCAGCACCTGGAGCCCTCTGGGCCAGGCTCAGGCTGCACATCCATGGCTGAGGGGTCCTTGGGCTGCCAGCCCTCTCCAAAGCAGGACAGATTTTCTGTTGTCAGACCCTACAGGGAGGTCCCTGAGGGCTTGAGGGGCAACAAGTGGAATCTCTGGGCAGGGTTGGGACAGGCAGCTGGGTGGGCTGGGGCTCAGGTACCACACCCCCTGTACTGGGTTTGGCTCTGCCAGAGGACAAGAACCCCTCTGGGCCTTTGAGGCTGAAGTGCAGCCCACCCCAGCCATGGTACAGGACTAAACCCAAAGCAGCTGCCCTGGAGTAAGTCAGGATGCAGAGCAGGAGCTCACCAAGTGCCAGCCCCACTCTGCAGAGCATCAGTGAGGAGAGTCCAGACCCCACTGCCCCTTCTGCTTCCTGCCAGCATCCCAGTCCCAGCCCACAGGGACATCCAGGGAAGCACAAGGTGTTGCAGGAAATTTAGGACCCTTGAACAACTGACTAATATGATTAAGTAGAAGCTGTTTATTGTTTACATTACACACATATTTATAGATTTTACAAACTACTAAACACACACTTCTTGATCAGTGCCTTTGTCTTGTTCACTCATTTTCTGTCTGCATTTCTCAGAGTATGTGATTGGTTATAGTTTAGGTGTTTCATCGTTTTCTGTTATTTAGTTCTTGTGGTCTTGGTATTCAGTTTCTCAGCCTCTTCCTTCTTAATTTAGCACAATTTGTGTTCTGATAGCTTTGACAAATTTTTGAGGCTTTGATAATAAACATAGAAGCAGGCTGGCTGGGGAACACTGTGGCCTAACCCTTGCAAATACAATGCAACAACAAGATGGTGCTGAGCTTGCTCTGGTCACTGTCCATGAGACCAGGAACCAGAAGCAGTGAGCAGAGCAGGAAGCAGGCCCAGAGGAAAGCAAACAAGAGAAAGCAATTGAGGAAGCTCGTGTCTCATTCATGTGCGTCTCAGCCAAAGTCCAAAGCAGGAGGCTCTTGCAAAGGACACTGGAAAAATTCCAGTGATGTTATCTGCCCCCACAGAGCAAGATTAGCCCAGAGGAAAAAAAAAAAAAAGTTGTTTACAACCTGGGCAAGCCAGCTTGGTGGTTGAGCACACAGTGCACTGGGATCAGCTGTGCTGCCACTCCTCAGGGAGCACCAGCCCCTCCTGCCTGGCTCTGGCCTCGGCCACCTTTGCACCCTTTAGTGGCCCTGGCAGGTGAGATGCTGCTGAGGGGCAAGTGGGCCCACCTCAGTGCACACAGGAAGCATGTGCAAGGAGATTGCACACCCAGCACCTGCACATTTGGCAGGCTCCCACCAAGCTGAGAGGAAGCACAGCCTCCCCATCCTTGGCATCCCAGCAGGGTTCAGGGCTCCCCAGAGCTGGCTGCTGGCTGCAGACCAGTCTCTACACCCAGTGGGGCTGTGGGGGCTCAACCCACCCTTTGCCCCCTCCCATGGGCTGTTTGCACCCCTTGGCTCTGCCTAGCACCTCCTGCTTTTCATGAAGTGTTTCCATCTAAATGCAGATGAGAATCACAAGCTAACGTAGCACCTGGATTCTGCTCTCCTGGAGGACCCATTTACCAGGCAGAAATCAGGGAGAAGAGATGCAGGGCTGCTGCTGGGTGTGGCTGCTGTGTGGCTGTGCAGTTACTGGTGCCCAGAGAGGAGCCACATCTGAGCTCTTTGCTTTTCCTCCTTAATATCTGGGTGTTTTTAAAATCTTAATGAAAAGTCTTTCCTGCTGCACACCCACAGCTGCTTTCAGAGAAATGAGAAATGGGAAAAGGCACACTCATCCATCTCTCTCATGAAAGAGGCATTTGCCCAAGGAAGCTCCATGCTGGCATGAGCCTGTTCCTGCCCCACATGTACTGAGGGATGCATGACACCATAACTGTGCTGGGCAAAGTCCTTCCCTGGAAATCACCTGTGGGGTGCCAGCTGCACAGACCATCACCAGGCAGGCAGTGTCTGGGGCACCTTCCCAGCAGATGTTGCTCTGCCCAGCTCACAGCCCCCAGGGAGCTCAGATCCACCACACCTCTTTGCTGGGCCATGCTGGCACCCATGGCCCTGATGGAACCACAGATTCCACACATCCTGCCCAGTGAATGGCAGTTGTCACCTTAATTGGCCATGGCAGACCCATCTGGGGACAAGAAATAGGTTTGGGGTACCAGGGTGTCTCAAAGAATTTGCTGTTGGCCAAGTTCCCTTTGTCAGAGACACCTGCAAGTGTAACCTGGTATAAAGAAAATTAATATTTAATTTAACTGCTAAATCTTGGCTTGTTGACATACCTATTTAGAGCCAAACTGAAGAAAATCCATCAAAATTTGCTCCTGGTTCAGTATTTACAGCACCATAGTCTCTGCTGGGCTTCTCACCCTCAGAGCTGAAGTTTGCAAACTGCAATGGTCCTTAAACAAATGAAAAATGAGTGTATTGCACCTCCTTCTCATCTCCTGGTTGTCAATAAACAAATCTGCTGGGAAAGCATTAGATGTGCAGCAGAGACTCCCTAGGATCCTTCCAGATCTGGTACAGAGACCTTCAGCAGCTGATGGTGAACATTTAATTAAAGTGTATGTCCCAAGACAATCAAACATTAGGTAGAAAATCTTTCAACCCCTTGGCAGTTGAAATTTTTCAACTCCTTGCAGAGGCAGCAGAGGTGTCCCCAGACAGGACTTGAAGGAATCAGATGCACCAGAAAGGGAAAAGCAGACTCTGTGGGGTGGGCAGTGTGGGCTCTGGGACCCTCCAAGTCCATCAGATCTGTTTAGCCTCCCTCTGCCTGGCAGTATTCATTTGTGTAATCAGATTGGTCTCTGGAGGGAGAATTTAAAGGATTTTACTTGTATAGTAAAGGAACATAAATCATATCCATTGTATCTGAAAAAAAATAAATAATCCTACTAGTTATCTTAGAATAAGAAATCGTTATGATCTACAGAAAAAGTAGGTCAAAGATCAGTATTGCTGAGGAGAACTTCTCAGATCATGCAGGATGCCTGAGTTTATTTTGGATTTTCACACCAAAAGAAAATGAGATAATAAATGACATGGTTCAAAACCATTGCATTTCCTCTGTAGCTTTCTTCCCAGGAGCCTGAGCCACCAGCAAGGAGCTGGCTCTGGTGAACCCTGCAAGATGAAAGTCTTTGTGCTTACAGAAAACACATGCCCGTGCTACCTCTCATCCCTGGGGAGCTTGGGGGTAGGAATTTACCACTGGAATTCCACTGGAGCTGCACAGTCAATGCATGAGATCAGGCATCAAATGTGTGGAGGGAACACCTCACCTACACAAAACCATGGTGACACAGAGCTGTGAATCAGGCTGCCTCCTGAGAGGGAACAGAAAAGATCTGCCAAGACCTGGTGGTCAGATCCCTGAACTTCTGCCCACCCACAGGGATGTCTTGACCTGGGACAAACACACCTGGGCAGTGCTGCCCCATCCCCAGTCACACCAAGGCAAACTGGGGCCACTGGAGCAACAATCTGACTAATCCCCAGCCTGGCTAATGCACCCCTGATAACACGGGGCTGCTGATACCAGTACAGCCAGTACAGTAGAGACCTGGGTGTCTCAGTTTGGAGACAAATTCAGGAGAAAAACTCTGAAATGAGTGTTTCCTCTAAAGAGAAGGGTTCCAGTAATCCCTTTTCCAATGAGAAATGAATACCAGTGGGTGAAAGTGAAAAAAACCCAACAAAACTGTTTCTTAACCAAAACAAAAAGCAAACTGAAAAACAAAGGGGTGCCTGCAAGGCACAGAAAAAGATTGAACAAATACTAAATATCAAAATTTCAAAACTTTAACCCCCACCCCTCCCCAGACCGTGTGGATGGCAGCTGTCCCCTTTTGTCTCAGGGAAGGAGGGGAACAGGAGCTCACACAGCCCTTGGGCAAAATAGAGGGGAACCTTGCTGGCATGGGTCTCCTTACAGCAGGCAAAGCTGGTGGGTTCCAGTGTCCTTTTTTATGTTGGTTCAGCTTCTCCAAGGTCTCAGGTTCAGGGTGAGCCCCCACCAGCTCCCCAGATAGACCAAAAAAAGGAATTAAAAAAAAAATTAAAGCAGAAACATTTCAAGGGAAAAAACCCAAAAAGCTGCCAAGAGGATTCCCAGTACAGCCTCCAGGCTAGGGGAAGGGGTAAAAAAAACTTCTTGCTTCAAGCTAGCAAAAAATCTAACCCAACAAAAGGAACAATGTTCTGGTCCACACCACAGCCCAAGCACACTGGAGAGAGAGAGAGGGTTTGAACCCAACCACACAGGAGCCCAAGGCTCCCCACCCCTGGTCCATCATAAAGCTACAGCAGCCATTTCTGGGCATAAAGCAAATTATAAGGGGATAAAGTATCACCATGAAATCACCCCAAGACATTGGGAAGTCCCACATCAGGAAGCCATGAATGACACTCTGATGGAGGTGGCTGATGTGGTGATTTCAAATCAGAGCTCACTGACCAAGAGCCCAAGGGCTGGATCTGGCAGTTTATCTGCCTTCCCAAAAAGCCCAGTCTGTCCTTGGGCTGATGACAGATGGCAGGACAGAGACACAAGCCTGGGGTTAGATGGGTCACACACAGTGTTTGTAAATATGGCTGCAGAGATTTGGGTCCTTAATCCTCAAGACCTGAGCACAACAAGGACCCACTGGTTGTTCTGGGCCAAAAAGAGAAGAGAGGGATGCCAGCAGAACTGGTCAGCCCTTTCCCAGCTCTGCTCCCAGTGTGAATTGCAGCAGGCCTGTCTAAGCTGGTCCCAGTAAAATAAAATATCACTGGTTCAAGAACAGGGAGCCCTCAGGACACAGAGCACAGGAAACTGGCACACACATGGCAAACATGGAAGCTGTGGCTCTCTGGACACCTCTGCCCACTGCAATGCCTGCCATCATCCCATCCCCCTGTGCTCTTCCCTTCCTGCAGGCACTGGTTCTTTTCAAACACCCCAGGTCATGCTGAGGAAATATTTAGGACAATGGCACAAAGCTGGCACACAGCTCTATTTCTGGTCAAATTCTTCCCAAACTGGATGAGCAGCTGACTGGCCTTACCCTTGCAGGAGAAGGGGCATGAGTGAGGAGAGAGATAGAGGGGACCTTCCCATTCGTGTTCAGCAAGAGTGTTCTGTCATCTGCTGATTTGTTTCCAAAATGAAGAGCAATTTACCACCTTTGGAGTCTTCAGTAATGCAAATGCTGTGGAGAGCCCTTTCCCACCTGTTACCCCTGTCCAAGAATTCCTGCCCCTGCCCAGGTCTTGCAGAACACACCACACCTCTCCTCCAAGTGAGAGATGTTTTCATAGCTGGATGCCTCTGAAAAGAGCAGGACAGACACTCCCCTAGCATTTATTCCTCACCTGGGTGTGCATCTGCATGTGAACTTGTAGGCAGGTATATGTATGTGAGCGTGTGTTTATTAGTACTAAAAATGCATTTGTCTCTCTAGAGTTAAAAAACAATCATTACATAATTATAATGAACAATTAACCAACTGATTCATCAGCTAGAGGCTCACCAACAACACCTGAAACCTATCCCAGCCACCTAACAAGGCAGAAGGTGGCACAAACAAAAGCAGCTCCCAGAATGTCCTGGAGATTTATGGCCCTGTGCTCTGTCCCGATTAGAGAAGACACTTTCCATCCCTCGCTGTTGGAGTCTTGGAGCTGAAGGCTCCCAGGTGTCCCCTGCTCTAAGCTCTGGTTTAAAGTAATTTGATACAGAAATATTCTTTAAAAGTAACCCTTTGGGTCAGTACCATGGCTCAGAACTCCCCTAAGGTGCCCATGCTGCCTTAGACCTTTCCTCTGCTCACAAGGCTCTGCAAGTACCCCTGAATATACAGAACACTTAAAACTCCACAAATAACCTGCTCCAAGCCAGCAGAAAAGTTCTGTCACTACCAGTGCCATGGTCTGTAATGCTGTGGTTAAGAGTTGTCTGGGAGAGGACAGAGACAAAGAAGGAAGTTGGGGAAGCAAGTTAGACTGTCATTCCGTGCCTTCCAAGCAGGTAACTATGCAACACTAATATAAGTTCCTTTTATAAGGAAGTCTCTAGGTTCCTTCAACACACAAAGAAGACAAGGAAGATCACTGCTGCTCTTTCATACACTATTAGAATGCACGACGTCCTGAAGAGAGCACCAGAGCTGAGCTGCTATAGTCTTCACCCATGGTGATACAATTTGGCTAGCAAAGCTCGGCAGGTGGGCACGGGAGACAGAGCTCACCTCAGAGGTGACAAAGACACAGCTGCAGGCAGTTATACCAGCAAAGCCCTGTGTGTACAGTAGCCTCTGTACCATCGGTGTCTGGAAGGTTGGTGCATCCTTGCTAGGAAGATGCTTCCGACCGAGTAACCAACCACGCAGCCGATGCCACCAGTTGTTCTCGGTACCTGACAAAGGTGCAGCCTTCAGCATAAACATTAAGGACCTCAGCACAAGCCCCGCAGTGGTACCTGAGGCCGAGTGTGTCAGCGGGCACAAAGACTCGGGCAGGGGCACTGTGAGGAGCAGGGCACCGGAGAGGGGACTACAGAGAGCTGACTGGGCCCTGCTCGCAGTGCCACAAATATGCAGTGGCGGGATTATAAAACCGAGCAGGGCCGGAGCGAGCCCGCCGCGCCTCCTTCCCTCCCGCCCGCGGGGCCGGGCCGCCCGCCCGCGCTCCAATGGGCGCCGGGGCCGCCCCCGCCCGCCGCGCTATAAGTGCGGGAGCGGGGCCGTGAGTCCCGGCCAGCCCAGCCCCGCGGAGCTTAGTCCAGTTCGGCGGAGCCTGCGCTGCCGGAGAGCGGAGCCGCTGCCCGCCGGAGCCCGGAGCGGTGCGTACCGCGCAGGCACAGCCCGGCTCCCGGCGGGGCCGGCCGGGGCTCCGCGCAGCTTCCCCCGCCAGCGGAGCGAGCGGAGCGGTGCCTGCCCCCGGGAGGAGTGGGAGCTCGCCGGGATCTTCTGTCGGAGCCGGCTCGGCGGGAGCGGGACGCGGAGCCGTCCCCGGGAGCCGCGGCCGAGCCGCTGTCGTCTCGCAGGGACCTGGAGGCATGGCTGAGCATATGATGATGCCGATGAGCCACGGTGGCGCCGGGCTGCAGGGCTACCGCATGGGGGTGAGCGGGCTGCAGGGACCCCCGCAGCACGGGCAGCATGTGCTGAGGACGCTGCCTGCCGCCGCTCAGATGATGCCCTACGGAGGGGCTGGCATGGACGCTGCCATGAGGCCGAGACCCAGCCTCAGCGGACAGATGGGCCACCACCAGATGCAGAACGCGATGATGTTCAATGGCCCAGGTCAGCAGCAGCAGCAGTACATGGGGCCGGTGGGCACCCAGCAGCTCATGGCCAGCATGCACCTACAAAAACTCAACACCCAGTACCAGGGCCACCCGCTGGGCATGAGCAACGGGCCCATGGGAGCGGGTGCCCAGCAGTACAGAGTGGGGCCGGGCCAGCACCCGGGCATGCAGCACATGCCCTCACCAGCGCTGACATTGAATGTTATGGACACTGATCTTATAGATGAGGAGGTCTTGACATCCCTTGTCCTGGAACTGGGGTTGGACCGGATTCAGGAGCTGCCAGAGTTATTCTTGGGACAGAACGAGTTCGACTTCATTTCAGACTTTGTTAGCAAACAGCAACCCAGTGCCATCAGCTGCTGAGGGGCTTTGAGCTCCTCCTTGTCTTGGTGGTTTTGAGTTTGTTTCTAACTTTTCCCCACCTGCCATCCTCCTCCCTTCCCCTGCCTTGCCCCGTCCTGGATTCCTGCCCTCCCCAAAGGGACAATCATCGGACACTGGCTTGCAATGGATTGCTTTTCTCTTCTGTGTGTTTTTTCTGTGTGGGAGTTTCTGGAGAGGAGGTTGGTGCACCCCAAACAGAGAGCAGATCAAGAGCTCCTGCTGTAGAACTGCCTCTAAATGACATTAACAGGATTTCTGGCTTAAGTAGAAATAATGGACTTATGACTTTCCTCAACTAGGCTTGGAGCACGAGAAGCCATAGGCAGCTGGCAGCCCTGCTGGTAGCTGGATTTGCTCGTGGAATCTGTGGTGCCAGTGGAGTTGAAGGATCCTGAGAGAGAATTGTCTCCCTGGTGCATGGTTTGAACCAGTTTTCCCTTGCAACCGTGGGTGGGGTTAGTTATTTGTTGGGATGTTTTACTGTGACAGTAAATAGGTCTTCAGTCATGTCTGTTCAGCTCGGGAAGGGGCACTTCCCCATAGCAGGCTTTTTTCTAACTCGCAAAAATAAAGTATGCCTTGGGGAAGGGTGTGCGTTTGTGCCTAAATGTTCATCTCCGTGGAACTTCAGATCTCGGACCTGTACTGCTAATCAGCTGTAAAATTTACCAAGTGTTTGAGGTTGATTCAGGCATGAGGCTTAAAGCTGCAGTCTGGCTCCACTTTTTTCCACCTCTGAAACCAAATAAAGACCATGTAACTGTATATTTCAGTTCCAATCTTATTTATTTTCCTGTGATTATTTATTTGCAAGGGCTCCTTTTGTTATTTGGCTTTGTGACTGCTGGGAAAGATGCCTGGAGAGTACTGCAGCTTTAAGATGCTGGCTTTGAGAAAAGCAAGCCTGGGATAGTTTTCAAGTTGCTCTGCAGAATAGTCACTTCAACTCGAGATCGTTATGCTGAACGCGCAGGACTCTAAATCCAACACCTTTCTGAATGTGATAAAGATGACTCGATTTCCAATTCCCTTGCTCAGAGAAGGTGAGATGCAAGAGCCGGCGGGGTTTGGTTTCCTCCGCTGGCTCCTGTTTCCAGGCGCTCCGGTGACTCCTGGTTGCTGCTGCCCCCTGGTGCTGCCGGCCCCTGGCAGCTGCCACTCGGCGAGTCGGAATGTACAGATGGATTTGCGAATAAAAGCTGAAATATCTCCCGTGTGCATTTGTTCAGTGCCCGTGAGTGTGGACCACTGGGAGAAGCGTTGCCTTTGCTCCTGCTGGTGGGCTGTAGGTCCTGTCACTTGTGTGCCCCACCTGATACTCGAGTTGGAAGGATTGGGTTTCTAGTTTAATGCTTAGAACTAAGTCCTTAAAGTATGGCTGGGAGGATGAGATGCTCCTTTTCTGTACTGAGGAGAAATTACAGATATGGATGGTGTTGCTTTGTTGCAGAATGGCTTTTGCTGCCTGAGCCAGGTGATAGAATCATAGAATGGTTGGAAAGGATTTAAAGATATAGATTTAAAGGACTTTTAAGGACTTAAAGATTTAGAGTTGCTTGGACAAGTGGGTGGTGAGTCCTTCCAGACTGAGTGCATCTCTGACAGCTGGGCTTCAGCTCTCTGCTGCAGTTTTCTATATCACAAAGGCTCTAAAAATCAAGACAGCCATTGCTCTCCTACTCTTAGGGCTTGGATTTTCCTTTTTAAAGGGTTTCCAGCCAGTTCCTTTGCAGAGTAGGGATACATCCAAGTGTTCCTTTCCTGCCCTGTAGTAATGGGGCTATGGATGCTAGTATTGGAATGGCTGAACCACTTTGAGCTGTCTATGTCCCCTGGTCTTGTTCCTTGCACAACTCAACACCAGTTGTTAAAGTCCCCTCCTTTTGGTGGTTATGCCTGGGCAGTCTGGAGACCTGGTCAAAAAATAACTGCTGGGGCTTTTGTTGAAGGTGGGAGAGCCCTGCTGAGGCTGTCAGCTCTGTGGCAATGGGCTGTTGGAGACCTGGAAGAGCTTTGTTGTCTCTGTGTAGCTGCAGGTTGAGGTAAGCAGTGAAGAGTTGGCAACCTCAGAATAAAAGTAATTCAACCACAAGATAACCATTTTCTAAGCTGTCAGTTCTTGCTGGAGGGGGGTGCAGGCTCTGTGGTACACACCACTGTGACCTACAGTGTCCCAGTTACAAGTGGGGAGCTGTGTCCATCCCACAGATGAGGACTATAAACTCAGCAATTTCTGCAGGGCTTCAGCAGGACCAGGTTTCTGTGTGATAAGCACTTTGCCCTTGATGGCCAGAGGAACCTGTCTGTGCATCCTCTCTGAGGGCTGTCCACTGCACTGGGAAAGGTGCTGTTGATTTAAGTCAGAGTACAGGAACTGATAATAGCAGAGATGTGGAGTGACTGGGGGTTCACAGTCAGGATTTTCTTGAGAGTCTGTCCCAGCAGGCTCAGTTGAGATTATTTCAATGCTTCTTGAGTATGTCACCCCCACTCCCCAAAAGACCCTGTAAAGTGTGGTCAGTCTGTGATTTTCTAGAAAATTCAGGTCAAAGCCACTTATCATTTCTGCTAGAAGCCTGTTTTTTCTGTCTGGGCTGGACTGGCCAAGTGCTGGGATCATTACCTTTGTAATGCTTTCTTAGTTCAGGTGCAGTTTGTCCCCTGCACCTTCGTGCTGCAGGCTCTGTAGGCCTTGTTCAGGACCTGCACAGCAGCACAAGCTGCAGCTTGGACAGCTCAGGTCTCCCTCTGCACTCAGCTGTGTGGTGCACCCTGCCTGCCCAGGTCCCCTGGCAGGGTGACTGTGAACAGAGGTGGCACAATGGGACAGTCCAGCTACCTGGGTCTGCAGGTGAGGTCTTCAAAGGTCACCAAAAATATAACAGGGCTGAGTTCTGCTTTTCTCATGCAGCTGACACTGATCTCTCTGTCCCACAGCAGGCAGGAGGGCAGTAGGGTGACCCCCAAAGCTCTGGTAGGGACTGACAGGCTCTGCAGAGCACTGCACGCTGCTGCTGAATGACAGTGCCTGTCAGTTTGGAAACTTAGAGGGCACATAAATGAACTCCTCACATGGAGAGCTCATTTACAGACAAGCAGCTCTCCTCTGAGGTACCAGGAGATTACTTTCTGTATTGTGGGAGAAGGGAGGTTCTCAAACCCCACCCTGTCCCCTCACCTAGGCTGGATCCTTTGTAACTCCAGATAGGTCTTGTAGCTATTTGTGTAATGTCCAGGGCTTGAGGCAGCCTCTGGGAGTATGTCAGTGTGAAAGCACAGAAAGACAAGGCCTTTTTCCACATGCCTGTCTCTGACCATGTGCTCCTGGCGTGATGAACCTTGTTGATAGCTCAGGGTGATGTAGAGTTGCAAAGGTGAAAGTCTGGTGCAGAGCTGGTGAAGGATCTGCTAACAGTGAGTGGCCAGGCAATAACATGAGCAATGCCTGGTAAATACAAAATGCTGGCTAGAGGGTTAATCCTCCTTGACTTCACACAGTGCTGGGCTCTAAACTAGCCATACTCAGCAAAGATCTCATTGTGACAATTAATGTTTCTATGAAAAATCTCAGCTTGCTGTTCAGGAGGAGCCAGACAAGGAAAAGGAAAGCTAGAAAATCATGAGAAGATGAATGAAAAGTAAAATCAAACAGTGAATGCCCTACAGAACCAACAGAGAATTCAGACCTGTGATGGTGAATTGTCAAAAAATCTGGTCTGTTTATAGAAAACAGATAATGTAAAACTAGAAAAAACGTTTTTCTGATTTTAGAAAGAAGAAACAATTGAGATGTAGAGTAATGTTTCTCAACAGAAGCCACAGAATAGCTTGGGACTCCTCAGTCAGGAAGAAGCTGGGCCACAGAAGTTTATAATGTAAGTGAAAGGAGAAGGTAACAGAATTCTTTTTCCCAAGTGTGATGGGAGATATCTGCTGATCTCTGCAAGTTTAGCAGAGGCCAGGGTCAAACCTGAGTGAACAGAGGTGTTTCTGCATTGAAGCTCTTTCTGACAGTATAGGAGGTACATGGACTCTTGGGATACCTGAATATTTCGGTATGGCCAAAACCACTGACCTGTGGCTCAAAAGATCTCCTGACTCAGAAATAGGGGGATGTTTGCTTTGTTTTGGGATTTTTTTGAGGGAATTTTTTGGTGATTTTTTTTTGTTTGGTTGGGTTTGTTTGTTTGTTTTTAATTCATAGACACATTTTCCTTCAGTGATGTCTTGTGCCAATGAAATCCACAGGGGAGAAATCAAGGTCTTTGTAAGAAGCTTAAGCTCTCTAAGCTCCTCTTCATTTTAAACCTGCCACCCCCTCACTTTGTTCTGTATCCCCAAATTCCCAATCATTTCTTGTTCATCTTCTCCACATTAGTAATGATTTTGGAGCTCCTGAGATGTTCCCTCTTGAGTGTCTCCCTGTCCAAGAACCACTGTGTGTTGCAGATTGTGATCACCTTTTTCTGCCCTGTTTCCAGCTTTATGGGATGGGGGAGGGAACAGCACTGGTTTAAGCTGTAGATGGATGTGTCATGGATTTTGCCAATGCTATAATTAGGTCTGGTTGTTCTATATTTCAAACATCCATCACAGAACCACAGAAATATTTAGACTGGAAGGGACCTTTTGAGGTCACCCAGTCCAATCCCCAGCTCCAAGCAGGACTGCATTCAAAGGCAGGGCAGGCTGCCCAGGGCTTTGTCCAGGCAGATTTTGAAAACTTCAGGGGATGAGATTTGTTTGGAGCCTTGTTTTAGTTTTATGGCTCTGTTTCTTCATTCTTTTAAACCCTGTATTGCTGAGTTTGCATTTGCCTCAAAAGTTTGGAGTGAGGAGTCCCATCTGCTCCTCTTCCTCATGCTGCCATCTTGAGACCTCAGTTTCTGCACCACTGTCTCCTCAAGCCTCTAGAGAAAAGCCTGTCTGAGTTTCCTTGAGCAGGGGGAAGCTTTGCTCGTTTCTCTGCAGCACACTTCTGGGGATGGTTTGTTCCTACTCAAAACAGCCAAAGAATACAGTTTGGTCTTGTGACATCTTGACTTTGCCCATGAATCCTCTGGACTTCCACGGGGTGAGGAAGAAAGGGGATTTTACTATTTACCTCACCCTGAAACTCCAAAGCACAGCTACTAAGAAATATTCAAATAGCTTTCATGTTCTTGGCTACAACAGAACTGTCTCAGATGTGGTTTTGTCCTCTAGAAAACTGGAGATGTTCCTGGTCAAATACTGACAATTATAAAAATAAAACTATGGCTGTGCCTGAGGTCATCCTGTGTAGTTCCCAAAGCAAGTCACAGAATCTGCCTCAAACACAAGCTGGCTGCTAAGGATACCCATCCCACAAACACTGGCACCTGCAGCAGAGTCCAGGGAATGCTCCACACATCAGCTCCAGTCCTGTCTTACAGGTAAGTCCCTCCCTATGCCCCAGCAGGCCTCCTGGGGTATATGGCAAGAGGCAGAGGCAGGTGTCAGCTCCCAAGGAAAGTATGACTCCACCACCTCCAACTCCATCCCACTCTGTATTTGGACAGCACTGAGCCCCTTGAGTATTGCCTGTTAGCATGGGCTCCCTGACAGTCACATTGCCTCACTGCATTGCCAAGGAAAAGGAGCAATTTGGATTCAAGAAGCCAATGGCAAAGACAAGAAGAGTCTCACAGCTGCCACAATGAGGCAGACTACCTTCAGATGAGGGGGCCAGGCAGGGCATCCCATGTACCAGGTCCTTTGTTGATCACAACAGAAACCAGAGTTAAGTCTGGCTGTGTCAATGCCAGAAACATCTGTGTTGTTCCCTCTTCCAGATCCTCAAGGCAGAAGCACATGTTGATGAGGATATCTCTGAGATCCTACATGTGATTTGTTACAGCTGGACTCTCTGCTGGAGTGCTTCTGCAACAATCCCACTGTGGAGTATTCCCAGGGAGTATTCCCACTTTGCTGAACCCAAGTCCCTAGTGCAGCAGGGATTCCCAGGAACATCCACATGTCTCTACATGAATAGGGATTAGGGAAAGCAGCTCTTTGCCAAATCCAAGTGATATTCCAGAAGAAGAAGCACTAAGCCTGTAGTAAAACTGTGCAACTGACTGCTTTCGCAAGCATCTGATCCCAGCCCAATTCCCAGCCCAGCCTTTGCCCTGAAGAAGAGGGAAAACAGGGATCTGCACCTCAAGTCTCTGATAACATGCTGCTGTTTAGAAAGCCAGTGGTCACACTGTGGTCCACCCCAGCAGTATTTGATGCTGAGGGGCTCTTCTGGGGCACGTCGTTGTTCAGCACGTTACAACACTCCCCATTTTCAGATGCTGGTTACAGTCTGCCGTTAGGTTGCTTCATAATTGCTACACCAAGGTATGGACCAAGTCCTGCTTTTCCTGTTTCAACTGCAAATACAAAATTCAGTTGATTGCAAGGCACTGTAGTGAGCTGAGGAAAGTTTGGACAAGTCAGCCAAGTCTCGTGTCTGTTGTATCTGCCCAGCTCAGAGGCAGTGGGACCTTTCCATGTGCAGGGGCTGTGCTGCATCCTGCAGCCTCCGGATGGATTATTATTTCCTTTCCAGATTTGCCAAAAATATCCCCAAGTTCACATTTCCAGGGAATTCTGCAAGTTCAGCCTGCTACAAACATTCATGACCTGTTCATGACCACTGAAATACCAGGGGGGTGAAGAGACCTCAATGCACCAGTTTTCTGATCTCCCACGCTGCTGGCTCTGATCCATGGTCCATCCTCGCTGCTTCAGCTGCAAAAAGCAGATTTCCCCATGGAAATCTGGCTCTCCCTACATGGCTGAAGAATTGTTTCTGCCCCATCCTCTCTTCATCCCTCTGCACACCTCTGCCTTTCTTCAACAGCACAAAACAAACTCTAGAAGGGGACAGAGGGTTTTATTTAATTCTTTAATTCTCAGCCAAGCTCCTGTGCCAGTTGTTTTGCCAGGCACACTTCTGTGCCAGAGCCACAACCAAAAGCCATCACATCCCTACAGGTGGGAGAACACAGGTAACACTGCAGTACTGTGAGCAGTGCCAAGAGGAAACCTGGTTTGTCAAGAGGGCACAGCTACATAAGGAAAGGAACAGTGATTTTAGTAACCAAACATAGCTGTAGCTTCCTCAGAATTTCTGGCAGGGTTCAAAAGAGGATCCCAGTGTCCCTGAAGGAAGAGGAGCACAGCACTGCCCATAGAGCCACTGGCCTGCTGTGGCAAAAAACAGGGAGGGAGGGAGAGTGTTGCCCAGCATCCCAACACAGACTGGGTAAAATTCAAAGGAAGGCATCTCATGGAGATGAGATTAGAAGGTGCCTATTCCTCTCCTTTCACAGGTGTTGGGGAAGAATGGGTTAAAAGAAGACTGATGAGGAGGATTGTAAATGCTCAAGTGACCTTGCAGCTGAGAATAACCCTTGATAAAGCAGTGTAAGCAGCAGACCCGTGTTCCTCCAGCATGGACCAAGTTTGTGTACCTCTGCCTGGGTGTTGCTTTGGGGATCCCTGGGACAGCTCAGTAATGGGAATAAATTTGCTCTTTGTGCTTGAGCCATGGGTTTGTGGCTGTCCTGACTGCCTTACCTGTACTGACTCACACAACAGAGAAGCAAAGCTAGCCAAAGCTCCAAGGCTGTTTTAGAGCTCTTGGAGCAGCCAAATCCCACCTCCGGTGTGTGTGGATGCAGTGAGCACTGCACTTGGAAAGACAGAGCTGCAAGTGCTCCTGATTTCTTCCCTTGCACCACGGGGATCTGCCCCTTTGGACAAGCCCAGCTGTGTCCTACATTAAAGGCACAACTGCCACAAATGGCCAATTTCTCCTGCAAAGCCTCTGTAAGAATTCAAGGCTGTGAACAGCACCAACTGCACAGCCAAGGGATTTAGGGCTGAATTAGGTACTCACTGGAGTCTGACATTTCCAGAGTTACTACAAGCTGTCGGTACTGGAGTGTGCCTCCAGCAGATGGGCAGCAAGACCTGCTCTATTTACCCCTGTCTGAAGGATCTCTGAGCGAGCTCAAGGCAGCAAAAGAAAAGCTGCAAGAGTCCCAGCCCCCTGCAAGGGAAGGCTCTGCACCACAGGCTGTTTATAAATAGCCAGTTTCAGGAAAAGGCCCTTTCCGTTCTGGTGTCAGTACGCTGTAAAGAATAAACAGCTTTCAGGGCTGAAAAAAGCCCTCCTTATCTTCCCATGCAAAACCTGCCTCCATGTGCTCAGCAAGCTCCAGCATTTAGGGCACAGCTGGGGTCCCATCAGCCATGGGGAGGCAGGCAGGAGACCCTGAGTCACATCCTCCACAGAAATGTTTGTGGCAGTTTTGGTGTGGTCACCAGGCAGAAGGCAGGCTCGTTAACACAGGATGTGCAATCAGGGCCTCGTTTCTGGACTGCTGACCTGGGTTATGCTCAAGAGGGGTTGAGCATACTGGAGTAGTGCCCAGGGTGTGAGGGCACAGCCTCTCATTAAAGATCATTACCACACTTCCACAAATCACCTGGGCTGGATTACGGGTTAAATACATGGTATCCCAGAGGAAAAACAGGTGAATGCTCTGGCAGTGTGAGACTGGCAACAAGAGAGCTAGGAGCTATGGGAGGGAGCCTGCAGCTTCTGCTCTGAGCACTGGGCAGCTCAGCCCAGCAGAGCCCCATGGGAACTTCCTTATGGACTTGTCTAACACAAAGTAGCTCTCAGACCTCTCTAGTGAAGACACGCTTTCTGGAAAGCACGCTCTGACTTTTCCTTTTGTCTTCATCCCTGGGAACCCAGGACAACTCTGATGCCCAGTGCAAAGAGGTTGGAAGGGACAGAAGAAGATTGCCTTTGGTAGGGGTGGAGGGAAAGAAAAGCCCTGTCTATAGCTGGGTCCATTGCCACGGCAGCATCTTGAAGTCAGCTGTTTGGAGTAGCCAGTGTAAAGCAGAAGAGTACGGACAGGGTGTGATTAGCCTGTCCTCCCCATCCCAGCGCGGCTGTCCCCAAGTGAGGAGGGACGCTCAGGTGCTGCGGAGTGATTGCTTGGGGGCAGTCGGTGGTGACCTCTCCCTGGTACGGGCACCGCTAATCAGCCGTGTGCTGACAGAGCCAGCGTGGGCAGGAGGGGTCCCCAGCACCCGGGGCCACCAAGGGCCACCCAGGGCCACCCGGGGCGACCAAGGGCCACCCGGGGCCACCCGGGGCCCCTCGCGGCCACCCGGGAACTCCCGCGGGGCGCTGCTGCCCCCTCGCGGCACTGGGCGAGAACCACCGCCTGTCCGGCCCCAGGCTGCGGGAGCGAAGTGCGGGGAGCGGGGAACGGGGAACGGGATGAGAGGAGAGGAGTGCGGGGAACGGGGAACGGAATGCGGGGAGTGGGGAGAGAAGTGTGGGGAGCGGAGTGCGGGCTGAGGAGTGCCAGGTTCCAGGTACTGAGCGCTGGCGGCGGAGTGCTAAGTGCAGGGTGTCAAGTGCGGGATGAGGTTGTGGGGAGCGGAGTTTGGGGTGCCAGGTGCTGGATGGAGAGTTCGGGGGCAGAGTGCCAAGAGCTGGGGGATGAGTGCTGAGGGTCCTGCAGTTCACAACACTGGGGGCCCTTCTCATAAGCAGGTGCTGGCCCCATCCTTCCCACAGCCACGCTGTTTGCTCCAGAGATGCAGGGATGTGTGGGCTATGTGTAATGGTGTTGATATCTTCACACTGTGCACCCTCAGAACACAGAGCGGGGAGCCAGAGCCCTGGGAATCCTCCTTGCTGAAGCAGAACACACTGTAAGCACAGGAGCACCATGGGGATTCCCTCAACAGCTACTGCTGCCACTGTAACTCCTCCTGCAAAACTCCTTTCCTCCCCCGTGAGCTCCTCTGTCCCATCTTCTCATTTCCATTTATGTCACAGGTTGGCATGAGTGTGACTCCCAGAGTGACATCGGGGTGGGCAGACAAGAAAGTTTCCTTTCCAGGGCCTCACCACCCTCACAGGGAAGAATTTCTTCTTAATATCCCATCCACCCCTGCCCTCTGACAGTGGGAAGCCATTCCCCTTTGTCCTGTCCCTCCATCCCTGGGCCAAAATCCCTCTCCAACTTTCCTGGAGCCCCTTCAGGCACTGGAAGGCCACAATAAGATCACCCTGGAGCCTTCTCTTACTCTATTACACAAGTTTTATCCATGGCCCTGCTCCAAATTTACCATCATTTTGACCTGGTGTGGATGCTTCTGAAATTAATTTTTTTTTTTTTTTTTTTTTTTTTTTTTTTTTGTACCAAGCATATTTACACTTACTTTACGCACACATACACGGACTTCTTAAGATCATGCACGGCAGGAGTCTCAGGGGGGATCACATCGCTCTCTACAAGCCCCCAAGAAGAGGTTGTAGTGAGGTGGGTACTGGTCTCTTCTCTTGTGCCTGCAGTGAGAGGACAGGAGGAAATGGCCTTGAGCAGAGACAGCGGAGATTCACATGAGATTTTAGAAAAACCCTTCTGTCAGGTACTGGGCTGCCCAGAGAGATGGTGGAGTCACCATTCCTGGAAGTGTTCAAGAGGCAGGATGTCGGGCAGGATGTGGCGCTGGGTGATGTTTTAGTGGTTGAGGGGTTGCAATGGCAGTGCTGGGCGGACGGTGGGGCGGGATGACGCTCCAGGGGTGCCCGCACCCTCCGCCGCCCCTCACGCCGCTCCCCTCTGCCCTCACACCGCGCGCGCTCCCGGCCCGCCCCCAGCGCGCAGGCGCGGCGGCCGCGCAGGCGCGGGGCGGGCGGGCGCTGTCAGCGGGGCCCGCGCTCGCTCCGGCCCGGCCATGTCGTACGGGCCGCTGGACCCGCGCGGCCCCGGGGCGCCGCCGCCGCCGCCGCCGCCGCCCCGGGACTTCGGCGGCATCATCCAGACATGCAGCGGCAACGTGCAGCGCATTGCGCAGTACAGTGAGTGCGCGGCCGGGGAGGGACGGGGCGGCCCGGCCCGGCAGCGCCCCGGGGCCGGCAGCGCGAGGGTGCGGTGGGAGCCGGGCTGGGCAGAGCCTCCCCGGAGCGGTGCCGGGCCGGGCACACCGGGCTGGGCACACACAGCAGGCACCGGGCGCGGTGATGCCCAGCCCGGCTGCAGGGCGGGGTGAGCACTGCGGGCGTTGTCGGTCAGTGTCTGTCCCTGTCACCGAGCCTCCCCTTCCCCCAAGGCACCGGCACCTCGGGCCGCTCGCTGGCATCGGGTGCCCGCAGTGAGGGGCTCCGGGGGCAGCAGGAGCCCCGGGTGTCACCGGGCTTGGGAGCAGCTGCTGTCCCAGGGATCTCCAGTGGGCGTGGGAACGTGCGGTTCCCCCTCGCTGTGCTGCTCCCGGGCACGATGTCCCGGAGGACACGGTGTTGCACTTTGTTGTCATTAGAGAAAGTTACCGGTATTGTATGATAATCATAGAAATCTCAGTACTGATTGCTGAGTTGCTGCTCCTCAAAGCAGTCACATCCAGGGGAGTCTTTGATGTAATCCTTCCTAAGGATACAGGCTGTGCTAAAAATGACATTAGTTGTTCAGGTGCCTATGCTAGACCATGTTGGTTCCTCAGAAAGCTCGTGAGTTCTCTGATGATATAAAGCTATTTATGTTACTGAAAATGCTTTGCTCAGTCGTGTTCATTTCTCCTTGGTGTAGGCATTGCTGAATTGTTTCAAAGTTTTCCAAATAGCATAGCTTGTTGAGGTTTTTTCCCCTTTTTATTTTTTCTTTTACACTCCTTCTTTCTTCCTTCCACGAGATTTCTTTGAGCCTCCTGTTCTAAGCAGCTCAGCTTCTCTCTCTCATAGGACAGGCTTCTGCTGTCTCATGACCTGCAGCCGTCCTATCTCCATGCACTGCTATCTCAAGTTAAACAAATAGCCCTACAGTTTCACCGAGGTGGGTGGGAACACACAGAACATCTGACTTAATGTTACAGTAGTTAACTTTATTGCACACTGTATAAAAGCTTTCCATTCAAGCCAAGAGAAGAAGATATATTGAAGCCTTAAGGCTGTTCTCATTTCGCCTTTCTCTATAAGGGAAGGAGCAGGCAAACAGTGTGCACAGCTGAGTATTATTCACTTCTTTGGGGAGTCTCTGTGGAGTGAGCATTTCACACAAAATATACAGAAAACTGGTGACCTTAGCTAGCGAAACTGTTGTTTGCTCAGGTAGTGTAGCAGACTTGCAGCTACAGGAGAGATTGAAGTGTTTCAAGAAACCTTAGCTGTCAGATAGTGAGTGTGGGGAAGGCTCTACAGCCTGAAATTAAAGGGCTTGGAGATGGAAAGCTATTTACTGAGGGGCTCTGTGTGTTGGTGCATACCCACTATCCAAAGAATAAAGAGCTCCAGCCTCTTCCTTTCATTTCCTAGACACTTTTTTCTCTATTTGTGTAGACTGTTTGTGTTGCTGTTGGCTGGGATAAACTAAGCAAAGCAAACTTCTGAACCTGCTCAGGGCAGGACAGACATTGCCTGGCCTGGAAATGGAGCTGTGCAAGAATCTCCCCGTGCAGAGAGAAATAAGTCACAGAATGTCTGGACATTATGGCACAAATGCTGTTTGCCAAGTCCTCAGCAGCCACACACAGAGTGCAGTCCTTGTGCCGTTTGTCACCAGCTTGACTATGAATTTTTCTGACCTTCCTGTGTCTGACAGAGCTGTGAAATATGTGCAGATTTGCTTGCTGGAAGCCAAGCTCAGTATATGAGGAGTTGCCAACCAACTCCTCACTGTATAACCTAATAGAAGTCTGAAATTCTAGGTGAGAATACACTTGGTGGATGTAAAAGCTAATTACCAGCTAATTACTGATTAACTCCTATTGCTGTCTTGTTGTAAGCCATTGGACATCCCTTTAAAAGAAGTGGCCATTGAAGGGATCTGATGCTTCTCCAGCAAGACATTTAATCAAGTGCAGAGACTCCAGGCTGAAAGCAGAAGTTACACAGGAGGGTGTCTCTGACTTGGAAGAAACTCTTGTTAAAATCGTGGCATCATTCAGTTCCATTCAGTTGCCTGTGGAACTGTATTTAGGTGATCCTCCTTGGTCTTGCCTCTCACTGCATGATGAGATAGCCTAAATTTCATGATTGATTTGGGACAATCAATCTTTGTTCTGCTGAGCCCAGCACTTCAGTAATGATGATATCTGTGCTGCTGCAGAATATCAGTTTCTTGAGCTATCAGAAAAGAATTCTAAGGTAGAGGGATTGGGGAGAGAAAATGTACTTGCTTTTCAGGTAGGTTAATGGTTGGATGTGATTCATTGTGTGGTTTCATGATCATGAGTGCCTACACATAGAAAATAGTGGGAAAACATCAGAGATAAGGGAGAAGGATGTCTAAAATACCTCTCTGTGCTACAGCATGATTTCAGATTGACAAAGGCAAACTGTGAGGTGCACATTGCTGTCTGTTCTGTAAAGATTGTTTGTGCTAGTATTGTGAAAGCTTTGGACTGTCATGAGTAGAAAAAATCAGGTCTAGGGTGGGGAGTTTTGAAGCCAATAGCAACAATTGGCATTTTCTTTTTATTTTTTTTTTTTTAACAGAGCACTAATAAGTAAAGTAGCTTAAAAATAATGTAAAATTGGCAACACAGCATAATGAAGTTTTTCTGCAGCAGTGATAGCCTGAAATACTGAAATAGCAAGGCTGGTAGAAACAGCTCTGTTAGTTGGTCTGAAAAGGTTGAGGAAAAGGAGTGCACAAGCTCTGACTCCACTGACTTCTCTTGAGGGCATCTGTGCCTCATTGTCACTTTCTTGTCTGAAAGTTAGTTTGCTAGGCTGGATCATGTATAGGTGGGGATGTTTAAAATACACTTTGCATTTCACAGAACCCAGAACTGTTGGGTTTGGAAGGGACCTCTGGAGTTCATCTGGCCCAGCCCCTGCTAAAGCAGGTTCCCCTGAGCAGGTTTGAATATCTCCAGGGAAGGAGACTCCACAGCTTCTGTGGGCAGCCTGTTCCAGGGCTCTGTCACCCTCTCAGCAAATGAATTTTTCATCATATTTAGATGGAACTGCCTGTGTTTCTGTTGTGGCTGTTGTCCTGTCTCTGGGCTCCAGTGAGAGGAGTCTGGCTCCATCCTCTTGCCATCCACCCATAAGATACTTGTATATATTTAAAGCAAAGAATATAAGTGTTGCCTTACTAGGTTAAGTCAGATACTGAAACAAATTTAGCTTTTAGCTTTCTTTTGGGGAAAGCTAAAAGAATACACTCAAGAAGGAATAAAATGTTTGAACTTGTCTTACTAACTCATCTTGTGATCTCTTTATCTTTAGCTGCTCAAATAAAGAATTTAATGAGCCAGCTGGGAACCAAGCAGGATTCCAGCAAGCTTCAGGAAAATCTGTGAGTATTAAATGAGCAAACATTGATATAGATGTTCTTTCATTTCTGTCTTTGTTCTTAGGGATAGTGGGTTACTTGCTTTGAGGAGGTGCATTATTAGATAAATTTAATACAGTCCTGCAAACCCAAAATTACTAGCTGCATTAAATAGTTTACTGGAAAAATTAAGGTGTTTCTGCAGGACACTGGAGGAGCCATTCAAAACTGCTGTGTAAGAACAGTTCTTCCTCTATTGTTCTTCTATATAATTTTTTTATATTTTCTTTTAAAAGTAGCAGTACCTCTGCCATGCATTAGGATTAGCTGTCCTGTGAGGAGCAGTCATACTAGCTTCAGAAGAAATGAATGCCATACCAGGTATTTGGTGCTCCCATGACACCAGTAAGGAGAAACAGGGAGCCCCATAACTGGAGAAAAAGTAGCTTGTGGTACAGATGGATTTAGTCAGTATATGGCAGACAAAATGTCACATGTCATTTCAAAAGAATAATATGCCAGTGGGGAACAATGTAGAAGACATTTAAACAGGTGTAATTCAAACTGACCCCTGGGGAGACTGTACAGGGGTTCTCTGTGTCTGTGCACCTTGCAAACTTAAGGAACATAAATAGCATGTTATGGAAAGAATAATTTCTGAGGTCATCAAAGAAAACTTAAAGTACATTCTTCCACGTGACAGTACCTTGAATCTCTGAATGCACAATTATCCTGGTTTTTATAATAGTGATTTTTGGATAAGTACATGACTTGTGGTGAAAGATAGACATACCACATCTGAAGGATGAGATCAGAGTCCAGTTGGGAGAGAAAGGGATTTGTTCCTTGAGCTGCTCAGTTGACTCAATCTCTGTTTAATCAGTAGATTACAGAATTAATCACTGGTGACCAACAGATGCCTTCCCATTGAACGTCACTGCATAATCTCTCCTCTGTGGGGTGAGAGTGGCTGCACCCCACAAATTATCATCTGCCATACCAACTTGCCAAAATGCATGGATGGTGCTTTTAGTTTTCATATACAGCTTATACAATAATGGAGCCTGGATGCCCTGATTTGTGTGTCCATTGGGCCAAGAAAGTGACTTTCACTTAAGCATCTTGTACCTGTTGAATGCAAAAGAAATTGCCTCTGGTTTTAGTATTTTTTTTTCCTAATTTACAGTATAGGATTTATATAATTGTATTGGATTCTTCACAACAATAGCTTCATATTGCAATGTTGTTGGAAAACATAAAGGCTTAAGGGAAAGTATTGCAGTTCTTGAAGCTGGATTGTTCTTCTTTCTAATCACTGTTTTCCACAAAAATGAAGAATTTAATATCAGAGTCCATGTACTTTTATCAAATGTAACCAATGGAATTGGTGGTTGTCAAGTGAAGAGTTAGTTACTAATTGGTACCATAAGGAATTCACCCTTAAAGAGGGATTGCATTGTCTGAATAAAGTTGTTTCTCTCTTATACCATTGGAGAAGAAGGTAATTTTTTAAGCTACTGAATTACACTAGTTAGCAGGGAGCAAAGAAATTATTTGAATCTTTTTCTAAAAATGTCATCCAGAGTCAAGTTGATGTTAAAAAAACAAAATATGTCTCTGATCCTTTAAGTTGAAAAAAACTATTGTAAAGCTGTGTGATCTCAGAACCCATATTTAGTCATCATTCTGGATGCTAAAAGGCTCAGTGGCTGCTTTTTGGCTGGATCTTGTGTGACTGCTTTTGAACTTCTGTTTCAGACAACAGCTGCAGCACTCTGCAAACCGCCTTGCCAAAGAGACCAATGAATATCTGAAGGAGTTGGGGTCTCTGCCACTTCCCCTGTCTGCTTCTGAACAGGTAGGCAGGCAGAACTTTCTGGAATATTTCTAGATCACTCATTTCATGAAACTAGGGTAGACCACAATGTCACAAAGCCTGAAGTGGCACAGCTGAAGAGACAGCAGCCTTTTGCAGTGAAGGATGATGGTGAAGTACAGAAACTCATTAAGCTGGCTGCATCCTGGCTGCTTATATGACACTGGGAAAACCATGTTTCCCAGGAACAAATAGGTATAAAATTTCCCCACATGAGAATAAGAGGCCCTAAATGTGTGGGGAGAACTCAGTATGCAATTCTGGTTTTCTGAGTGAATTTCTGGAAAATAATCTTGTTTACAAGGTGCCTGGTGGTGCAAGGCAGTGATTTAGGGTAAGAATTCAGAGTGAAATGCCTGTCAGTATGAAATGTGAGCATGCCAGAAAGCTTTCCCTTCCATGTGATTTATTAGTGGTGGAGGGGGAGAAGCTGACTCACTGTGCTTATATTTGAGTAAAGGAAAATATGATGAGGCAAAGATTATGATTTTCTCTTACCAAATAGTAGTTCCTGCTCCCTGTGGGAAAGGGAAGGGACAGTCCTCTGCTGCTAGTGTCAGTTCACCCCTGCCTGCTTTTGGGGCGCTGTTGTAGGATGATCTGGGGATGTGGGTCAGCAGATGTCTTGGTCTAATTCTGCATTGAAGGTTTATATGCCACTTGGAAGCATGGCTGTGCTTTGCTGGTTTGTTCAGCAAATATTTTTCTGTGACGGTGTTCACATGGGTCCCAAGATGAGGAAAGAGATGAGAAAGTTGACTTTATGTTCAGAAGGCTTGATTTATTATTTTATGATATATATTATATTAAAAACTATACTGAAAGAAAAGATTTCAGCAGAAGGCTGGCTAAGAATAGAAAAGGAATGAATAACAAAGGTTTGTCTCTGACCAAGACAGTCTGGACAGCTGGACTGAGATTGGCCATTAATTAGAAACAACCAGATGAGACCAATCAAAGATGCACCTGTTGCATTCCACAGCAGCAGAGAATCATTGTTTACATTTTGTTCTTGAGGCCTCTCAGCTTCTCAGGAGGAAAAATCCTAAAGAAAAGATTTTTCATAAAACATGTTGGTGACAGTTGTAGGATGATCTGGGGATGTGGGTCAGCAGATGTTGTCTTGATCTGATTCTGCATTGAAGCTTTATATGCCACTTGGAAGCATGGCTGTGCTTTGCTGGTTTGTTCAGCAAATATTTTTCAGTTAATCTTCTGTGATGAACAAAATCCTGTCATGTGCATCTCACTGAATGCAGCCCAGGGAAAATTCAGTCAAAATCTGCAGAAGCTGGAGTCAGCATGCTGAGGATCTGCTCTGGAAGAAGGGTTGTTGCTTCCAGAGGGTTCAGATGGAAACCTCAGTGTATTAGGAGGCTGCTGTAGTGGCTTGTTATAGAAAAAATATAATTGAAAATGAGTTTTTTCCTTGAAATGATTCTTGAATTGGTACAAGCTCATTGCAGGATTGCAGTCCTGGAAATCCCATAATTTGAGGCAGCTGTTGCAAATCTCTCAATCAGAAAACAAAAACTGACCTAATGTTGTCCTTGGGACAAGCTTTTCCACAATTTCTTATTTCCCATTTGCTGGAATGTCACAGCACTCAAAGGAGATGTCCTGTGGAAGCTAAATAAATTGACATTGTAAAATGAGGATGAAAAGGATTATTGTAACTAATGTATTTGGAAAAAAGATAAACTGAAATGCTTATCAGGACTAAGGATGTTATCTGATCTGAAAACAACAGGCTTGTAGTGTGGCATGGTTGGGAGAGACCATTTAGGAGACTGGGACAGTGGGTGTTATCATTAGTTCTGGAAGGGTGGGGCTTCCTGTTTTTCTGATTTAAGTGTGAATTTGTGTGTATTTTGTTAAGTACTGGGAGGTTTGCTAAGTGAAGGAATGGAGGCATTGCAGGTAACTGAAAGGTATGTAGTTAAATATGGTGAATTACTGGAATGTAATTAGAATAAAAGTAATGGTGTACTCAGACTTTAGAACTAGATTAAAATTGGAGAGCCTTGTTGCACAAAGCTGTCCTGCAGTTGGCAAGGCATGGAGCATGGGTGTAAGGAATTAAAACATGGTGGGTTCTTGTTCTGACCACTGGCACCACAAGATCACTGAGTGCCAGTTCATGGTTGTTGTTGTGATGGCTTTTTAAGAGTCTGGCAGTCACTTTGGAATGAATGGGAATGTCTGAACTCTTGTTTGTGTTTGACTCCTCAGCGCCAACAGAGGCTTCAGAAGGAACGATTAATGAATGACTTCTCCACAGCCTTAAACAATTTCCAGGCAGTGCAGAGGCGAGTGTCAGAGAAGGAAAAAGAGACTGTAGCAAGGGCAAGAGCTGGCTCCCGTATTTCTGTAAGTATTTATGGGAATTTTGGAGTGACATTCTAAACTGAGAGTCTTCTGAGAGGTCTTGTACTTGCCTTCCAACCTCATACCTATTTACTGACACCTTACTGAGTGAAGCTGAGGCCTCACTGCAGTAGTTTTCCATTCCAGATGTTGGAATTAACTTTTTGTTTCAGTGTGCTCCAGTGTCAGTGTAGAGGAGGGAAGGAATCCTGGTAGTTGCAAATGTTGCAGAAGATGAGATGAGGAGTCAAAGCATATTGAAGAGCAAAGTATTGCAGGCTGCTCTTCACTTCATATCAGCCCTATGCTATGAAATTTGAGACTTCAGAATGAAGCTTACCACACCTTAAATTATATTTCAAATCTCACACTGTGTTGCTTTATATTCTTATAATTTCTGTCCTGCTAATATCTCCAATGTATGTTCACTGTTATGTTTTGACACACCCTTGTGGTTCCTAAGAATTCATAATAAAATGGCCAATGAAAGCATTTTTCTCCTCTTGCCTCAGGGCTTTCTGCTAGGTATGCATTCCTAATTTCTGCAAGGGAGCACATTTATCCATTGAATTATGCTCTTAAATTTTTGCTTCTTAATTTCTTCAAGGGAGCACATTTATCCATTGAATTATGCTCTTAAATTTTTGTTTCATGTTGGGGAAGGAGGTTACAAACATTGACAGCTGATCCAAGAACATGGACTGGCTGCTTTTGATCATTCACTTGCCTCTGATTTGCAATCTGAATCTAAAAATTAAATCTAAGGATGAAGCTAAAACTAATCTTACATAACCTGAGTTAAATCTGAGGGCTGCAGTGACAGTGGCATTCTCCAGGAACTCTCTGGACAGGATGTGCCTTGGTCTCCAAGATGCTGCTGGTGATTTTGTGCATGGTCCTGGTAGTGTGTGAGAGTGGTGACTCATTTATCTCTTCCAGGCTGATGAGCGGTTCAGAGAAGAACAGCTTGTTTCCTTTGATAGGTAATAACTTCTTGTACTCTTGAGGTTTTCACTGCATATAACTAAAGTTTTTATGGTGTGATCTATTACTGTAACTTGGGCCAGGCTCTGCAGGCTGAATGCAAAGCAAAAGGAGTTGAAAAGCAACTATTACAGCACATGTAATCTACTATGTAAATGCTGCATATGACACTATTTTATCCTCTTTAAGTACAAATTGTGTGATTACTACCCTGAGGGGAATAGTAGTGTCCTTAGGATGTGGCAGCTGGAGCTCCTGGTATTCTGGCCTGTAAACACAAGATTACCAGACAGGATTTCACTCACTGTGACTCTGTCCACATATTTAAATCATCATGGGTTTGGATGTTCTCTAGTAGCCCAGTTGGAGCTACAGCAGAATAGCAGATGAGGCTGCCTAAAATTCAGAAGTCCTGGACGTTGTGCACTGGCAAACTAATCCTGGAATGTGCACAAGACAGCATTGCTGTCACCTGTCAGACAGTTGTACTGCTCCTGCAGTAACAGTGTGCCTGTGTGGTAGATGGCTTTGTGAAATGTTACATCAACTCTGCAGTGTGGTAAAGAGAGCCTGAGCCCTTCCAGAAGTATCTGTGATTAATCTCTCCACTGGGCTGAAATCTGTTGGCCCTGTCTGTGTAAATCCTTTCACTTTCTGAATCAAGAGACCTTGCCTGCCTGTCTCATCCTCCCTCTGCAAAGTGCCCTTCATCTGCTCAGCTGCTTGCTGTGTGTCCCTTTGTTAGCCCTGGGCTTTCCCTCTGAGCCAGGGCTGAAACCCCAGGTGTTCAGTTCTGCAGCTGCTGGGATGGGTTTGTTTGCACACTCAGTGTGACCCAGAGATAAGAGATGATGGCACACAGCAGCTATTCCACAGTCAAAGCTGTTCTTGTGTGCTATGTGTCAGAAATTTCTGCTTTTGAGATCTGCAAACCCTATGGTCATCTCAGAGCTGAACTACTGGAATGGTCAGCTGTGTCTGACCTATTCATGGAGTTTATTTTCATTTCTTTAGGCACTTTTAAGACTTTAAAATTTACTATTTAGTGTTGTACCAAACACTGGACTGATACAATGTTTTGTGGCACACTTCTCTATTGAAAAGATGGAGATGTTGTCCTGGAAGAACATTCTAAGCTGAACATAGAGGTGGCTTTGTATTATAGATGCTGGCTCCACTCTAATTGATGTAACTTCTGCAGCAGTTGTGAAGAACCACCTCATCAGGGGAGAGGTAGACTGGGATGCAGAGTTACTTGAGTTTGAATATCTCTTTTGGTGTGTAATTTAATTCAAAGTTCCTACTAGACTAATGAATTAAAATGCTAAAACACTTTAGTCTTATCTCCAAATGCCAGATGGGTAAGAGTCTTTGAATCCAGATGTTTTTCAGGTGTTCTTCTGTTCTGTAAATGTGCTTGCAGGCTGCTCTCTATCAGAACTTTCACCCTGATTTCTCCCTTTTGGAGAGATGGTAAGAAGCAGGGAAGGTAGAGGTATTTTTTAAAAAAGCAGAACTGAAATAGGCAGTTTCTGCTGAAATGCTGTAGGTAACTGTTATATTCTAGAACAGAGTGTGCTATGCATGTAACTGCTTTCCAGTGCCTTCACACTGCCTGATCTGTCCCTTTTTCAATTGCTCAGGTTGTGACTGTTGTCACAAATTGGTCCTGTCCTTGAACACAGTGACAGGGCCAAGAACCTGGGGGTTGTTCTGTAGGAAACTCTTCAACTTTAACTCATTTTGCCATAAAATGCAGCATGGAAGTACCAATGCTCAGAGAGACACTGACTTTCCCTCTCTTTCCAGTGGGGAAGATTGGAATCAGATGCAGTCTCAGGAAGAAGATGTGGCAATAACTGAACAGGACCTTGAACTCATTAAAGAAAGAGAAACTGCAATCAGGCAATTAGAGGTGACCAATCAATCCTGCACAGTTAACAGCACTAGGAGATAAATTAAAGGATAATTAATGGGATGGGCTGAGGAGAGCTGATGGTGGAGGAATAGAGTTCCTCCTAGAGAGGGGTGATGCCAAGATAATCTGAAGGAGTTATATTTTCCCTCAGTGTTGACTGGTGATCCTTCAGATATGGCAGGAGCAACTCATGTTACAGTGTTCATGCTGTGCTAATTGCTGGTGTGATGAAACAAATATTCAGTAGCTGGAGCATTGTAGGCTCCCATGTTAATCCCAAATTGCACAGGTGGTAACATCAAGTCAGTGAATGCTGGTGCCTATTCTGACCCTTTGAGTGATGGTCAGAAGAGGTACTAAGTGAGGATTAGAAAATATTGTACCCAGTGTTCATTGTAACTTGTTAAACTGTTGTCTTCAGGCAGATATTTTGGATGTCAATCAGATATTTAAGGATTTAGCCATGATGATTCATGACCAAGGAGATATGATTGGTAAGTGCATTTGGACAATAAGGTTTTTCTTGATTCAGTTACATGTTTTGCCAGTTACATGGATTAAATTTTTCAGTATTTTGCATTAAAAGTATTGTATTTCTGGCTATAATTTTTAAACACTGAAGCTCTGAAATATTTTGCAATGAATTCTCCTGTTTTTTCCATAGATAGCATAGAGGCAAATGTGGAAAGTGCAGAAGTTCACGTGGAAAGAGCCAGTGAGCAGTTACAGAGAGCTGCCTATTATCAGGTAAATTCTGTGTGCCTGCTTGATTGTCAGTGTATGGTTGAGCACTAATGAAACAGGCAAGCAAGACACTGAGGACTGCAGCACACCAGACTAGTTATTAAAACCAGCTCATGCAAGCTGGCACTCATTCAGAATTGCCTGCAAGGAGTATATAAAGCACTTGAGTCAAAAACATGGTGTTGAAATTCACCTTCTACTTGAGAGTAAAAGAGTAGAAATAGAGTCTGGCACTCCACACTCTGCAAGTCTGTTTACCTGTCTTTGTTGTTGTTAGGAGTTAGTAGAAAAATGAGAACAAATTCTGATATTGTATCCAACTTGTAAACATATCAGCCAGGACTCTGACATGCAAAAATCTATGCCCAGACTCTGGTAACTTCTGGTGGCCAGGATTTGCAACACCCCTGTCCAGCTGCTGAGTTTCTATCCCAAAATCTGTGCTCCCTGTCCCATCAAACCTCTTGCAGTAGCTCTCACTGCTGTATGGTAGCCAGTGTGTTCTGTAGGTTCCTTTCACCATCCTGTCCCTTTAGGTCCAGCTTCTGTGAAGGGGTAAGGAGTGCAGTGGTCTAAGGTTCTGCTTTAGGCAGTCCCATTACTGCTGGGACTTTCACAAGAAAATACTGGACTCTTCCAAGCTGTTAAGTGGGAGGTGCTGGAGAGCAGTAAAACTCCAATGCTGTTGAGTGCAAGGCTGGGAATGTTGGTTTTACCATCTGGCAGCATGTAGTAGAATTCTCTCTCCATGGCTTCCTTGCCAAAGTTCTGAGGTATTTATAAATCTAAGTTTGGGAGCTGTTGGGCATGTTTTGCATGTGGGTTTTTTTTCTGGATGGAGAAAGAAGTGGTTATATATAGCTACCCTCAAATCCTTAGATGCCAAGTTAAAAATGTTTGGTGTATATGGATGGACTGTAGTTTCCTGTGATGAATAAAGTGAGAAAAGCTGTGAAATCCAAGTTCAGTAACTGTACATGAAATCATTTAAATTGTAGAAATACAACACCAAGCCAAGTGGCCAAGGGGAGATTGTATGTGAGAGCTGCTTAGGAGTTTGATTAGGAAAAAATCTAAATAGCTAAAAAGGTTTGGCCTTCTCTGAGACTTGTATTTTCCTTAAGAGAAGCAAAACCTGTCCCATTTTGACTTAGCTGCATCTCTTAGACCACTGCACTCCTAAAATTAAAACCATTCACCTGTTGAATCAACATGTTTAAGGAACATGTAAAAGAGTTCAGACTACAATGGTTGCTTCTCTCAAGTAACTGGGAGGGTACCAAGTGCTCTTGTTCACCCAGGTCAGTAACATGAATGGTAGCCTTGCTTTTTCCTCAAGTGTTCCTGGTGTCAGTGGCTTCTTTTCTCTTCTCTTATTAGAAGAAATCCCGGAAGAAGATCTGTATCCTGATTCTTGGCCTTGCTGTGGTCTGTATAATCATAGGACTCCTTATCTGGAAGACAACATGAAATATTCCCATGGGACCCAGTCTCACAGCTGAGATTTTTTCTGTCAGAGCAAACAGGCTGACTAGTCTTGGAGATGAATTGACCACCCTGAGAGAGCACAAGTTGGAACTACTTCTAATAATAGATATTAGCAACTAATGTGAAGATAACTAGTATAAGGAATTAGTGAACCATGGAGACAGTATTTATCAGTTTATATACAAATTATATTGTTTTATGTAACTCAAATCTCGTGGTTTTGCTTTCTGTAATGTGTTCTTCCCTGTCCCAGCTGTATGCTGAAGTGTGATCAATAATTGGAGATGTCTTGTTTCTGACAAGTTGCACAACTTCAACATTTTGTGTGTGTAGGTAACTTTGTTGGACTGGAATGAGAATGGCATTCAAAGACAGCCCCACCACCAAGTCCCATTATGTAAATCCAGCAGTTTCTAAAGTCTCCAGTATCTGCCCCATGGTTTTATTGTCTCCAAGTGGCTGTGGTTCTAGATTCTCTTGAAGAAAAGGATGTTGTCACAGATTTGAGAGGCAAGGAGGGTATGTGTGGATGATGATTTGAACCTCTACATGCTGGTCAGTTTAGCCTTGAGACTCAGAACAGTGTAGCTTAATTTTTTGGGGTGTGGTTGGGGTTGTTTTTTCACAAAATGCATCACTTGAGGACAGAATGTTCTTTGACTTAGAATCTAACAGTGCAATCTCCTTAGACAAACTAGCTGGTCGCTTGCTAGTGGACAAATAAATCTCTTCCAATGCTGACTCAAGCACTAAATATAAAAGGTTTAGCTGCTCACTCCCAACTTTTCAGAAGCTTCTAGGGGGAAAAACACTTAAAAATGAGGAAGTGGGCACCTAAGTTTACAAGCTAGTAAGATTAGTGAAGAGTTTTAGCAGAAATCTTGGTTCTGAAGAAGTGCTCTTGAAGCTCACTTGTGGTGTTCTAGTGAACATTGGGTACTTTCAAATTCTTTATGAAATAGAAAGTGCAGAAACTGGCTGAGTGAAGTGCTGGGATTTTCAGACTGGGGATGTGTGTGCAAATGAAAAGGATTGCTGGTTCCAGCTGATAGGGTTGGACAGAACAAGCAGGCACTCCCCACTTCAATGTAGCTCTGAACTGACACGCACTGAGGGAACAGAAATCTGTCCAAAGCCCAGTGGGGGTGGCAAATGCAGCATACTGACCCATTTTGTATTTAATCCTTCTTCCATGTCTCGTCTATAATAAAGTAAACGTGAAAGCTGGGAAGGGAGTGTTCTCCCAGTTGCACAGTGGTTTGCACTATTGCGCCGCCATTCCATCTAATAATCATCAATAAACACTTTTAAAAGCCTCTGTCAGAGCTCATTTCTCTTGCAGTTTAGACATTGGCACAGGTGTGTCTGCAGTTCCCCCTCGAAGCAGAGTAGAGGAATTTACATCAGCACAGTAGTGTTTCCTGCAGCTTTAGTTCTGTGCTCCCTGATTTTTCAGAATGAAACTCCCTCAAAATACAAAATTCATTTCACAAGGACATAGACAATACTTCTGTGCAGAGTCCTGTACAATAGCTGATTCCAGAGAAATTAAACTCATACCTCAGAGCAGCATTGGGTCAGCTCTGACTGTTTGCCTTTTGCTAGAACTTGGAGCCATTGGTGAGCCTGTATGATAAAATCTGACAAAGGAAGGGAATGCTGTGTTCTGCTCCTTTTTTAGAGTTTTCCTTGGAAATGGCAGGAGCTATTGATTTGTGCATGCCTGCTGCCAGGCACAGTCCTTTGGGTGTCACACTGCCCTGTAAGAACAAAAGCACTTCACTTCTGTTTGTTTGTTTAGGTCACCAGACCTAACCGGGAGCATTCTTTGTAGGCTCCATCCTTCTTCTATCCTGTTTTATTCCTCTGGAAACTGGAATTGAGGGTACAGGGTGCTGAGCTCAGGGTTTCTGTAACTGCTTGACTCCTTTCTCCTCTCTGCACATCGTTGTTCGTGGCAGCAGAACTGGTGGTTTTAACACTCTTGACTAATGCTCCCGAGCTTGGAAAGCCACAAGCCACTGTCTTGAAACCTAGAAACTCCCGTGGCTGTTGCTGAAGTGTCCCGGGTCTCGGATGTGTGTCCGACCCCTCTGGGAGTTTCTGGGAGCGTTCTGGGGAGCCTGGCGTGCCGTGCGGGCCGGGGACAGCCCCGGGCCAGAGCCCCGGGCACCTGCGGCGGCCGGGCCGAGCCGGGACAGAGGCGGCTTTTCACCGGGAGCGCTCGCACCGGGCCGTGCCCGGGATTCTCTCGGACAGAGGCGCTGTCCAAGCGGTACTCGGTACCGGGGCTGTCCTGAGTCCAAGGGTCGGTACCGGCGCTGTCCCCGCGGTACTCGGTACCGGAACTGTCCCCGCGTCCCAGAGTTGGTACCGGCGCTGTCCCCGCGTCCCAGCGTCGGTAGCGGGGCTGTCCCCACGTTCCAGGGTCGATAGCGGGGCTGTCCCCGCGTCCCAGTGTCGGTACCGGCGCTGTTCCAGGGTCGGTAGCGGGGTTGTGCCCGCGTTCCAAGGTCGGTACCGGCGCTGTCCTCGCGTTCCAGTGTCGGTAGCGGGGCTGTCCCCGCGTCCCAGTGTCGGTACCGGCGCTGTTCCAGGGTCGGTAGTGGGGCTGTCCTCGCTTCCCAGTGTTGGTACCGGCGCTGCCCGCAGCTCTCGCGCCGGGTCCGGACGGAGGCGGGGCCAGCCATCAGTGGGCGGGGCACCATCAGGCCCCTCCCAGTCTCCGCCCCTCCAGCTGCGCGCGGTGCACGCCGGGGTCGCCGCGCGCCGCTCCGCGCCTCCCATGGTGCCCCGCGGCGGCTGAATGGGGCAGAGCCAAGATGGCGGCGAGCGCGGCCCCGGCGGGCGGCGGGTCCCTGTTCGAGTGCCCGAGCTGGTGAGCGGCCGCGCGGCCGAGGGGCGTGAGGGGCGCGGGGCTGCGCTCCCCGGGCCCGCACAGTGCTGGCCGGGCCGGCGGGGTCCGGGCGCGGCCCTCGGGTGCCGCCATCGACAGCGCCGCGGGGGGCCCGGGCCTCCCTGGGGTGCCGAGGCTTTTGCTGAGAGGTCAGACAGAATCCGTGGTGTGGTAGGAATTAAATATCCTGCTCAGGGGGCGTGTCCCGTACGGGAAATCTGTCAGCTTGGAACTAGGCTGGCGTTTTTATTAGCTTGAGTTCAGAAGTCAGGGCTGAGTGCTGCAGAAGCAGCATCGCGACCATGCCCTGGGCTGGGTTAGAGGTGGGAGAGCCCGCGGTGGAAGGGATCCCTGGAGATGCCCTGCCTCGCCCTCCTGCCGGGAGCAGAGCTTGGCATCAGGGTGCCCTTGGTCATTTGTTCTGTGTTTTGATCATCGCTGAAGAGATCTTGGCCCTCCTGCCTTCTGGTTCTGCAGGGATGGGATGGGTACCGGAGCACTGGCGTGGGATGGGTGCGGGAGCATTGGGATGGGTACAGCAGCCCTGGGATGAGATGGCATGGCATGGCATGGCATGGCATGGCATGGCATGGCATGGCATGGCATGGCATGGGTGCAGGAGCACTGGGATGGGATAGGATAGGATAGCATAGGATGGGATGGGTACCTGGGCACCAGAATGGGTACAGGAGCACTAGGATGGGTTGGGATGGGATGGGTACCAGGATGGGTACAGCAGCACTGGGATGGGTACCAGGATGGGTACAGCAGCACTGGGATGGGATGGGATGGGATGGGATGGGATGGGATGGGATGGGATGGGATGGGATGGGATGGGATGGGATGGGATGGATACCAGGATGGGTACAGCAGCACTGGGATGGAATGGATACCAGGATGGGTACAGCAGCACTGGGATGGGATGGGATGGATACCAGGATGGGTACAGCAGCACTGGGATGGGATGGGATGGGATGGGATGGATACCAGGATGGGTACAGCAGCACTGGGATGGGTGCCAGGATGAGCACCAGAGCACTGGGATGGGCACTGTGGTATTTTAAATCACACAAACAGCCCACAGCACCGGAGAGCTGGAGCTGTGTGGCCCAGCCCTGCCTGTCCCTGCAGAGCCCAGGCTGTCCCTGTTCACCCAGCTGTGTTGTAGCTCTCAGAGCTTTGTGACAGTGCTCATGTGTTGTAATTCAGACCTGGTTTCTAAGTACCTGCTTTAGTTGGTAAAGCCATTTCACCTCATGGATAAGAATGCCTCATGTATTTTAGGGTCTTATTTGTGCTTAACATACACAATAATAAACTTCTGCATGAGACAGGATGGTGTTCCATGAGATAATGACACAATAAACCAGATACAGCCAAAGATTATTCTGGATATTCAGCTTGAAATTTGAAATATCATCCTTTTTTTTTCCCTAGGGTTTTTATACAACAGTGATCACAATATGCTTTATATTCCATGGTAAATTGAAATTACTTGTACCTTTGAAAGCTGTAGATGGAGGAGCTGGGGAAACACAGCTTGTAAAATGCTCAGTCTCAGTGGCTTGCATGCTATTGCAGACGAATTCCAAAAGAAATCCCATCTGGAGGAGAGAAATGTAACACCTGTAACTGTGAGGGCCTCTTCAGGTACCTGGTTTGTGTCCTTAGCAGGGTCTGACAGGGAGAGTTTTCCTGTGTCCCTGCCCTGGTTTGGTTCTGGAGCACAATCTGTTGTGCTGGATGACAAATGAGGTGGGATCTGGGAGATGACCCAAACCCAGGGGTCAGGGGGCACGTTTGGGTGCCAGGTCCTGTTCTGTTCTCACATTTTTAAGGTTTTTTATAATTCACTTATTGCAACCTGAATGTCCTTTTACAATAATGTTCTAAAATTCTTGGGTACAGCAAAGTTCCTGTCTGGATTCTTTCCTTGTACATTGTAAGGAAACTTTTTATTTTCTCTTGGACCCTGTTGTATGTTTGACCCACATTGTATTGGTTTTAGGGACCATTTTTTGTGTGTTTGTAGCTGTGAAGTAAAGGAGTGCCTGAGACAATTTGATTTTGTCCAGTTGGCACGTGCAGACATGGCAGCTAACACCAGTGAAAGCTTTATGTTTTTCTCCTTTTGAAACCCAAAAGCTGTTTCATAAGAGGAAAAATAAAAAAGTGAGGCAGCAGGAAGGCAGCCTGGAGAGCTTCCAGTCACAGTGTTTGTGTTCTGAGCAGTGAACCCAAAATGGGAAGTGTTGGGTGGTGCTGGCTGGTGATAACCATGGTGGAAGTGAGGAGCTCTCCTACCAGGTGCATTGATTTATTTCTGGTTATTTTTCTGTTCTGCAAAACAAGTAGAGTGTATTTCATGCTAAGGCTCTGGATGCCTTCTGCTGACATCTGCTGATCTTCCAGCTCATGGTTTGAAAGTGTTTGTTCCTTTCAGAGCCAAGCAAAGAGTGCCCAGGTGTGATGTGGAACCTGGGCCTTTCCCAGGTAGGATTCTCCAGCCTGGAGGTGGTTTGGAAGAGCAGGCTTGGACCAATAGTGCAGTTGTTTAAAGCTCTGACTTGAGAGGATGTAAAGATACCCTGCAGGAAGCCAGGTCTTACACAAGCACCAAAAAGTCTCCTGTGCAGGCAGCATTGGAGGGCTTCATTCCAAGAGCTTTGGGTGACCAAAAGCATGGAGTGGCAGAGAGGCTTCACAGCCAGAAGCAGATTCTTCTGTAGTGAATTATCTTCAGTCTCCTCAACCTCTATTAAAATCAAAACCACAGTCTTTACCTATCTGTTTATGTTCCTGATCCTAAGGAGAGCTGCCTGGGGCCTGTGAGCACCAATCATATGAGAAACACATCTTAGGTATAACCAAAAGGAGTAGTTTTTTTCCTTGCCTTTAAGTTGTTGCCCATGTTTTGAGGTTTGCCTCTATCATTTTACCTCTTCCATAATTTGCATAGTGTCTGAGTACCCCATTTCCAGAAAAAACTTCTGCACTGAAATTCCCAGTTTTCATCTGATGGAAGTTGTGGCTCTGATTTAGTTTTTGTGCTGCTATAGGTTGCTTCTTCATAATCCATACAATATTTATTCTTTCTTTCCTTGTGTTTCCAGCTAAACTTCAGACAGATGAAGAACAGTGTTTGCCACCTTGCTGATGCCAGAACATGTTTAAGCATGTGTAACTCCTCTGTACATTAGCCAAGATTTGGGCTGTGCATTTACAGTTGGCATAAAGAGGGTGCCAATACTTCCTTTAGTTAAAATTTACCCATTCCATGAGATCAGAAAATGTCTTTGGATAACAATTAGACATCTTAGTTTGATTAAGACTTTTGCAAACCTTCTGAGCTGGCTTTAGGTGGTAAAAGTGATTTCTCTGAGGTACAGGTTATCTGAAATGACCATCAGATGTTTAATGGATGCTGCCTGGCCTGTCCTTTTGTCCTAGTGTAACTTGTGTTTGGAATTGTGACTCTTGCTTTACTCTCTTTGCCACATCAGTAGTGGGGATGTCAGGTTTGTCCTGGAATGGACATACATTAGAAATAGCTTGTTTGAAGGCAGCAGTTGTTTCTCTTTAGTTTCTTTGGCCAAAACCTGGCTATTCCTGGGGATGCTTTTACACAGATTTCTGGAGAGTATGAGCTCCAGAGTTCTGCAAATTTCACCCTGTCCTTGAAGTTGGACCTGAAGGTGTGTACATGAGTCACAGAGGCCAAGATTTTTAGGAAGTGGCTAAATTTAGCTTCTGAGTCACTTTTGGGAACCCAAATAATTGACCTATTTTTAAACTAACACAATAGAATTATGGCTGTACTGTCTATGTCCTAAATAGCATCAATTCCAAATTTCTTGTAGTGACTTACATCAGTCAGGCAGATATTATAACCCTGCTGGCATGTCAGCATTGAATCTGCACTGTGGAAGGGATTCTGATTTGTAAAAGCTCAGTTCTCTTACTTGGCACATTCCAAAGTGTTGATGGCCTTGTCCTTCTTTTCCAGAATGCTTTATCTTTGTTACAGAGACATGGCCTGGCCTTTGGAACGTGAGGTGGAGAAAGCAAAGAAACACATTTTTCTGTTTCTAGTAGAGAAGAAAGATTTCTTTGCTTGTAGGTATTTAAATATTTTAAAAACCTATGCTGGACCCTGCTTTTGTTCAGTGGTATCCCTTGGAAATACTTAACTGCTGATCATTGTAAGCAGTTGATGTCTCTTGTAAGTCCAGCAAATCCACATGTGCAGCTGCTGAGGGAAATCCCAAGCTGGGAATGCTCCTGTTCTCCTTGCCAGTCAGCTCTGTTAACTCTCTGGAAGGCCTCACATCCCCCCCAGGAGTTCCAGGATTCAGGAGGCAGTCAGAGCATCCTGGGTCTCAGTCAAGCTCACTCAGCTAGGGACCAGCACAATCAGTGCATTTGCAGGTGTTATTTTCAGGTCACTTGCAGGATGCTGCCCTGGGGAGGCACTGGGGGCTGTGATGCACCATCTGCAAGGTACAGAAGAAATTGCTTTTTTCTCATTTTCAAACACAAGCACTTGTGCTATAGCCAAGTTGTGATAGGAGAGCACTGGCCTTGGGCAGTGCTAAGGGCTCTTTGTGTTCTGTTGAGAGGACAATCTGCTGATTCTCCATCCTTCAGAACAGTGCAGGAAAATTCATTTAGTGGATGTTTTAGCACATAGTGGAATTAGTTTAGTGGAAAAGGACTTTTGAAACATTGGACATAAAATGGGAAAAAACTGCTCTGCTGTAGCAGCATAAGGCCAGCTTTCTAACCAACTTTCTTCTAGGAGATTTCTGTGAGAGATTTCCTTTCATGTTTTACTCCTTGATCCATGAGGTGTGAGATTTGATGGGGCAGAGCATGTGAAGGGTGACTGATACTTCCAAATCCAGCCATTACTTCTGATCTTTGGTGGCTTTGGAGCCAATTCGTTTTTAATATAAAACTGAACAATCTTCCTACTTTTTTCATTAAAAGCATTTTCAGGTATCTAACTTGAGCAGCCTGAACTGTGACTTTGACTTAAAATGTTCCAAAGGAGTTTTCTATCAGAAATTATTTCTCTGAATTTGTTTTCATGGTATCATAATCAGTATTTACAACCTTCCTGTGTTCAGTCTTTTGCAGGAATAGGTAGTTGGGGGAAATACTGCCTACAAAGGATTCTCTGCAGTCCAAAAGAGCCCAGAGAAGAGGTAGATTTTTCTAGCACTTTAATTCACAGCTGAAGGCACTGCTTTGTCATACTGCTGAGCTTGGTTTATCTGTTGAAAATAAAGTTGAGGGTAGAGGCAGAGTAAAAATAAGAGCAAGAATGAACCTAAAAGTAGAGGGGGCAATGAAAAAGCAGAGCTGGTATATAACAAAACAGCAGCATCAGACAGGATTCAGCTGTGCTGGAGCTCCTGGGGGCTCTCCTGTGACCTGACAGGTACAGGGAGGGAGTTGCTAAAATGTGATAGGACAGGCTGACCATTGAGTATCCAGGAAAAGATCACTGAAAGAAAAAGCAGAGGCCAGACTGAGTAAGAAGGAGACTTGTAGAATGAATTTGTTGAAAGGTTTACCTGTTTGGAAAGAAAAAATAAAAAAATTGGGGAAGTAGGAGTTGTTTGATCAGCGTAATGCTGATGTGTGAAAATTACCAACAGTTGGGTTGCAGACTAACCAGAATTTGGCAATTTCAGAGGAAGGAGGGAAAACAAGTTTTTCAGTGCTCAGAGGCAGAAAGAGGGAATACTGAGAAGTGGACAGGAATCCATGGAAGGAGCCTGTGTTCCAGTGAAAGCTGAGCACTGAGATCTGCAGGGAGCACAGCAGCAGACAGCAGTGCTCAGGGGTAGCCTGGCTGGAAGTTGCTTGAGCAGTACCTAAGAGGAGGAGCTTCCCTGGCTGTGCTGGAGGGACTCCAGCTCATCACAGAGACTGTGTCCCACCTTTGGGAGCATTCCCCCACATCACCATCATCCCATTCCACTGGTGAAGTCACCACTTGTGCTGGAGTTTAGCATCCTCTGCTGTTGCTGCTGCTGTTTGTTCCAAAACACTAGGAGTCAGAATTAACCATATACTTGTTAGGGTGGTGTATCCACAGGTTTTGAGAAGGGCCTGGCAAGAGAACTTGTGAAAGTCCCAAGTGGTCAATTCAGAAAGGGCCAGAGAGATCTGGGCAGGCTGGTGTCATGGATTGGAAACAAGAAAGGAAAATGCCTGGCAAAGAAATGAAGTAGAAATAACAGGAGATTGTGTTCTTACATGAAATAATTGAGGGGAGCTGACCTTGCAGCACAGATAAGGCACACCCCAGAAACATGAACATCTGTATTTAACCCCTTCAAAGAACTTCAGCTACCAGTGACCTTTCTTTCTTCTCCAGCCACGCTGAGAACATCACTGCCATTGTCACTGTTCCCTGGGCTGGCTCATGCACTGAGCAGAATGGGAACATGATCTCTGCAGAGTTCCTCAGCAGGGCAGCAGTGCAGCCAAGAACTAGGTCACTGCTGCTGCCTGGAAAGCTGCTCCAGCCTTGGAGACAAGCAGCAGAGATGTGAGGAAGTCCTAGAGATGCAGATCCTGAGCTATCTGAGCAGAAGAAGATCCTTTGGTGCTGAGAGCTGAGGGATCCTGTGTGGTGCAGGTGGCACAGCAGTGTCCTGACTTTGAGCACTGTAGGTGCCCAGTGTGATCCTGCTGCCCCCATGAATTCACCCCTTGCTGTGATCTGCTGAGTCCCTCAGGCCTCTGTGCTCCCTCTGCCCTGGTGGGAATGATGCTGCAGACAGGAGAATCTGCTCCAGGAGGTGAGCAGGAGCACTGGGGCTGCTCTTTGTGTGGAATGTGGTGGGAAGGGCTGTGCTGCCAGAGGACAGGGGTTCCTCTAGGCCTGCAGCCTGTTCTGTGTGCCCTGTCACTCTCACAGGTGAGTGTGGAGGAGCACTGGCTGTTGCCCAGCACTTTATAATACTACAGGTGTGTGCAGAGCCCCTTTGAGGTTTTTGCCATCACTATCCTAGAGGGGAAAGGTGGTAGAAGTTTCTGTTCCTCAGCAGCCAAGGGTAGAGATGTGCTATTCTGAGGGTGACATGATGAAACAGCTCAGTCCCAGCCTGTCCCCATCTCTAGTTCTTGGTCTCACACTATGTGCTCTCAGGACTTGCTCTGATAATTGTGTAAATCAGATGGTTTTCACCTGGAGAGGTAGAGCTTGAGATGCTTCATGTCCTGTTACTTTCACTCTTACCATAAAAAATTCTTGGCTTGTGTGTTGTCAGAAGGAATCTGCAAGGAGGAAAAGAAAATCATGGGATTTTCATATTTTCCCTAAAATACTTCTGCTTACATTTGTGTAGGTTTGATCTGTAGCTCAAGCAGCTCTAATAGTAATATAATTTTTATTAAATGTTTTGATACTATATTTTTCCTTTAATTTCCAGGGCAGGGAAACCACCACCTGGCTTACATCTGGATGTAGTCAAAGGAGACAAACTCATTGAGGTATGGAATTAGGGTTTGATGGATTTGGTGTATCAGCAGCAGAACATTCCCCTTCATTTTCCACACTTATTCATAAGTATTTCCATTCTCTCATGTATTCATTATTGTCAAATCAGGTGGTTTTTTCTCTGAAACAACGAATGAAGTGACTTTTCCCTTGCCTCATGCCATGCAGGGCTTCCATCAGTTAAACCTCTTCCCTTTGTACTGCTTGTTTGAGAAACCTGTCTGGTCAGTTTATTTTTTAATTTTGCATTACAGTCAGATTAACCAGGCATCCTGTATTTTGCAAGAGTGCTGCTCTGTCCTACAGTATGAAATACAGTTTGATTTGATTTTCCTCCCACATTCAGGATCTGTGAACAGTGTTGTGATCAGCACAGATACAGCAAGTTATTTTTATTACAGCACCATCTCATTCTCTATTTCATATTTTGTCTTATATCACATTGAAAGTAATAAATAAAGAAAAGTCTCTTTACCATTGTTGACAGAGAGAACCCGAACCAATGAATGTATTTCAGTGTGGAGAGACTCCTATCTTGAAGCTGACTGAAACAGAAATGTTTCTGGGTGTAGTGGTTTGACACTGGCCAAATGCCAGGCACCCACAAAAGTCATTCACTTATCCTCTCCTGCTACAGCTGGGCAGGGGAGAGGGGAAAAATTAAATGAAGGGCTCATGAGTTGAGATAAGGATTGGGAGAAAAAAAACACTCTAAGGGCAAAACAGGTTCAAATGTAAAGGTATAAAGTAAATGTATTATTAACAGGGTCAGAGGAGGCTAACAAGTAAAATAAGCCTTTAATACACCTTTTATTCCCCCAGCCCTTCCCTCTTTCCCACTGACAGCACAGGGAGATTTGGTGGGGGGTGGGGGTTTTGGTCATTTAATCATTTGAGATCTTCTCTTTGCTCAGGGAGAGGAGTGTTTTCTCTGCTGTGCCATGGGGTCCCTCCCACAGGCAAACAGGCTTCCCAAAACTGCTGTGGTGTGGGTCACTCATCCATGGGGTGCAGTCTTTTAAGGCTGGGCTGCTCTAGTTTGGAACCAAAAGGAACCTCTGGATCACAGCTTTCTCTGGCATCCACCCACTCCAGTGTGAGCCCTTTTCCCATGGGCTGTGGGTGAATCTCTGCATCTCCTGTGGATCCCCAGGGGCTGTGGGTGGATCTCTGCATCCCCTGTGGATCCCCAAGGGCTGTGGGTGGATCTCTCCATCCCCTGTGGATCCCCAGGGGCTGAGGGTGGATCTCTGCATCCCCTGTGGATCCCCAGGGGCTGAGGGTGGATCTCTGGCTCCCCCATGGACTTCATGGATTACAGGGACACAGCTGCTTCACCATGGTCTCACCACAGCCTGCGAAGGAATCTCAGCTCTGGCACCTGGAGCACCTCCTCTCTCTCCTTCTCCACTGCCCTTGGTGCCATCATGGTGTTTTCCCTCACATGTTTTCCTCAGCTCCTCCTCTCCTCTGTCTAGAAGGAAAAACTGCTGCTGGTAGCTGCCATTGCCAACAAGTTCCACCAATTTAAAGAGTCTTGCAAGATTCTGTAGTGTTGAGCCAAACAGCACTTGGATGTGGTCCTTATGTTTCTCTGTTCAGTACAGGTGGCAAAGAGTTTTTCAGTTTTGTCTTTTTTGGTAGGCAGCAGTAACCAGGGAGAGCTTTGTTAAACCCTGGGGGTTACTGAGCACTTGATACTAACCGAGCCATCAGTGTCCCACCCTCTGCAGAGGCCTGAGGGACACCCTGTGATTGCTGGGTCTGCAAAGTGCAACAGCAAAACAAGCCATGCAGTGTTTAAGCTCAGTGTGTGAAGAAAGACACTGGGTTATAGCTCAGAGGCACAGAACATTCTGGAAATGTTGTCTTGAATTAAAGGCAGTACAATTATCATCTCTGTTGATGATTTGTTGTAGTAACTTCCATGAATTTGTGTCTTTGCAAAATCTCTTCAAGTGCTGCCCAGTCAGGGCAGTATTGTTTGTGTGTTACAGGCAAATGAAAACTTACAGGATGCTTTGGGTTTCACTTGTGGGCAAGAATGAGAAATGGTTTGATCAGTTTTTATGGTAACTGAAATTGTGAGGTAACTGCTTGCAGTGTTTGTGGAGCAGACTTGAGTTGATGTATTTAACAGTGCCAGACTAAACTGAAATATTGATGAGCTGTTGATGCTTTGTCTTGAATTTGCTCTATTTATTCATGTTCTTGAATTTTTTTCAGGAAGTTCCAAAAGATTCTAGGAGTCTAATATCCTTCTCTGTTTAATATTCTACCTCAGAAACTCATCATTGATGAGAAGAAATACTATCTCTTTGGGAGAAATCCTGATCTCTGTGATTTTACCATTGACCACCAGTCTTGCTCTCGGGTCCATGCTGCCTTGGTCTATCACAAACATCTCAAGAGGGTTTTCCTCATAGATCTGAACAGCAGTAAGTAGTGTGGCATTAACCAGACAGAAGAGCTGTGCTTCAGTGCTTAAACATTCTGAATCTGAGACACTTTTTCCTTTTCCATTTTTGTCTGCACTGTGGGCAAATGGATATAACTTGAGTTGGCCTTGTAGGGAAAGACAAGGGTTAGGGCAAAGGAGTGTTTGCTCCAGTCAGCCTGCAGCTGCCTCACTGGGTGCTTCAAACATTTCTAACTTGTAAGAGGCCAAAGGAGAGGAGGAAAGTGACTTGACCTTCCCATCACAATTTTAGTGAAGCCTTGTGTTCTGAGGGTGATTTCCCAAGGTCTGAAACCTGTCAGGTGTTTTTTTGCACTGTCCAGACCGTACATCGGGACCTGCAGGAATACAGAAAGTAAAATGTGTTTGTAGTTAATTTCCAGTGATTTTTGAGGACCTCTGGTGTGTGTTATGTCAGTTTGTGATGTGGTGGGTCTGCATAGCTGATGCTTTCAGCAGCACCTCAGTGCCTTGTACCTTTGAACGATTGTTACCATTCCTAACATTCTCAAACTTGAACTGGAATACCATGATCCCAAGCTCAACAGAATATTTTGCATTTTGATGTCCTCAGCACATGGCACGTTCCTGGGCCACATCCGTTTGGAAGCTCACAAGCCCCAGCAGATCCCCATCGACTCCACGGTTTCCTTCGGCGCCTCCACGCGCGCGTACACCCTGCGCGAGAAGCCGCAGACGCTGCCCTCAGCAGTGAAGGGGGACGAGAAGATGGGTGGTGAGGATGAGGAGCTGAAGGGTTTGCTGGGGCTGCCAGAGGAGGAGACAGAACTGGACGTGAGTATATGTCACCATGATATTTTCTGAAAAATCCTTCACCAGGATTTCTTCTCTTGGGAAGCTTCAGCTTCTCCCTGTTTTGCTGCTTTGGAATGTGATTTGAAGATTGTTTATCCAGCATGTGAATTGTTTTAATTTAATGACCAATCGTGGTCCAGCTGTGTCCAGGCTCTGAGGAGTCACGAGTTTTTATTATTCATTCTTGTCAAGCCTTCTGATGTATCTTTTTCTTTAGTATAGTTTCAGTATAGCAGAATGGAATGGAATGGAATGGAATGGAATGGAATGGAATGGAATGGAATGGAATGGAATGGAATGGAATGGAATGGAATGGAATGGAATGGAATGGAATGGAATGGAATGGAATGGAATAGAATAGAATAGAATAGAATAGAATAGAATAGAATAGAATAGAATAGAATAGAATAGAATAGAATAGAATAGAATAGAATAGAATATCAGCCTTCTGAGAACTTGGAGTCAGATTCTCATCTCTCATCTCGTCCTGGGGACCCTCACAAACACCACAAGTGTGATGGCACACTGCCTTGATGGCTTTTCCAGCAAGGACAGCATTCCCCCCCTCGTTTGCTTAGTCATGGAATCATTTAGCTTGCAAAAGACCTTTAAGATCATCAGGTCCGTAAATCTAACAGTGAAGTTGAAACTAAACAATGTCCTGTGGTCCTCTGATGTGCACAGTCACGTGATTAAATCAGACTTCATTTGTTTGTAAATTTGCTGTAGAATCTGACAGAGTTTAATACAGCCCACAACAAAAGGATCTCCACACTGACCATTGAGGAAGGGAACCTGGACATCCAGAGGCCAAAGCGAAAGCGGAAGAACTCCAGAGTGACGTTCAGTGATGATGATGAGATCATCAATCCAGGTAAGGAGCTTGCTCTCCTTAGGTTTGAGGTGAAGTCCCTAAGGTCCTATGAGGTGTCTTTTTACTAAATTGAGGAGAGAAACTTCTGGGCTTATTTCCTTTTTAAGGAGATGAATAATTTGGTCGCTCCATCGACAGGGGGCACATTTCTACATTACCCCACAGAGATTTATTTCCCATGTGCTCACTGAAGGCATCACAGGTTGTGCTCACAGGTTGTGCTCACAGTCATCCCTGTTTTTCTTTGCAGAGGACGTGGACCCATCTGTGGGGCGGTTCAGGAACATGGTACAGACAGCAGTGGTCCCTGTTAAGGTATGGGGTGACTCCTACCTTTCTCATTAGCACATTACATTGATGAATTCACCTTATGATTTATGAATTGCACCTTAGAAACAGAGTGCTCCCACATGGGAGGTGTTTCATTGTTAAGCAGAAGTCATGTCTCTGTTCCACAGTTGTCTTTTTTAGCAAATTTGAGCATTTCTCTTTGAACCCAGCTTTAGCTTTTTTCTTTAATAACACATGAGGTCAATGGTGATTTTTTTTTTTTTTGTCCCAAAAAGAAACACTTTCTAGAAATCTAGTGCATTAGTTCCAGGTGTCAGATAAAACTGTGGTAATAGAAGGGGAAAATGAGAGTTTATTTAAATACTGTGTTTGATGTTTCATAGGTTTGTGTACTAGAACAAGCAGGTTTAGGCTTTGCTCCAAGATGAGTGTTCTGTTTAATTGGAGTATGCAAGGAAAAAGAAAGATCTGCAGAGCTTCAGAGCAGCTAAGCCACTGTGTAACAGCAATTTCACTTGTTGCTGGTATAGACTAAGTAACATCATGTGGAGAAGGATAATAGTCCATAAACCCAGACTGCAGGAGAAGATTCCAGTGATCAGGAGCAAAATCACCCAAGTGATCTAGAAGATGCAGTTTCTTTCTGTGGGGGAGGGAAGGTTTGTGTTATAATGCTCTCAGGCACATGGTGGGACTTGGGGTGTTGTGTGCAGGGCCAGGAGTTGGACTCAGTGAGCCTTGTGGGTCTGTTCCAACCCAGGACATCCTGTGACCTACTTGGTCTTTGTTCAGGATGAGCTCAAGATTGGCAGGAGGGTAAAGGAGGTGAAGAGGTGCTCAGACTTCATCTGAGTTACACCTGTGTGTCAGCTTTTGTCTCCCTTCCTGCACTGTGCACATCTAAGAGTTTATTGTTGTGGTTTTCAAGGCAACCCAGGTTTCCAGGAAACCTTGTAGGACAAAGACTGACATGGCCTGTTAGCACTTTGTATGTGGCAGATTTAGGTGCCTCTTGGGGGAAAAACTTGGAATATTACCAATACAGCTGGACAGGACATGCCTGAGCTTGTCTGGCCTTGCTGCTGAACCAAACAGCAGCACTGTGGTGTTTCACCCCAGGGACACTTTTGGCTGGCTGGGTGTGTGGTGTTTCACCCCACAGACACTTTTGGCCATGGCTGTGTGGTGTTTCACCCCACAGACACTTTTGGCCATGGCTGGGTGGTGTTTCACCCCACAGACACTTTTGGCCATGGCTGTGTGGTGTTTGACCCCACAGACACTTTTGGCCATGGCTGGGTGGTGTTTCACCCCACAGACACTTTGGGCTGGCTGGGGGCTGCAGCTGGGCACGTGGGGACAAGTCCAGGCGTGCAGGAGCTCTGGTGGCTGCAGGATGGAGCTTCCCCCATCACAGGGGCTGCTCCTCGGGATTCCCTCTGCCAGAGAAGCTTTAGGGCCATGGGGAAGGAAAGGAGTCGGTTCTGATGGAGGGTTTGGATCCAGAGCTTTGTTCTGGCCCACAGCCTCTGAACCCAGCCCCAGCTCCAGCAGAACTCCTGACCCCGTGGGTGCTGCTCCTTTTAACCCCAGGGAGAGGGCAGGGAAGGGGTAGGGAGCCACCAGCCAGGTACAGGAGGGGAGGTCTCAAGGGACAAAGGACACCTGGATGGCCCAGTGCCCCCCGGGGGTAGAGGGCATCCTTTGAATCTGCCAGTCACTCGAGCCCTTCTGGAATGCCAGGACTGACAGACAGTGCTGGGAGGGGAAAGGAGAGGGGACTGACACACCTGGGGGGGAATCTTCAGGGGAGGGACCCGGGGTTCTGGGGTAAACCCTGAAATCACAGCACAACAGAAAACGGTCTTGGCACCCAGTTTAAGCAGGCTGATGTTCCATGCATTGTGAGTAACTCTCTAACTCCTCGTGCCTGCAGAAGAAGCGCCTGGAGAACGCGGGCTCGCTGCCCACGGACGAGTCGGCGTCGCGGCGCATGCAGAGCTTCCCCTACAGCGGGGGGCTCTACGGGGGGCTGCCCCCCACCCACAGCGAGGCCGGCTCGCAGCCCCACAGCGTCCACGGCACCGCGCTCATCGGGGGGCTGCCCATGCCCTACCCCAACCTCGCCCCCGATGTGGACTTGACTCCAGTTGTGCCCTCCACAGTGAACATGAACCCAGCTCCGAACCCCGCTGTCTTCAACCCTGAAGCTGTGAATGAACCCAAGAAGAAGAAATACGCCAAGGAGGCCTGGCCGGGCAAGAAGCCAACCCCGTCCCTGCTGATCTGAGCTGGGCTGAGGGAGGGGAGGAGTTACAACTCCAGAAACTTTTCATGTGCGGTATCGTCTTTTTAAAATTTCAGTGTCCTAACAGATGTAATTCCAAGATTGGAGGAGTGAAATATCCTTTAAAGATCTGTCTTCAAATGTTTTTATATGTCTGTTATAAAAAAAAGAAATACAGCTCCCGTCTCCTTTTGAACCAAAACCCCTACAGCCTTTTCTTAGCCACCACTGTCCCAGAGGTCTTTGTGCTGAGTTTGGATCCACAAGTCAAAGGGGCAGTCACACAGTTTCATTATCTCTTATGGCATGACCCTGCAGGTCCGTGTATTTCAGTGCAGGGCTCGCTCTGGTGATGCTGTTCCTGCTGAACATTCTCACAGCGGGGCAGCTCTGTCAAGAGGAAATGTTTGTGGGGCCAAGCCTTGCAGAATCCCATTGGAAAGAGTTGTAAAACTTGCAGAATATAGGTCAGCTTTTATTTTTTATATTTTCAAAACCCCACCAATGTGGGGCATTGTCTTTTTTATTATTATTATTATTATTATTTTTAGTTTGGCTACAGCTTGTTTTGATTTCCACATAAAACACTAGATCATCCCATGAGCCATGAGTTGAGATGGATAAGCAGGGAGGCAGGTGGGTTCCTTAGCTTTGTTCCAGTGCTGCAGAATGGGGTCTGTGGGATGGATACAGGGTGCAAACAGGGCATCCAACAGGATCAGGCACTGCCTGCACTGTGCCATTGTGACTCCCCTGGATAACTCAGGGTGAAGTTAACACAGTGGAGTTTCTGTTAGACTTGGTGGCTCCTGTAACTTTAGTTTCATTTTTATTTGCAAATGGAACTTTTAAGTTTAGAGTATATGAGATTCATCAAGACAAAAAGCTGGGAGGACTGGCGTGTTCCCCACACACTAATATTTTAGCTGCTGGGAACTGCAGGTGAGAGTTGAGTGCTACTGAGAGCCAGAATAGGAATTCTCAGTGGACTTGGGTTGTTGCTCAAGCCCTTTAGTTCCTTGGGTTGATATTTGAAAATTATTCACATACTCAGAAGTATTGTGGCTGTACTTTATGCAAGGTAAAGCCAGAGCTTTATTATTCTTAAGTTTATTCTGGATTTTTGTACACACTCTAATGCAGTTCAGCTACAAATTCCTTTGCTGTTTGGGGGATCCAGGAAATGTGCACTGAAATGAGAGCATGTACCTGGCTGTTCACTGTGTGCAGGACTGCAGCTGCTTGGGGAGGTGGTGCCAGGTTCTTGGGGCTGGGCTGTGTTCCAGGGAGCTGGGATGGTGCTGGATCAGTGCTGTGCTCCAGGGAGCTGGGATGGTGCTGGATCAGGGCTGTGTCCCAGTGAGATGGGGTGGTGCTGGATCAGGGCTGTGTCCCAGGGAGATGGGATGGTGCTGGATCAGGGCTGTGTTCCAGGGAGCTGGGATGGTGCTGGATCAGGGCTGTGCTCCAGGGAGCTGGGATGGTGCTGGATCAGGGCTGTGTTCCAGGGAGCTGGGATGGTGCTGGATCAGGGCTGTGTTCCAGGGAGCTGGGATGCTGGATGCACCAGACCCATTTCAGAGAGATGCCCCAAAATCTGTGAGTTCTGCTCTGCAGTGATTGCTTCTATCATGTCCCTGAGGTGCCAGCAGGCAGCTGCCCAGCTCACAAGAGCCATGGCTTTAGAGACTGCTCTGTTCCCTCCCCACGCCATCACATCCAGCTCAGACTGTTCCTTGTGTGGATTCAGCACCTGCTCCATGATCCAGCTGTGCTGCTCTGTGTTTAAGTTGCCATTGATGGTTCAGCTGTTGGGCATTTGTTCTGCTTCCCAGTGCTCCCACAATAACTCAGAATCTTCCTCTTTAGTCTGGCCTCTAAGATTTTCATTTCCCAGCCAGTTGCTTTCTAAGGCAACTCTTTAGAGTAAGACTAGTCAGGACAAACAAAAGTTGAGCAGGTTTCCTTCTTTTTTTTTTTTTTTTTTTTGTTTTGTTTTATTTTGGGGGGAAGAGGGTTGGGGTGGGGGGTTTTTGGAATTTTTTTTGCAAGTGGCTCTTTGCAAGATTTTTCTTGACAAGGGAAACTTCACTGCTCGTTTTTTAAAGCTCTTCTCCTCTCAGACTCTGAATCAGCTCTTATTATTTCAGAGCTCAGGGGCCACAGCTGGCCACGAGGGGACAGGAACATCGAGGGGCTTTGTACAGACATTTGTACACTTGTGTAATATGTAATAGGCCTTTTCACACTTCTGTTGAGCTTTTTACCTGTAACCTTTACTATGTTGTAAATTAAATGCAGATTTTGCCAGGTTGGAGAGTGTAGTGTGTTGGTTCCAGTCTGCACTGGTACAGCTGAGCCTGCCTGACGTGCTGTGGCTCAGGGGGGGATCCTGCCATGGCCAAGTGCCCTTCTCCCTGCAGGCCTTGGCCTTGGGCTGCCTCAGGCTGCAGCTCCTAAAGCTGCCCCAGCTGCTTTGCTTGTGACCTGCTCTGCTGCCTCGTGCTGCACTTTGGTACACAAGTGACACTTAACAGTGGATTTTGAACAGTGGTTGCTTTTGTTGTCCGAGTCGAGTTTTATCTGGTTCTGGCATAATCCTCCACAGCCCAGCTCTGCTGCTCTCATTGTTCAGCCTGCTCCTCTGCCAGAGTGAGGCCTTGGGCAGGCTGAGGCACCATCCCCTGTCACTGGATCTGCAGCCTGCCCTGGCCTCTCTGGGCTGTCACCCCAGCCCACCTTGCTTTGCTCAACAGCCACAGGCTGCTGTGGAGCAAAGCCACCACAAGACTTCCTGAGTCACCAGCTGTGCAGAAGTGTGTGCCAAAATAAGGAATGCTGGCAGCAGCCTCTGGAACATGTGGCAGCTCCCTACCCTCACCCTTTGCCAGTTATGTCCACGGGGAGGCCTGGTCTTCATCTGATTTGTGGGGCTGCCCCAGCAGTCCTAGCAGAGGGGAGACACTCCTTCTTGCAGTCACTTTGGCTCAACAGGGCTCTCAAAAACATTGCTCTTCACACATCAAGCTTCTCTAGAAAATTTCAAATCACAGGGCTTTTAGTAAACATTGACAATTTTGTCCTGTTTTCCAAGCAAGTTCTCAATGCCAAAACCACCAATTCACATGCAGTGTAGTGTGATCTCATGCCCTCCTCCTTTTCTCTTGCTCTTGGCCATCACAGCACTGGCTGAGGACTGAGAAAACCTATGAACATGCAGAAAACCAAAAGCCAAACACTGCTGGCAGCAGAGGCAGAGCTGTTGGTTTTCACACACTCATCATACTTTAGAAAATCGACTTCCCTGATGGCACACAGGTGATCCACACGGCATTCCTGCTGGCACTGCTCCAGGTCATACCTGGCAGAGTTAAACTCGTAGTACAGCTGCAAGTAGTGGGGGTCCCTGGAGATCCTCTCCAGCACTGTCTGCATGGAGCCTGCAGAGCCATCAGGGACCTGGAAGGCTTCTGTCAGCCTGTACTCTTCCTCCCACTCGGGGAACTCTTCCTGCCGTGCTGAGGCCATCGTGTTGGCACGAGTAAGGTTCAAGTAGTAAGTCACCATATCCTGAGAGAGAGAAAAACAGAACTGGGGGACATCAGGACAAGATTGGCCCTGGGTGAGACACTGGGTCAGGTTTGGCCCCCACCCCAAGGGCTCAGCTGCACTTGATGGGGCTTCCTACCCAGGGGACACCTCAGGTGAGAGCCCCCAGAACCCACCCCAAACAGAGCCTGTTTCCTAAGGGGTGAAGGGGTGGCTTTGCTCTGCTTGACTTTGACCTCCAAACATCAGAAGCTTTGAGCCTGGCCTGCTCAGACATCAGTCAGTTACTATCAACACTGCCCAGCAGAAGCAAGGGCTACATGAGTGTTACTGAGCAAAGATAACTTCTCAACTGTGAACAAACTGAAGAATCAAGTTTTTCACAGCTGTTGTCAGTCTCTTGCCCTTTTTCTCTCTGCTTCACTGACTCCCCAGCCTTGCACAACATATCTTAGCATTCACTTCTATGCTATAAACATGTAAACAGAGCAACTATAGACAGCTTCATCCACTACAAAGGAGGGCATAAGCACCCATCCTCCACCTCTTGGCAAACAAGAGATGGGAAACAGAAGCTGCCCCCACAATTCACTTCAATTCAGAGGGACACAGATAATTTTTCAGATGGTTTAAAGGTTTTGGAGAGGGTCTGACAAGTCTGTTGTTACTTAAAGAGTAGTTCTGTGATCCATATTATCTGGGGAGTAAAGCAAGTGTCAAATGAAACTCACTAAGGACATGAAGAACACCACAAAAACTGTCTGACCCTGCCCAGGGAACTCATCCCAGCAGGATGCACTGGCTGCCAGGGCCATGCTTCATTCAACTCCAACTAAATCTTTGTGCCAGACACAAGGCTGAAATATCCTGGGTCAGAGTCCTCTCCCACACAGCCATTTAGCTTCTGTGGACTGAGAAATCCTGTTCTGACTAGAGGGGGAATTACAGTTGTTCTGGAGCTGCAGTGTGGTGCACACAGGGGTCCCTACCAAGACCTGCAGGGTGTCCTGATCGTAGTCGATCACCCGAATCGCAGGGTTGTTGGCTCCATTGCTCACTCCAGGTAATGTTGTTTTCCAGGGAGTCACTCCAGGGGCCAGGAACATGACATTGATTGGAGTACCTGCACAGAAATGCAAAGCAAACTGTGACTGGAGACCATGGCTTGTCCCACACCCTGTCCCCATCACAGAGAGCACCTAGAGCAGACTGCATTGCTGACAGCACCTTTGTCCCCAGCTCCCTGTACCACCCCACACACAAAGATTAACACGTGGAACAACACTGGGGACTGAGCACAGGGCTGCTGCAGCCAGCAATGGGCTCTGCAATGCTGCCAAAGGCTCCTGCAGTGAGGGTGGCCAGAGAACCACACTCAGCAAATGTGTTCACCCAGAGCACCCCACACACACAGAGATTCAGCACTGCTCCCTCAGCAATGCCCAAAGCTCTCAAGACAGAAGAGGCAAGAAGCTGCCAGGCATTGAGGGGAAACAGCAATATTTGAGGGTGAATAGGAAGGAGGGCAGGAGCTACAGACTGGGGGTAGAGATGAGAACCACTGTTGCCTCTTGCTGCCCAAAGCATGTCAGATACTTTTGCTGGCCTCTTAGCCTCTTCCAGCCAACAGCCACTAAAACCTCTCCTGGACAGTGATTCTGAGAGCTGTCAGAGCTGTCACACAAGCGCCTGGGTGACCAGAGCAGGCACCTGTGTGGCTGTAGAACATGCGAAAGCTGTCTGTGTGATGGTGCCCAAAGAACTGGGCAGCGATCACCGCGTGGTGCCTCTGCACAATTCCCAGGTAGCGCTCGTTGAAGCCCCTCCGGAACCAGGGCTTGCCCCGTTTCTTCTCAAAGAAGCCAGGAGGGACGTGCCCCACAATGTAGACCTAGAGAAGCGAGAGCTGCCCTGAGCACAGAGCCCACACCACCCATGGAGCACCAGCCAGCTGCAGCTGCACCCAGAGGGAGCAGAGCAGGAAGAGCTTCCATGCTGGGGAGAAGCCCAGGTTGTTTATTCAGTCCTTTTAATACCATTTCATCTGCTCTAGAGGCATTGGTCAGTGTTTCTTCCAGCCACTGGAACTGCCCCCCAGGATCCTCCTCAGCAGCTGTCTCATCATTCTGGTCATAGTAGAGGTTGGTGTTGAGGACAACCATCCGCCCCCTCATCCCTGGGCCAGGCAGCTTCTCGCTGTAGAAAGCTCCTTAAAAATGCAACCAACAGAGGAAGAGCTGGAGATCTGCTCACACTGGTGGCTGTGATCCCAGATCCCTTTGTTTCCCCCTCTCTCTGCTCTCCTTAGCAACAGCCACAGCAGGGTCACTGCCTGGGACAGTGCCCTGAGCTCTCCAGGATGAGGATTTGGAGTGACTCTTCCCTGTGTGTCTCTTGCCATTCCTGTGCCTCTCCCAGTGAAGGGAGACCTGAATGGGTACAATGGGCAGCACCAGGAGCTGGGTGGCTCTGGAGAGCCCCAGCACCAGCTGCTACCTTTAAAGATATTTTTCCTCCCTCTGCAGGTTACCACTCTGCATTCTTTCCAGTAGCTTGGCAATGGCAGAAGAGACTAAAGTATAAAATAATTTATCCTCTTGCAAGCAGAGCTCCAAGACAAATCAGCATTAAATTGGGCCCTACCTCTGCAAATCCTCTCTGAATACTGCTGCTCTGAGCATAGAAGCAAGGAAAATTGTTCATGGTATTCTCCTACCCCTCCTGATATCCCCAGCATGCTCTGAACACGAGCCAGTGGTGCCAGACCTGCTCTGAAGAGAGGAAGGGAGGCATCACTCAGCCAGGGCCGCCACAGCTCTGCTGTTTGGTTGTAGATCCTGTGCTCCTTCCCAGGAAACTGATTCTTGGGGTGGAAGTCATGATTGCCCATCGCTGCATAGACCTTGGTACCTGGGGGCAGAGCCAAGGAGGCACAGGGGAGGGAGGTCAGGGCTGCAGAGGGGACAGGGGAGGGAGGTCAGGGCTGCAGAGGGGACAGGGGAGGGAGGTCAGGGCTGCAGAGCCCCCTCTGAGCTCCCTGAGGTATTCCCAGCCTTGGGAAGAGAGCTTAGCCAAGGCCAGCCACCCTCTGCCCCAGGGCACCACACAGCTCTGAGCCGCCCTTGGGACATGCCACCCACAGCCAAGTGACTGAGCTGTCACCAGCAGTAAGGCTCCTTGCCCCCTGCTGACACAGGTTATGTCTGAGGGTATCCTGCAGCCTTTTCTGCCTTTATTACTAATGACAGAAACCTTTCTTTTCCTCTCTCCTGAGTGAGCTAACCTGAAACATGAGTGTGCATCAATCCTGTGTGGCACAGCAGAATTGAGGCTGCCAAAGAAGTCCCAGTGACCACAGCCCCTTCTGTGCCCTTCCCCGTCCCAATTCTGTCATTTCTCCATCCTGGTTAACCCTTCCCATAGGTCTCTATGCCCCTCTCCCCTTCTCACCCCCTCAAATCCCACCTGGAAATGTCTCTCTTATCAGAGAAGTCAGATTTGCTATTATGTGCAGAACCTTTTCCTCTCCAAGCTGCTCATTGGGGACATGGGGAGTGTCATCTCTAGAAAAAGAGAAGCAGCACAGTCACTGTCTGGGACTAACAGGGCCTGTGCTTACAGCGATGAGCAAGGCAGAGAAACCTGCCAACTCCTCTCTGAGCCTCCTAGAAGAGAGAGTTTAAGCTTTTGGGTGCAGAAGTCAGTGCTATGTTGACAGGCCAAGACAATGAGGAAGTTTCAAGAAATTGCTCACAGGGAAAATGAGCTCCACTGCAAACTTGCCAGAGCCAACAAGTGTTCAGACAACACTCTCAGGGATGCACAGGGTGGGATTGTTGGGGTGTCTGTGAAGGGCCAGGATTTGGAATTCATTATCCTTGTGGGTCCCCTGCAGCTCAGGATATTCTGTGATTCCAGGATTCACCTCACCTTAAAACCCATGTGCACTCTGCTTCAGGGTGTGTCACAGGCACTAAAGCTGCTGGAAACACTGCAAGGGTCAGCACTTTGCAATCTGAGGGCATCTGGTCTGCAGTAATGAAGCAGAGCTGTTTGCACAGCTGTGATCACCATGAAACAAGGAAATGCCTCTATAAGGCAGCAGTCCAGGGCTGCTCCATGTCTGTGTTTGCAATAACATGCTTATGGCATTTGTAGGTGATGCTGGGCTGCCCACAAGCCCACTGGAGAGAAAGGAGAACATTCAAGATCATGTCAGAGGACTGAGGAAAATTGCTTGAGGGGAAAAAGAATACTCAACATAAGGTCAAAAGAACCAATAACTGCATTTAAGTAGGAACAGGCATCTGCAGGGACAGAAAATGAAAACATGGGACAAGCAACAGCCCTGCAGACTGGAATTGGAGGTAACAGCAAGTTGAGGCTGCATTATCAGAAGAAGGATACACAATCACCATGCAAAATAAAGGTTTTACCATCTGTAAGTGCTGTTGAGGCCTCCCGTAGGACAGGGGACCCACCCCTGGAAACCACACCAGGAGAGAACATCCTCCACTGGGGAGGTTCCTCTGACTCCTAAAGCAGAACTGTCCCTTCTTGAAGTCTCCAGGTGCCTCATCGCAGCCCGAGAAATGCTGCAAGCTGGTTTACCGTGCTGTTCCCACTGCTCTGACCGGCAGGGCTGGACGCACGGACACACAGCCCACAGCTCCTTCCCCTGGGCGTTCCGGCTACTCGGACTCACTGTGGGATCACACACGGCCGGACGGGATGCACAAAGGACGGACAGGGAGTTGTGATCCTTTTGTCACCTCACTGCCACAAGCGTCTTGCCAGTGCCGAGCGCCCTCGCTGGGGTTGTGCTTTCCTCCCAACCCGTTTTGCATTACGAGGCGCATTCTGCCCTCTCCTTTCCAAAGCGGGGGCCATGGAAGGAGCCCTGCCACACACACCACGAGCTCCGTACGGGCTGCACTGCCCTTCTCCCGCCCAGCCCCGGTGTCCCTCAGGCGGGCCCGGCGCTCTCACCCGGTCCAGAGCACGAAGTCCGGCGCGGCCAGGCGGGCCTGCATGGCCCGGGCGGCCGAGCGGAGCAGGCTCCAGGGCGCATCGCACAGGTAGCTGCCCCACGGCCCGGCGGGCCCGGCCCGACCGCCGCCCGAGGGGCACGGCCGCCCCGCTGCCGCCGCCGCCTCGTACCCGGGGTCCCAGTGCAGGTCCGTGAGGTGCCAGAACCGCCCGGAGCCGCCGCCCGCACCGGGCAGAGCCGCGGCCAGCAGGCACAGCAAGAGCAGCAGCATAAGCTGGCCCGGGGCCGGCATGGCAGACACCACCGCCCTCACCTGGGCCCGGCCCTCACCTGGGCCCGGCCCTCACCTGGGCCCGGCCCTCACCTGGGCCCGGCCCTCACCTGGGCCCGGCCCTCACCTGGGCCCGGCCCTCACCTGGGCCCGGCCCTGGGCACCGCCCCCTCATCCATGCCAGGCCGGGCAGTACCCGCTCTCAAAATGGCGGCGGCAGCTTCCCCGCGGCCTCCTCCTATTGGACAGATCCGGAAGGCGGAGGGACGCGATTGGCTGCCGGCCGGCAGAGCGGCGCTCCCGGATTGGGCGGCGGGCGGCGGCGCGGAAAGGCCGGCGGGCGGGCGGCGGCGGTCCCGGAGCGGCGCCATGTGGAGCGGGCACGGTGCGTGAGGCCGGGGGTCGCGCTCGCCGCTTCTGGGGGCCGCGGGGCCCGAGAGGCGCCGCTTCCCGTGATGGCGGCAGCGCTGGGGAAGAGGGCTGTGTCCCCGCCACCGCGTCACGGTCCCTCTCTCTTCCCCCCGTAGGGAACTTCGATGGCGGGTACGGTAACATGGGCGGCGCGGGGCTCCCGGGCGGCTACACGCAATCCCCGGGCGGGTTCGGGTCGCCTGCCGGCGGCCAGGCGGAGAAGAAGCAGGTAGGCCGGGCGTGGGCCGCGGGACGGGCCCGGGGCCGGGCCTGGGTCCGGCTCTGACGGCCCCTCCGGCCCTTGCAGCGGAGCCGCTCGCAGAACATCGTGCCCTGCACCGTGTCGCAGCTGCTGGCGGCCGAGCAGGTGGACGAGACCTTCCGCATCTGCGACGTGGAGATCTCGCAGGTGGGCGCCGGGGCGGCCGCGGCCCCGCGGGGCGCACCCGGGGCCGGCCCGAGTGACCCTTCCTCCTCCGCCGCAGGTCACCCTGGTGGGCATCGTGCGGCACGCCGAGAAGGCGCCCACCAACATCCTCTACAAGGTGGACGACATGACAGCAGCACCGATGGACGTCAGGCAGTGGGTTGATACTGATGTAAGCACTGGATTTGCTATGAGCAGCCTGCTTTGGCGGCTTTGGGGAGCAGTGGGTGGAGAAAAGCTTTTTCTCCCCGCTTTGGGGAAAGTTGGTGGAGAATTATACAGTGTTTCAACTGGAAGGAACCCGTAAGGATCATTGATGACCACCAGTTCCCTACTTCTCACAGAGCTTTTTGAATGCAGAAAGTGTGGCTTTTCTGGAAAGTATTTTAGGGATAGCATGTCCCTGAAATCAAAGGGAGATGCTGCTGTAGCAGAGATCACTGGTGGTGTATATGACTGTCTGCCTGTTTAGTATAGCTGAGTTCAGCTGAACAGTTTTGGGAGGGTAATCAGGCAGGAAGTTCAGCTGCCTTACTGCAAGTTTAGTGTGACATAGGAATGCACATTGTTTGTACTTGCTTAAGATGAGCCTGCTTTGCTAAGTTCCTTATTGTGATAATTGAGAAATGGAAACAGGAAACAGCAAACCAGTTTTTCCCTCTCTCTTAGGAGGCAGGAGGTGAGAATGTTGTGGTACCTCCAGGAACTTATGTTAAAGTAGCTGGTCACCTTCGGTCATTCCAGGTAAGGTCGTGTTACCTGTGTCTGAGTCTTGGAGGACTTGTAGCACTTCACATAGCACATGTGGTGCAAATACTCAAATAATGGTGTATGTGCATTAAGGCAAGGTGCAGTTAATTCCCAGCTGGTTAGAGGAGTGACTCTGTCTCCATTGTCTTTCAAAATCACATCCCTCCACCACTGCTTGCTTGCTCCCAGTGGGATGGGGGGAAACAGAAGGATCAAAGTGAGAAAAGCCATGAGTTCAGATAAAAGCAGTTTAACAAGTAAAGCAAAACAAGGAATTCATTCCACACTTCTATGGGCAGGCAGGTGTGCTTCTTCCTCCTTCTTTTGCCAGTTTTATAACTGAGCATGACACTGGCTGGTCTGGGTTCTCCTGTGGGGCAAGGGGGTCCCAGCTGTTTACCCTCACAGCTCCTTGTCCCCTCCCCATTTAATACTGGTGTGAGAAGCAGGAAAGCCCTTGGCCCTGTGCAAGGGCTGGTGAGCAATGACTAAAAACCAGCCCATGCTACTGTACCCCAGCCAAAACCAGCACAAGATGTAGGTCAGAAGGTTTTGGATCAGCTGCATGCAGAGAAGTTCTCTCCTCACTGCTGTCCCACACTCCTGGAGGAAGTGGCTGGGTTGGCTGTTAGGCATCTTCGTGTTGCTGTGCTGTAAATTGTTTTCTTTGTTTTGTGTTTGGTTTTTTTTTTTTCTTCTGAAAGAATAAGAAGAGCTTGGTAGCATTTAAGATCATGCCTCTGGAAAATATGAATGAGTTTACTACACACATACTGGAAATTGTCAATGCACACATGATCCTCAGAAAAAATCTCATGGTATGTACAAAGACCCTGATTCCATCGTGGCCCTTCCTGGGTGACCTCCCCAAGAGCACCTTTCACTGGGAAAATTCCCTCATTGTGGGGCTGGAGAGTTTAAAGCTGGGCAACACTGCAGGTGTAACAGGAGTCCTGGCTTCCTTGCAGAGAGATTGTATTGCACTCTGCTTCCAAAAGAAGCTATTTTAACTCATTGGCTTAGAAATAACCAAGTCTTTAACTCTGCAGCCTAGGTAACCACAGCACTTTTATTCTCCTAATTCCAGTCAGCATCAAGAGTGCCACAGTCATTTTCCTCTGCTGGGATAAGTGACATGGGGGGCTACGGAGGAGGTGGCAGCCTGCCAGTGAACGGGCTCACAGCACACCAGAGCCAGGTGGGTGCCAGCAGCTCTTCTGGGAGCACAGCAGTGGCAGCAGAGACTCCTCTGATGTGAGCTGCTGTGGTTCTTGCTCATCCAGGTGCTGAACTTGATCAAAAGCTGCCATGTCCCAGAGGGGATGAGTCTACAAGACTTGAAGCTCCAGCTCCACAGTATGAGTATGTCAACGATCAAGTAAGTGTGTAGAAATGAAGGATGCTGTGGGAACACAGGCAGTCCTTCCAGAGGCAGAGAGGGCAGTGGACAAGCCCAGACACTCACCTGTGAATCAGAGTGGGTAATTCAGGTGGTCCCAGCAGCACTGGAGCCAGAGCTTTTGAAAGATTCACTGCCCTGCTTTGCTCCTTGTTTTCAAAACAAGCTGTTGATCAGTTCAGTGGCTATGTACTGCAGTGCCTCTGTAGCATTTCTCCTGTTCAAGGTCTACCTTGCTCTCTGCACACTGATAAAAATCTAGGAATAGTCTGTTCTATTCTACTTCACAGTCTCTTATGACATCTTCTTGAGACTTACCAAAGTTGTCATTACCTTCCATGACCTTTTTATGTTCTGTCCCCTCTGGAGCATGGGACAGAACAGTAGCCCTGTTCAGTACCCCTCTGGTGGGTACTACCTAGGAAGTGCAGAGTGGTGATTGAGCTTCAGGAGGAGCACACTGCCATAGCTTTGGAGAAACTTCTTGTGTCACTTACACTGCCCATGGGACAGAGACACCAAGAGCTTCCCTGGGCAGCTGCCAGGAGGGAACTGTGGGGATGGGGTCTGTAAATGGGAATTCTGTAAATCAGAAAGGTGGTGACTTACCTCCCTTTGCTAACTAATTGCTGAGTAGTTACCAGCTGTGGGGTTTTTCTTCAAGGCAAGCTGTGGAATTCCTCAGCAGCGAGGGACACATCTACTCCACGGTGGATGATGATCACTATAAGTCAACAGATGCTGAGTAAAGTTCCTTCCACCTGATTTTAGTTCCAAGCAAATGTCCATATTTCAAGATACCTTGCTGAGCTCTGTTACATGGAAGGTGACCTTTGCTCTTTGTGGGAAGTCCTGGTTACTGGGTGAATGCCAACTCCTTGGAATTCAAGGATGAGCAGAACGTGTGTGGTTCTGGTAATTGGATCTGATTCTATGACCATGTGACTGAAAGTATAAACAGACATGGGAAAACTGAACTCCTCAAAGCTTCAGAGCTTTCACTTTGTTTTGGCTCCTTAGAGAGTGCCTGTTAGCCTCTTTATGATTTGTCTTTTATTTCTAGAGCTGTTTCTCCTAAATCAGCTTCCATTCCATTTTCTTCACAAAGTGGGTAGCCAAGAGTAATCTTCCACTGATGTACAGCAATCATGAGAAGATGTTTTTATTTTTTAGTTTGTGCACTTAAATCTATATTTGTACTAGAGCTGATCTTGTTAACTAGAGCTTTTGAACTTTTCCAATAAAATGTTTACTTGGGACACCTTGTGTTGCGTATGACTCTAGAGGCTTCTCTGCCTTGAAGAAGAAAACTGCTTGACTAAACCTGAAGATAAAATAGCAGCTCATACTTTCGGTTTTACTATTCTTATTTTTTCCTTAGCTTTTTACTTTTGAAGGTTCAAACTGAAGTGAATGTCTGGCCAGTGAGAAATTAAATAATTGTACTACTGAAGAAAACAATATGCATCAGTGTTCCAGATAGGGCCAGAACCATTTCTGCCACCAGAACAGCTGCTCTGCTGTGCAGTGCTGTGCTGACCTGTCCTTCCACTGCAGCTTGCTAAATGCCCAGGGACACAGGGCCTGCTGGAATAGCAGTGTGTGCACATAAGGCTCGGTTCAGAGGGCTCACAGTCTGGTGAGCTCTGGATGTGTAGGAGCTCCAAGGGTAGGATGGAGTTTCTGTTGTCTAGGACTCCTAAAGGGACCAAGCTTTGCAAAGGCAGTTCCTTGTGGGCTCATCCATGGGGCTGGCAGGGAGACCCAGGGACTCTGCTCTGCCCTGCCAGGAGCTCCTGCTGGGGCCAGTCCCCAGGTCCTGCTTGGGTTCAGTGGCCCAGCTGCAGCCCGTGGTGCATCTCTGGCTGAATCGTGCAGTAGGTGTGTAACAGGTGAATGTTTGGCTGTGGAATCCAGCATACCTAGAAGCCAAAAGTACTGTAATTTCCTTTTTGTAGGAGGTGTGCCTGTTAGGAAGAAAAGCCCTGAGGATTTTTGGAAGTGAAGATGAATTGGAATTGCAGTCAGGAGAACAGTTGTGTAATTGGATAAATGGCTGGGGCCAGGGCTACGACGGCGGCGGGAGCGGAGCCGGGGCTGAGCCGGCCCGGAGTGGTCACACAGCCCGGGGTGGGGCTGCCCGGGGGGACACACGGCCCGGGGCAGTCACAAGACCCTGGGCGGTCCCACGGCCCGGGGTGGGGCTGCCGGTCCCGCTGCCCTGGGCGGTCCCACGGCCCGGGGTGGGGCTGCCGGTCCCGCTGCCCTGGGCGGTCCCGCTGCCCGGGGCGGGCCCTGTCGGGGGTGGGTCCGGCCCGTGCCGGCGCCGCCACCGCCGGTTCCGGGCCGGGCCGCGGGGCCCCGATGTCTCCGCGAACTGCCCCGCCGCGCTTCGGGCCGCTGCAGTTGGCGCTGGCGGCGGCGGGGACGGCGGCGGCCACCCTGGACCTGTTCATGGACGGCTGGGTGGCGGCGGAGTACGCGCGGCGCGGCCACCCCGGCTGGGCCGCGCTGTCGCTGTCGCTGCTCGCCGCCGCCTCAGCCGCCGCCCAGGCCTGCAGCTGGCTCTGGCTGCGGTCCGACCCGCCCGCCCTGCGCCCCGCCGTGCCCACGGCGCTGCTCGCCGCCCTCCACCTCCTACAGCTCGGCTTCTTCTTCAGGTACGGCAGCCCCGCACTGAGTTTCCCGCCCGCCGCCGGGCCCCGCTCCGCCCCGGCCTCCCCCCGGCTGCCTCTCGGCCCCTCCTGGCACCCGGGGATGGGGGCGAGCGGAGCCTCGGCTGTCGGGAGGGCCAAGAGGCTCCAGCACAGAGCGGTTCGGCCCCGCCCGGGCTGGAGCCGGGTGGGGAGTGTCGGTGGGAGCGGGGGAAGTTTCCCTCGGGCTCTGCTCTGTCTCCCGGGGCTGGTGCCGCTGCCCTCCAGACAAACGGAGCAGCGCCCCCAAACCTGGTCCCGGCCTCGGCGCTCCCCCGGCAGTTCAGAGGAGCAGCGAGGCCGAGCGGGGGAAAGGAATAATCCAGGCAGGTCCGCTGAGGTCGATGCTCAGTTTTTTACACTTGCATCGTGTGGCTACTGGGGTGTGTAGTTTGGGCAGGGGGAAGGAGGGGTTTGGACACAGATCAGTGGGGTTTGTTGTCCTGTCAGGAGTTTGTTGAGCTGTCAGGACAGCATGGGGACCAAGGTGTGTGCCTTGTGTAGCCCCTCACCAGCAGCTGGTCCCCACACAGGTGCCTCTATGCTCTGAAGGTGGGCTGGAGGGTGTGCTGGGCGAAGGCAGAGGAGGAGGATGAGCAGAGACACATGGCCTTCATCTCCCACGACATCAGCATGCTGCGTCTCTTTGAGACCTTCCTGGAGAACACCCCGCAGCTCACCCTGCTCCTCTACATTATCCTGCGGACAAACAAGGCTGAGCTCTCCCAGGGTGAGGGGACTGGGGCCAACGGAGGGGGCTGTGGGGTGCAGGTTTGGGAGGGCGAGATCAGAGAGGCTGTTCAGGGGCTGGAGGACCCAGCAAGACACTTGCAGTGTCATTCTGCTCCCATGTCACTCCTTCCTTTGACATGTCACAGTATAGGGTGAACCCCCGTCCTGTGCTCACGTTCCCCAATTGACCATGCTGGGCTTGGGGTGGGGAGGGTGAAGCTGTGGGACCACTGTGGTCATTCTTTTATGTGCCCCGGGAGAGGATGAGGGTCAGGTGAGAAATCAGGCACCTTCTGGGGAGTAGGGAGGTGCTGATGTTGGTGTGGGTGAAGCACAGCAGGGACTGTGGTGCCCTTCCCAGGCTGGGAAGCTGGTGTCACTGCAGGGAAATGGGGAGCCCAGCAATGTGGGAGCCAGCACTCACCTGCCTGTGTGGGCTGAGGGCTTCCATGCCTGGGAGATGGGCTCTGCAGAGCTGTTCAATCCCAGCACTTCTTCCTCATCTTCTGAGCAAGGCCAGGCACCAGCCTCCTTGTCCTCAGGGAGGGCAGAAGGCCAGGGGAGAGATGCAGGTCCCTGACAGCAGCTGCTTTGTGAGCTGGGGGAAAAACTCATTTTAGCAGTGGTGGGCCGGGAGAGGTTTGAGCCAGGCCGGGCCACCCCTTGATCTCCCCTCAGCATTTTCACCTGTGTGTTTGCAGGCCTGGGGATGGGCACGGCGTTCCTGTGTGTGTCCTGGGCTCTGCTGGACTACCACCAGTCCCTGCGCTCCTTCCTGCAGGACAAGTACGAGCTGAGCCTGGGCTCCTCCGTCATCTACTTCCTCTGGAACCTCTTCCTCATCTGCCCCCGCATCCTGGCGCTCGCGCTCTTCGCCCTGCTCTGGCCCTACGGCGTGGCTGTCCACTTCCCACTGGTGTGGCTGGCCATGTTCCTCTGGGTCAGCCTGCAGGGCACAGACTTCATGGAGTCCCCCGGCCCCGAGCAGCTGTACCGGGCCATGGTGGCTGTGATCCTCTACTTCAGCTGGTTCAACGTGGCGCAGGGGAGGACGCTGCACCGCAGCATCATCTACCACGGCTTCATCCTGGTGGACAGCACCCTGCTGGGCCTCGCCTGGCTCTGGGGCCGGGCTCCTGAGGAGGAGCACTCCTACCTCCTCCCCGTGGTCTCTGCAGCCCTGCCCTGCTACCTGCTGGGGCTGGGGCTGAGGGTCACCTACTACAAGTGGCTGCACCCCAACGTGCAGGTGCGGCAGCAAGGCAGATACGACGAGGTGGATGCCAATGGAGGGGGTGATGAGGTGGAGTTTCGCTCGTTTTTGGAACCAGACCTGGTGAACAGGCGGATGCAGTGGCTGGCCCAGACCCACTTCTCCTTGTCCCAGCCAGCACAGCAGCACTTCCTGAATGGGGCTGCTGCTGTGGAGTCTGCTGTCTGAGGGCAGCTCCTCTAAAGAGACATGAGGGGGGAGGTGGACATGTTGGTGTGCCCTTGGTTGTGCCCCCCAGGCTGTTGTTTTGGACAGCTGGAGGGAGCTGGCAGAAACCAGGGGTGATGTGGAAACACCCAGTGAGTCCCATGGCACTCAGCATGGCTCCCAGGGCTGTACCCTTGGGAAAGCCACAATGTGGTGAGTCCAGCACATTGCAGCATATGGCTGCATTGCTCTGTCAACTTTTCTTGTTATTTATTTGTAGCTTTTTCAAAAAAGAGAAATGAAAATAAGAGCATTGGTTTATTTTCTCTGTGTCTCTCCTGGCACTTGTTTCCTCCATGGTTGTGGCTATCTGACCTTTCTGTTTCCAGCCAGGATTTTCCTCCTTGTGTTAGTTTTGGTGTTAAGGTCAAAGCTCACCTGTTATCACTGTGTTCAGGGAGGGATGGGGAAGGAGGAGTGGCTGCAGGGTGGCTCGGGGCTTGGACACCTCATGCTCCCATGGCTGCCATTCCCACCACCACAGCCTGGGCAGCGCTCCCAAGGCCACAGCATTTCTCAGCCATTGGTGGCTGTTGGTGTGGTCAGCAGTGGGGTCAGTGTGTGCCAGCTCCTGGGCACAGACACCCACCCAGCTGGGGCTGCCTCCACCCAGCTCAGTGCCCAAACCCAGGCAGGCCCCAGAGCAGCCCCTGCCCTTTGCTGTTGCCCAGCTGGCAGCTGTGGCACATCCTGGCTGCTCACAGCACTGACCTTTGGCTCCTTCCTCTCACCTGCATCACATCCCTCCCAGCAGCCCATCCCAGGAGTACACTTCCATCCAGGGAAGGCATCTGGATGCAGCTGGAGGAGCAGCTGAAATGCTGTTTCACAGCTCCTGTAAGCAGCTCAGCCCTGCCGAAGGCCAGCAGCACAGGGTGGGAGAGGGGAGTTGCCTTGTGCAAAAGAAAATGGAAATGGAAGGAATGGGAACGTTTTGTGCAGGAAGCACCATGTGCCTGCCCTGGGCACCTCAGCAGGGCCCAGGAGCAGCTCCCTGCCCCACTGGCCCCCCAGGACCCCCCAGGAGCACAGGGGCTCTGGTGGCTGCACTGTGACCTGTGGCACCCTGAGTGCTCCTGGTGCTGCCAGGCCTGGCTTGGGCTGTCACAGGGGCAGGGACTGACAGAGGGGCAGAGAACAGGCTGAAGCACTGACTATAGAAAATAAAGACTTTATTATTATTTCCAGTTCACAGGACAGTTCCCATTACAGACCATGAACAGGCAAAGGTCCCACAGGCAGCAGCACCTGAGATCACCCCTCGTAGCAGAGCAACAGAGGTGCTGTGGGCTCCAGGGGTCCTACTGCTTCCCACCAGTGCCAGCACAGACATCTCCCCAAGGGCTGTTGGAGGCAACAAATATTAGTGGATCAGGTGGTTTTTAAAGCCTCTGTGGCTGTGTTGAAGCTGAAGGGGAAGCCAGCAGCACCCAGGTGAGCTCAGGTGCTCTGGGCCTGCAGGCTGACTGTCCTTCAGGTGTTCAGGTTTGCTCTCCCCTTACCCCTGACCTGACTGTAGCTGAACTGGTGACAGAGACAGGAGAAAAATCAATGCTTGGATAGAGATGCTGTTCTTGCCTCAAACGAGACAGGAAAAAACTTAAATTCAGCCAGTAGAGGAAAAAATAAAATAGCCAGGTCACCCTTTTATTAACAAACACAGAAATGTACCATCAACCTCCTGTTATAAAAGTACTTTACATACATTCAAGGAAACATCATATAAATACCAGTATGAAATGTCAGTGGCTGCGAGTTCCACACTCAGCTAAAATTTTACCAACATCTTAAAATTTCCTTAAAACATTTGAAGTAAACAAACACAAAGCACAGCCAGCTGCCAGGCAGCTCAGGCCTGCAGGTGCAGCACCTGCTGCCAGTGCCTGGGCAAACCCAGCCCCTCTCCAGCTCAGCTGCTTCCCACGGGAGCAAAGCTCGTGGGCAGCTCGGCTGTGCCGGTGGTGGGAGGTTAAGGCACAGGTTTTAATCCCAAATTCAGCCAGCTGGAGTATGAGATATGCTCCCAACAGGCTGCTGCACTAGCTGGACAACTCCCCAGCCTGCTTACAGGAGACTTTGGAAGGGCTGAGGGATGTTCAGCATCAGCACAGACTCTTCTATGACTACCACTGAGTCCTGATCCTCTGGTGACATTTTTCCAAGCCTGGCAGCAATGAGGCTGCTCCTCACCACAGCTCTGGCACTTCACAGGGAGCCCAGAGGAACTGCACTCTATGGACCCAGCAGGAGGGGAGCTGGAGCTGCCTCAGCTGCCTTGGAACAGGTGCAAACACACCTTGGCTCTCCAGCTGGTGTAGGCAGAGAACACCCCTGGGTCCTGCTCCCCTTTCCAAACCCACTGCTGAGCACTCCCAGCCCAGCCTGTTTGGCCCCTGGGCCCTGCTGGGCCAGCAGCCCCCAGGGCAGCCCAACACCTTTCCCTCTGCCCAGTGACACCCAGAGCAGACTCCTCAGACTTTCCTCACGGGATGAGCAGCTCCCACACAGACAGCATGTTCCTGCTGCAGAGCTCCTGGGGAAATACACAGACCCAGCATCCACCTGGGATGCCAACACCTGGCCAGGAGCTGAATGGAAAGCAGACCACTCCTGACTCCAGTGACCACCCTGGAGAAAGAGAATCAACTCTGATTCCAATTTAATCTAAAAAAACCCAAAAACAACCAGACCCAAAGGGAAACTGGAGCTGCTACCATGTGAAATAAACCTCCCAGGTCCAGTCCCTGAGCACAAGGTATCCAAACCCCTGGCTCTGGGCACCTTCTGCCCTGTGGTCACTGGAGCTGGCCCAGGAACAGATGCTCCCAGGGCACAGCAGAGCCTGTGCAGAGCTGGCCCAGCAGCTCCCCCTGCACTGATGGAAATTAACCCTCAGTAATTAAAGCCATGAAAGGAATGCAGCAAACACATCCTGCCTGTAGGGGCACAACAAATGTGTCCTCCCTGCAGTGACAAACTTTCAGCCCAGACTCTCAATGGCTGATGTGGGGCTGATGACCACGACCTGGAGGGGTCTGGGTGCAGCCACAGGTCTGGCTCTGCAGGAGCAGCAGGTTCTGGGGCACAGCACACACCTGTCCTCAGGGCTGTTCTGGTGGCATCAGGGTACACGGGGGAGACCCCCAAACACAGCCTGAGTTGGCACAAAACCAGCCCCTGTGCCAGCCCCAGTCCCTTGCTGGCTGTTCCTGGCCAGGGGAGCTGCAGGTCACTGACTCCAGCCTCTGTTCTGAGACAGCTGCAGAAAAATCAGCATCACCATCCCTCCCAAGTGCTCCATGCTGCCAAGTCACAGTGTCTTAGAAAATTAAGTCCCTCTTAACAAGGCATTTGTTTATCACTATGCAGTTAGGCTAATGCAAAGAATATAAGAAAATTGAATCTGATTCTACTAAAAGGAACTTACAAATAGGGTCAGGAACACAGAGGTGAAGGTTATACCATAGCCAGAGCCTTCTCTGCAACATTCATGAGGATTTAGGAATTACATTATTCCTAGTCCAGGGTGAGGACTCAGTTCACATCTGAGCAGTCTGCACCAGTCTGCTGTACCTGATGCTCATAGGCAATTTCATTCTTCTTTGCAAGGAAAATCTGTGGGATCTACAGTCCAAAGGCTGAAATCCAGTGATCTCCTGCTGGCTAAAAGGGCTTCTGCACACAGTGACTAGAAGCCACTGGGATCAACTCAGAACACCAGTACTTGCCTCTACAAGGAACTACATATTCCAGAAGCATTCCCTTACCTTTATATTTTCCAGTAATCCCACACTGAGGAAATAACATAAAGACATTGTAATAAATTAACTGTTTTGAACACCCAGGGAAGGAGAGAGGACACATTTTACAGCAATAGAGGTATTTTTGACATTTTCATTAATATTTCCTATGAAAAAAACCCATAGCTCTTCGGCTTTGCAAAACAAGGGAGGTTCAAGCTCTGCCATCAGCGTTTTCCTATAAAAATAAATTTTTGTGTTTACTTGGGTTCTACAACTAAGCTGGATAGAAAGAAGGCGGCTCTTACACATAAATCTGCTGTTTTATGGCCCCTCCCTCTGGAGGCCAGAGGCATTCAGCTGGCTCTGTAAGTCCCTTCTGCAGACAAGCCCTAGCTCTGCTGGGTCTAGAGCTTCTTCACAGGACACCTCTGGACTTGGCAGGGCCTGTGCACCCAAGGAACAACCTGCTGTCATATTCCACTGTACAGTTTGCATTAGGTATGTTTTCTTCATCAAGCTGAAAGGTGAGTCCCCAAACATGTGAGATTTCTGTCCCCCCAGAAATGGAGAGGGCCGGCGGGAGCTGCAGTCACTCTTTGCTCCAGCTTCTTACAGGAAGTCCAACTCAAGGGCTTGGTGAAGGGACACGAGGTCAGCGTGATTTGTGATCCTCCAGAACGGCATGTTGTGCTGGAAAGAGAGAGGACAGTCAGGTTTAGGCAGGGATTCTCAGCTGAGGTGGAAGCAGGCTGGGTGGAGCTGCAGGGCTGTCAGTGTGGTGGTTCTGAGCACACCACTCTCAGGACAGACCTCAGCCATGTGTGCAGCAGACACGGGGCTTGCTACAGCCCTGTGGTGGATGGAGGCTTAGAGATAAGGAAATGCCAAGTCATAGGAACTAAACCAGAAGTCTCCACTCAGGTCCTCCAGGCCTTCTTATCTTTCTGTGACCCCAAAGGCTATTTTCCCTAACCCTTGGCCCATTCTGTCAGAAGAGCTGTCGTTGGAACCCCTTCATGGACCCCTCAATAAACCATCATGGAACCACCAGGGCTGCCTTCTCCTCTCTCCTCATCTGCTACTCTGAAAGCCAGGATCAGCCAGAGCCCCTTAGCAAGCTAAAAAGAGCTGAAACTATGAAAGAGCTGATATCACTAAGAGCTGACAATCACTGAGTTGCTAAGGTAGCCATGGCTGTACAGCAGTTAGGGTTGGGACACCCAGCCTCCAGAAGGCTGAACTATCCAGCCCAAGACTGCTTGTCTGGGGCACCCTGATCCTGCAGGGATCCTGCTAGGGCAGCCCCCATGGCTTTTTTTACAATGTGCACATCTGTATCTGGAGCCCATCCTATGCACAGCTGTGTGTGACAGGCACCAGCACTGACTGTCAGCTGCTCCCAATGGAAACCTTGGCTGGGAGCTGCTGCTGCACCCAGGAATGCCTGTCCAGGGCTGACAGCTCTGGCTCATGTGTGTGAAGCCTGCAGAGCCAAGGTCCTGACTGTCATCTTTGCACTTCACTGCTAATTAGCACAACTCAACAACCCATCCAGGCCTGCCCAAATCAATCAATCTCTTTGCTCCTTGTTTGTAATCCAGCCTAATGGCAGGAGCTGTGTTGATCTGCTGCTGTTCCTGAGCCATGACTCCTCCACACTCCTGAGAAACTGCAATATCCTGACAGCCACAGGCTATGAACAGCACACAGAACCATAGAATCATCAAGGGTGGAAGGGACATCCAAGATTGTCACCATGATATTTTCTGAAAAATCCTCTTTGCCCAGGATTTTCTCCTGGAAAGCTGAGAGGCCTCAGAAAAGAATGAAAACAATAATTATCCGATTGCTTGGGAATGTGGTCTGGAGATTTACCAACAGGTGTATCTTTGATTGGTTCCATGTAAATTGTTTTTAATTAATGACCAATCACCATCAGCTGTGTCGGACTCTGAGGAGTCAGTCACCAGCTTTCATTATCATTCTTGTTTAGCCTTCTGATGTATCCCTCCTCTTTCTTTAGTATAGTTTTTAGTATATAATTTCATAATATATAATATCATACCATACCATATAATACAATATAATATAATACAATATAATACAATATCATATATCATATCATATCATAATAAATCAGCCTTCTGAGAACATGGAGTCAAATTCTCATCTCTCACCTCATCCTAGGGACCTCACAACACCACCCAGGATCACTGAGTCCAAGCTTTCAACATGCTACACTAAGACACTACTGACAGGAACAGTGTCATATGCAATCCTAAACAACAGCAAAAGAGAAACTTTAAACACCCAGGAGCCACAAAACTGCCCATCTGAACACAATGGAAGATCTCTTGCATCAAAGGCAAACTTTGCTCCTGGCTGCCTTGGCCTGCAGAGTTCAGCCTTGGAAGGAGAGTCCCTGCAGGGGAAGCCTGGCAGCAAGCTCCCTCTGCAGTGCCCCAGCTCAGCCCCACCTGCTTGGCTGCCACCTCCTCGTCACGGCCATCTCCGATCACCACGTACGTCACCTTCTTCCCAAAGCGTGACACGATCCTCTCGAAGCAGCTCTCTTTACCTGCCAAAGACAACCCCCCTGTAAGGAGCCTCAGGCAGAGAGAAACAGAGCCTCAACAGGTCCCTTCCTCCCAGTACAGAAACACTTCTTGTCTTACTGGGCAGGGGCAGCACCCAGTTCAGCTCCTGAGGCCAGAAGTGGAACACTGCACGGGGTGCTCAGCTGTAGAAATGGCATTTCACCATGTAAAGATCCCAGCTGAACCTCAGCAGATGGCACAATTCCAGACCTGGCACACTCCCTTACCTATTTTTGTAGCACTATAAATATTTTCAATGGGAAACACCTCGCCCAATCCATACAGAAGAACTTTGGCAAGAGCTGGCATCAGTTGGGTGGTTGTGATCAGGATGTTCTCACAGTTTTTTCTGAAAGAAGAAAAACATTTGTAACAGCACATCTACAGGCAGTGGTGCCAGCACTGCTCCAGGCAGTTTGATCAGCTTCCCCAGGTGCCACGTGTTTGCTGTCCTGCTTTCAGGAGGCATTTTAGGACAAGGTTTTGCAATTTTTGCTTGTTTGCTTCTGGCAGAATTCCCTGTCAGAAAAACCATTTGGTGAGCACGGGGATCTTGCTAATTACAGGTGTTGCAGCAGAGAGACAGGTGAATTTCTTCCCTCGGTCACTTTGCAGCAGTGTGACAGGGGCAGTGCCCAGCACAGTGCTGCACCTCAGGGCCAGAAAGGGCTGAGAAAGCCTCACATGCACTTCCAGGTTCCATACCTGGACTGGATGAGCAGCAGGGATTTTAATGCAGTTTCCAGCCAGGAATCTGTCAGCACTTCTATGTCAGTCCTCAGTCTCTGCAGAGCTTCCCTCTTCTGTGGGCTAAGCAGGCCTGCAAGGTGAGGAACATGTGTTTGCCTGGCAAGTCTGGCACAGGGAGGGCTGTGCCCCAGTGCTCTGCAATCAACAACACAACTGCCTGCAATAGGTAACTGCCTGCTCTGCAATAAATAACACAACTGAAGGCCTCTGGAAGCTGGACTGTCTGTCTGAAAGCAATGAAAGAAACCAGTTCCCAGTGACATGAATGAGCCCAGACATCCATCCAGGACTCATCATGGGAGCTGGGCAGAGACTTGCCTGCAATTATTTCAAAGCATTTATCAGGATACAGACAAAGGCACATCTCTTGTACAAAGCAGTTGCAGTTGCAGGGGTCCAAGGCCACAGAGCAGGGGAAGGAACTCCCACAGTCTCCCTCTCTGACTTCCTGCTTTTCAAGGACCCTTTCCACTTTAAGCCCTTTTACATGTTTGTTTTTTTTTTTAAACTACCACCCCCCCCTTTATTCCTATGCTTGTAATTGCTTCTAGATACCATTTTCTTCAAGCCTCCAGTTTTGAATTAAAAGCAGACAGAAGTGAAGGCCATTTCTGCTCCTGACAGTAAACACAGCAAGAAAGGAGCACATGGGGCCTGCACATCTCTCCAATCTCCATCCATGAGGTTTGAGCCCCCTCACTCCAGCCTTCTGCTACACTGAGGCCACAGAGGGACCCACAGCAGGCTGCACTGACAGCTGCTTCAGCAGGCAGCTTCCCACAGGTCCTGAAAAGCTCTGCCTCCATGTTTCCCATAAGCAAAATATGAAATCATGGTCTGATTTCCCCTACAAGAAATCAGGTAACTGCAGCACACTGAACTGCAGACCTATACTGGCAGATTTTTAAGGCTGAAAGCTGTAGCTTTGAACACCTGGTTTTTAGAAAATATATCCCAAAAAAACCATTTATCAAGGTGTAGGCAAAGGGTACCCAAGCTCACAAACAACCAGGCCAAGCCACCCTACCAGGTGAGCTGCTCCAGCAATGTTCCTTTTCCAGGGATGGCAATGCCAAGATTCAGACTAAACAGAAAATTCATCTCCATTTGCTCACTATGGTTTGCACGACTATGACTGCTTTGGAGTTGAAAGGGAAGCAAAACTAGATGGCTTTAAGTGACTTTGTGGAGGGAGAGAAGTCAAATCAAACTGTGGGCCTGACAGCCCAGGGCTGACCACTGTATTTCCTGACAATGGCATGAGCAAAGGCAGACTGTGGAGACAATGAGAGCTCCTGAGCAGGAGGGCAAATGAGTCATTCAGGCCACTGCTGAGCAGAGTGCCAGGCAGCCTTTCACACCCAATTAGCAAAGGGATATTATCTGAACAAACCTTTTGCCTCTGGGACTGAGTGCCCATCCTTATCTCCACCATAAATCACAGCCTGCACTGGCACACTGCTATGTACCCTCACTGAAATTTGATCCAGTTAGCACTAGGAGAATGCTTTACCTCTCCTGCCCACACATCAGGAAAGCCAAAGCTGTGAGGAAGGATGGAGCCTGGCCCCAGAGGCTCTGCTGGCTCAGCCTCAGTGCAGCGGGCACTCACCTCCCACGTTCGTTTTGTATTTGTTGTAGATCTCGCGGACCCGGCGGTAGCGGAAGGCCAATTTCCTCATCCAGTCCACTCCCTGCACACCCACCGAGGAGCTGTGGTTTGCATTGCTGCCCGAGCCACTGAACCCATCCGTGGAGAAGTTGTAGTTGCTGTTGCAGGAAAGCAGATGTGTTAGGTGTGTCACTGACATGTTTTCTGAAAAATGCCTTTGCCAGGATTTTTCTCCTGAGAAGCTGAGAGGCCTCAGAAACAAAACGTAAACAATAATTATCTGATTGCTGGGAATGTGGTTTGGAGGTTGCTTACCAACTGGGGCATCTTTGACTGGTTCCATGTGGTTTGTTTTTACTTGATGACCAATCATGGTCCAGCTGTGTCAGACTCTCTGGTCAGTCACAAGATTTTATTACTCATTCTTTGCTAGCCTTCTGATGTCTCCTTTCTTCTATTCTTTTAGTATAGTTTTAATATATATCATTTTCTTTTAATATAATATATATAATAAAATAATAAATCAGCCTTCTGAAACATGGAGTCAAGACTCTCATCTCTTCCCCTGTCCTTGGGACCCTCAAACACCACATTAGGTGTGCCACAGCAGCAGAACCACTGCAGCATGTCTGGTGAGGCTGTTGATGGCAGCAGCTGGAGAACACCCCAGAGAGGAGCTGCACAAGCACCCTGGCACCTGGAGAGCAGAGCCTGGCTCCTGTGGGAATGCTGACACCCACCTACAGCTGCTGCTGGCTCTGAACTGCTGCACTGATACAGCTCCTTTTGCACCCTCCACTGCAAACCCTTCCTCTACTCTTTGGCTGCTCACTGCTCTGCCACACAGAGCATCCCTGCCACTGACCCCCTCCTCACCCTGCACACAAACCCCAGCACATCACCTTCCAAACACAGCATCCATGCCCTTCCATCACAACTGCAGCTCCACAAGCAGATGAGCTGCTTCACCAGGTTAAAACTGCAGCAAGTCCTGCTTCACCACCTTCCCTGTATTTCTTTCTCCCTGACAAATCTTCCTCAGACTTTTTCATGAGCCAGTTCAGCTCAGTGAAAAACCCACCTCCCCCTGTTAGTGAGCACCATAAGCTCTCAGAGGGATGCAAACCACAGGGGACTTTCAAAGGTCAATACCATGGAATCACAGGATGGTTTAGGGTGGATAGGACCTTCGAGATCATCTCATTCTAAACCCCTGCCACAGGCAGGGACTTTTCCCACTAATCTAATTAGAGTAACCATTAGATTAGGTTACTAACCTAATGCTGTCATCATGAGATCTGAAGTGCTGGTTCTCCATTCCTCATTTGTCACTGAGCACAGAGGCAGCATTCAACAGTGGACAATGTAATTCACAGTATCATTTCAAAACTCTTAATGCTTTGTAGGTCTTCAAAGAAATGCCCCCCCAGCAAACAACACTTGGCCAGGTTTCATTCCCTGGCTCCATCCCTTAACCCCATCTGCATCTGAAGCCTTCACAAAACCTGATTAGATCAGCAATACATTCAATACACTTCCTGCACTCATCAGTACAACCTTAGATCCTGGCCATTGTCATCAGATGCCACATCTTCTATGTGTACCTGGTCACACTCCTGTTAAAGACAAAAAAAGCCAAAAATAAAGTCATGTTGTGGTAATCCAGAAACACAAAGACATTTGCAGATTAAAGAAACTGTGATAGAAACCAATCCCTTCAACTTCCCAACAGCAGCAAGCCATGCCACACTGCCAAGTGCTCACCAGTCCAGAAATGCAAATCCAGGATGGATCAGACATCACTCTTTTTATTTGTACAGGTTCAAGCAAAAACCCAGCAGAAACTGAGAGAGCTCCTGACACTGGGAGGCTGCAGAATGCCTGTCTCAGTCAAGAGTGCCCCCCTGATTTGGCTGTGCTTACAGGAAGCAGTAAGAGGTTCTGAAGCACAGAGGCCTCACAGAGTGAGGTGTAATTCTGACATGGTTATGTGGAGTTCTGCCTTTCAAACACATTTGCCATGTACCTCCAAGTCATTGAAAAACAGGTGAGTATCAGCAACTTCAAAAATCATCTCCTCCATGGACAGACCTGAGCCAATCACTAGAGTTGGATCCTGGAAGCACACAAAAAGAAAATGTAAATGCACTGTGGATACAGGCAGGAGGGAATTGTCATGAATCTCTCATCAGTTAAATTGCACAGTTTCCACTGTCTATCAAACCTGGCATAATTCCAGCCACATTCAATGGTGTGAACTACAATTTCCTTAGTGTTTTAAACACCTCAATTAAAAAACCAAAAAAACCAAACAGTTCAGTGCCCCTCAGGAGACACTGATACATTTTCACAGTGAGCACATACAAAACACTGAAAAATCTACAATGTTTTTGGCAGAGAAAAACCACTTCTTTCCCCTATGTGCCAAGGACCTCAGTTATCCCCAGTGAAGATGAAACCAGTTTGACAGACTTGCATTTTAAGAAGGGACATGCTGGTCATGTCCATGTCCTAGCTCTGTACAAAGCCAAATTTAGTTCCTTCCCTGCCCCAAACTGCCAACAACTTAAAAGTACCACCATAGAGAGTTTAAAAAACACCAAACTATTCCTTCTCCAAAGACTAACATTTAATTCTGCATGACAGAAATAGGTTTTCTTCCATGGAGCAGACAGTATTACCTTGCCATATTTTTGAGCATAAGACCCTGTGAGAAGAGAATGGAAGATGATGATGGTCTCATCCAGGTCCCAGAGAAACACTCGCTGCAGAGAGAACAAGAGGAGGTTAGAGCTGAGAGACTCCAGGCACTGAACTGCAATAAAGGAACAAGTCTGAATTTTGTGGTTAGCTGCAGTATGCTCTAATAGGGATGAACAATTGTCATCTTACAGGCTGAACACATTCAACTCTTCAGTTTATTGCAGTGGAGTTTATTTACTGCCACAGAAGCACACATTCAGGCTGTGGCTGTTTGGTCAAACTATTTCAAAAGCTTCTCTTGCTTTTATAATTATGAAAGTAAAGCTTAGAGTGCTAATGAATTTTAGAGTCCTGCTGAGGTGAAGTGTACTTCCTGTGATCTGGAGAGCACCAGGTGCATGCCCTTGGTGTTTGTCAGAGAAACCTTTGTCATAAATAAGGCAATGGGCTGCCAGGAGGAATGGCAGAGTTTTGGTACACAAGGACTTTGAGAGCTGGGCCAACATGTGGGGTGGAAAAACCCCTCCCACTAGTCCAGGCTGAAGGAGCTGGAGGGCAAACTGGACACCAGGACAAGCCAGTAGCACTCTCTCCCTGTGGAGCAGGAGACTTTCCTGCAGGAGTGTGCCACGTGTGCCAGAAAGGAGGTGCTGTCTCAGCCTATTTGGCACTGGGAAGGTTACCCCAGACTGCATCCCTGGTCCCAGGGATCTGTGAGGAAATGAGAGTTGCCAGCAAAACGCTATTGAGATGGTCAGCAGCCCACAGGAGAGGCTAAGGAACTGGGATGGCTTCTCTCAGCAAAGAGGAGACTAAGGGACATCCAGCAGGAGACCACAAC